>NW_023458561.1:23284823-23289230 GCF_013731165.1 Rhagoletis pomonella
GAGGTGGTTCCGCCTCGCATACCGTAGGTGGTGCTGTAGCCCCCCCCAGATGAGCCGGCTTTGGGGGTCGGCTCCGACTCCCCGCCACCGCTCGAAAGCTTATTTTTTTGTAAGTTTTTTGTTTTTTTGTTTTCGTTATTTTCGTTGTTTTTCATATTTGTTGGGTCCCCACTCAGAGCCGCTATCCAAAACCCGAGCGTGTAGTCGCCTTTAAATGGTCCCATAGCTACCTCTGAACAAGACTATGGCGAGGGTTGACCCATGCCCTTATGGGGTCATGAGTTCAGAGCCGACCAGCGCAAAGACGGGAGTCATCTCAACCGCACCTACACCACCAACTAAACGGCGACGGGAATTGGAACGTACCCTGAGGCCTGCCAGGGTTTTAACGGGACGGGGCAGTTGCGGCATTAGCCCACCAGCCATTTCTGCTGAGTGTCACCCCAGCATACTCAGGTGGTAGAATACCACAACCACCAGCTCAGGGATGGACAAATCCAAAAACGTTTTCAGAATCGTAGTCAGAGGACGTTACCGTTCAGGTTAAGAGGCCGTGGAGGCCGCAGGCCATTTGGCGTTACCCAGGGTGCACCACGCGGAGGCGACCTGCTCTACACCCTGACACCCGCGACATAACGTACGCGATAATTTTTCTCGTAAGTAATAAAATGTATTTATTGAGAACTCTTCTCGCCACCGTTTCATTGTTTTACAACTATTCTAAATAATTTAAATGGAAAATTTGCAATTAACATTGCTTTTGATGTATTTGGTTGAAATTTTCGTACTTACAATAACGTATGCGACAAACTTTAAAGGGTAATAAAATTTGTTTTACTTCGGTTGGAAAGAAAATTTTACTGTTTATCTTTAACTGGAAGAATTCTCGCTTAAGACTTGTAATCTGCATTACCTGCGACTGCCAATATACAAATGACATAGACAAACAATGTTTTTGCATAACGTACGCGACATTAGAATACTATCAGAAGCAAATCAAAAAATTACCGTTATTCGAGCTCTAACTTCTCCTTTTTCTCATTTTTATAGTTAGTTGTTATTGCAAATTTGATTTTAAGATGTAATTGTAATGTTTCAAATCTCTTAATTTAGTTAATAGGAAAGAGAAAATAGTTCATTTCATTAGAGAAAACTGAGTCGAAGAGACATTCAGTTTTACTCTTCCATTTTTGAGTTTTAAAATTCCAATAAGCTGAAATACTTCTATAATATAAAAATTCGAGTATTTTTCTCTTATTAATTCGTCTTAAAACCCCTTTTCATTTGTTTTTATTTTTTCAGTCCTGGTTGACATTTTCATGGAAACACCCATATGTAAATGCAAATAATAAACGCGAAAAATTAAATTGCATTACGTTTGTCGGATTAAGTGATAGTTTTGGTAACAGCTTTTCGCCACTCTAATTTTAGCGTCGACTCTAAACGAAAAAGCAGGCACTTAAAGCTTAAACAGATGGCAGTGTTGATCCGGATTAACTCGGACCTAATCCGGATCAACTGCAGTTAATTCCCGAGTTGATCCGGATCAACGCTGTCGTCTGTTTATGCTTTTACTCGACTATGATACACTTAATCTTTGGATTAGTTTAAAACCATGCGCTATCTCAGTTAGAGCATACTTTTTCTGAACTCTTATTATACACCTAAATTTTTGGAGGTATTTCTAAATCGGTCCAGCTCACGCGAATCTTAATATTTTAGTGCAAGTCCTAAAATATAATATGTTTTATAATTATTCCAATGGAAAACCATTACCGATTTTTTTTTTTATGGGGAGAGAGACGCAGTCTAATTTATGTATATACAATTGAAGTTAAATAAAAGCTTGTAAAAAATCAAACTTTAACGTAGAAAATGTTACTCATATGCCATGTACACAACTCTAAAATCATGGCCGTATTGCGACTTAAATTGCTTAATTACGACAATCTTTAAGCGAGTGTATGTAAGTTTGTTCGGGAGTACAGGAGCTTTTTAGATTTTAAAAGGGAAGACCCCAGACCGCGGAGGATTCTAAATAAAAACTTATCAACTGTTAAAGTTGCACAATTCACTATAGAAATTTCATTGATTACATGCAAGATTTAGAAATGAACACGGATATTGATGTTGCCAGATGATGAAAATAGTAAAAAAAAAAGTCGCGGGTTTTTTATTGAAAATTTTCATTATATATTAGAATACTGTTTTCCATAAAAAAATCCACCGCAGCCGAAGTATTGATTTTAATAAAAAAATTTAATTGTTTATCGAGTTATCGATTTTTATAAAAAAAATTTCATTATTTATCGAAGTATTAATTAAAAAAAAGCACCGCAGGGGAAAAACTCGCGAGTTTTTATAAAAACATTTCTTTATTTATCGAAGTAATGATTTTTATAAAGAAAAGCGCCGCAAGCAAAAATTTCTAATAAAAAATCGCGCGTGATTTTCATTATTCATCGAAGTATCGACGTTTATGAAAAAGTGCCGCAAGCAAAAATTTTTAATTAAAAATCGCGCAATTTTCGACAATGCATGACGTCGGTAAAGTTTCCATGGTCTCCCGTTCACGAGTAATCTGCTATTTCATTACCCTCTATTCCCTTGTGGCCGGCACCCAATAGACATGCAGCTTTCGGTCTACGGTCAGCCTGTCAATAGCTTCCGGCTGCGAAGGATGTTTTCGGATGAAATACTACTTATAGTTCGTATGGGTTGACCTTTGACTTGCTAATTAATTATGTAGTCACAAACTAATTATCCATTTTACTTCTTATTTGTACAATCTCAATTTGCATACATACATATTTATTCAACTTATAAAGTTTTTAAATTCTCACAGTTGGATAAGTTAGATAGCTCTAAATACCAAATAGTCGTATCAATCTACTTACATATATACATATTGCCCTAATCATGATATTCATATGAGAAACCTTTTCGGTTTTCAATCAAACATCAGGTATTTAAATGAAAATATGTAAGCAAAGGTTTAATTGTGCAACACATCGATGCACAAAGTGTGGTGTCAAGTGGAAGATTGTCATTCACGCATAAATTGAAATAAACACTCTTCTATTGTACACATATCAAAACGGCAGTTGAAGTTCAATTTGAGCTCAATCAAATGAAATCAATTTTCAAAACAAAAGATATATATGTAAATACAAATGATACGTATGCACACATATTTAGAGTTGCATGTATGGATGGATAGCCATACGACAGCTGAATATATATATGCATATGCACATACATACATATATTTTCTGGTATTACCACCAGTATTGACATCGATTAAATGGAACTCAAGCTCGATTTCAATGAAATTTACCTAAAGGAAATGACAGTTGAATGAATTCATATGAATAGAAGCAGGCATGGTTAGCAAACTTATTGTACAAAACTAAATCCATACACATGTATGTATACACATGCGCATTTATGACACATTTTGGATGTTTAGATAACAACATAGTCTAATTTAACGATATAAACACTCGTAAATAGCATTTGTGTGTTTATAAATATTTTGGATTTATTGCCAGCTTTTATGTATGTGGAACGTTAAATTCTCCTTCTCGCAGCATGTCTCATAGTTTTGTGCATTGAAAATTTTCAAAGGAAACGTGTGGTTTTGCTCAAATAAAATGTGGTTAAAATGTACAAATCGTAAAATATTTAATCTATATTTTTTGCCAAATTTTATGGCTATTTTTCTAGAAAACGCCGCAATGATAGAAAAAAACCAAAGAAATGGAGATTTACGAGAAAGTCAAAGATCAGATTGAAACTTCTGAAAACCCGTAATATCTCAAAAACTAAATAGTCTTTTAAAAAAGTTTGTAAAGCATTTCAAATTTCAAACATCGGAAAAATTCGTTTTATTGGGCTGTCTGTTGCTCTCAAGAAAAACAAATAATTCAGATATATAAAATAACGCATCATAAATGGAAAAGAAATTTCTTTCTGTCAAAAAACAAAATGCTTGTATATTTATTTCTTCAATAAAAATATACAGAAACAGCATAATGCATATGTATTACCTACTAATTCATTTGAAACTGATGCTAGGCCAAGTCATCTGCCCATTTCAGTTATTTTCTGACTAGTTTGGCACTTCCATTCAATAAATGAGTGGGATATACCGCTCAATTCTTTGTTTTCTTGATAAATTATTTCTACAGATATTTTATAAAGATTTTTATCAAGTAAAAGCTCCCATAGCATTCTGTGTCAATATTTATAAAATAAAAAGCTCTACGATTTTCACAAGAAAAGTATGAAAGTATGCCACATATGAAAAGTATGAATTTACAAGTAATTTTTAGCAAAAAAAAACCGACTTCAACTCTCATATAAATATATATATATATATATATATATATATATATATATATATAT
>NW_023458561.1:23289240-23293463 GCF_013731165.1 Rhagoletis pomonella
ATATATATATATATATATATATATATATATATATATATATATCTCATGACCCACTGATCGGATCTTAACCAGGATTATCGAAATCTGTTCACGTGGTCCAAAGTTATGCGGTAACATACAAAAAAAAAATTAAAAATAAAAATAAAAAATAAAAAAAAATAATATTCCGACGAACTGATAACCTCCTCCTTTTTTGGAATTCGGTTAAAAAGCAAAAAAACTTTTGACTGCCGTAGGTAGAGATGTTGGCTACAAATTCTGTGTATCCCAGGTTCAAATTCCGGCACATGCAGTATTTAAATGATAGAAACCAATTTTTAAATAAACAAAATTTAAAATTTTTATATGAAACTTCAATTTGTAAACGCTAGTCAATACCATTTTCCATCTTGATAATTTATCAAAAAAAAAAAGCTTCTGATTTCTGTGCTAGAATTCCAATTCTTGATAAATAAAAAAAAAACTAACAAATTATAAAAATGTTGTATTTATCAAGTGCACAGAATCGGGCTGATAGAATTTTACTGCGAGCGTTTCGAATTGTTAATTTTTCACCTATTTGATTTCAGGTTAGTTACCAAAAACTATCAAGAGGTATCTTTCGAAAGTAGGTATAGATTTTTCGTACGATTATGGTCAAGCATATGATGCAGCTCCAGTAATTAGTGGTGAATCCCACGGAGCCCAAGCGTACATTCTAATCGATTTTCCTCTTGCCATTTATGGGTACTGTGTTCCACATACTTGTAACTCAGCCGTGAATGCTGCTTGTGATTGAGCTGGCATCAGTAATGGTTTGGGCTTTATTGCAATATTACCTGACTTTTTTAAAAACAAAATCGAAGCTCTTGAAGAGATAGCAGCTTGGAAAAATTTAGCAACAAAAACTTCCCAGTTCCTGTCTGCTATTCCTACTTTGAACTTTTAAATGCCTTGCAAAATAATTCAGTCAGTGCCGTCCATCGTTCTGCCTTTGAGAAAGCAATTGCAATCAGAAACAGTGTTGCCAGTCTAGTCGTTTTCCGGCTATATTTAGCCGGTTGCGATGGCAAACAGCCGAAGAAAATTTGGTTTAGCTGGTAGCCGATTTGTTAACCGTTTTGAAAAAATAGCCATTTCTAGCTAATTTTCTTTAAATTTAACATACATACGTATCCATTTTTACAAATCTAGCGACCCAAAATCTATTGTGTTATATAAAATTGAAAGACCCAAATACATATAAACTGGGACGCGACATTTTAGTAAGTTTTGGCTATTTTTCTTTATTTTATTTAATTCTCATTTTTTATGAAATTATTTAAATTATTATTATTATTTATTAAAAACACTATCTAAACCCAAATTTCATAATTTATGTAAAAATTATGAAAATTCTGCAAACCTTCACCAAAATGTTTAGCTTTGGCAGCATCTTTAAAAATTTTAAATTTTAGTAGAAAAAAGTGCAAATTTAAAGTAGCTAGCAATGCCTTTAATTTTTGGTAATTTTTTGTTGACAGCGTTCCGCATTTTTTTCTACATTCAACAAAACTGTACCTATTTACAAAAACTGTCGAAAACTTTGTTTTGGTAAAGAATTTTATGGATGTGACATGTTTATTTGTTGTCGATAGACAGCTAATTAAACCACTAAAATTATAAAAGTACGTTTACTTAAATGAAAATTGTCTATTTTTGTCTCGATTTTCCTATTTTTCTAAAAAAAAAATCAATTCCGTGTCTACTGTAACAGAAAAATGCAAACACTGTTTAGCACTTCAGTTGAGTTTAATTTTATTTGCCCAAAAATTAATTTTATTTGCCCAAAGATTAAATTTATTTGCCCAAAGATTAAATTTATTTGCCCAAAGTTTAAACTTATTTGCCCAAAGTTTAAATTTATTTGCATATAGTTTAAATTTATGAACTTAACTTTATTTGCCAAAAGATTAACCTATTGTGTCAATGCTATACATATTTTTTAAGGTGTTTGGAAGACTTTGATTGGACCCTATGCATTCCAGTTTGCCGATAAATATCGATAATTTGATACATATCGATAACTCAGTGAATTTTTAAAACACCAAAATCTTATAGCTCAACAAAATTCGATAACTCGACTAATTTCGATACTGTTCGATAAATTTCGGTAACTGTGCATTGCGAGGGCTCAATAAATTTCGATAACTCGGTTAATTCGGATAGACATATATCTCGAAAGCTATCGACCAATTTCGATAACTCGTTACACTCTGGTAAAACGATAAAATTCGATAAGCAGGAATGGCTCGATAAAGTTATATAACCTTGAGATTTCGATAACTCGATATATTTTGAAAATTGAAAAAAAATTTCGATTCGATAAGTCGACAAATTTCAGTAAATCAATAAAAACCGATAAGTTGAAAGAACTCGATGCATTACGATAACCCGATAAATTTCATTAACTTATAAATAATTATAATTTATAAATTATAAATTTCATTAACTTTATTGCCATAATTTTTTATAGCTCGATAACAGTCCATAAATTCCGACAACTAAGTTTCTGTGGCTTTAAATTTCGACACCTCAATAAACAGTGATAAATTTGAATAACTGAATAACGAATTTTTTATGACTGAATTTGTTTCGATTGCTATCGATAATTTTATTAATTACATAGATAGATATCCGGCTGTAATTTTCTAAGCGGGTGTATTTTTGTATTCAATTAATCATTTGTTGAAACCGACAAAATCGGACTACTACAGCATATATGTAGCTCCCATACAGCCATGAAATTGTTCGCTATAAAGACTCCGCTAGCTATAAATTATTTTCTGCGTCACGGGGATGCTTTTGGCTGACATGGCGAGGCGGCACAACCAAAACGTTGCCGGAAATTTGATTGGTCATAAATGAGCTGGTTGTTGTTTTTTTTCCGAATATCCGTGCTTCAAAGTGGAAGGTCGGGCGAATTTTCTCAGTTGCGACAATGCATGCGTTGCCAATGTGGCGTCTTCTATTCAAAATCACAGAGTTAACTTGGATGTCAGTTAAAGGCATCCCGGTGACGTAGAAAAGAATTTCTAACTGGCGAGCTTTAACTCCTTCATTTCCAATAGACAAAGCTAGATTAGACCAAGAACTCATAACCAAACAACCCATCTTACTTCAGATCGATTGAAATTTTTTGTGAGCATAGTTACTTAATACGTAGATAATTCGAGACATAGAAAACGAGTTCAAAATTTCATTCCCATTCGTATTGCCTTAAAGTACTTCCAGCCCTTGTTAAAAAGTACATTGTTGCAAGTAGAAGTCAAATACGCTCTCCTTTTGAAAGCACATTAATTATATTACAAATAGGGGAAATACCTAGAAAAACGGCATACCTTTGAGCGCGAGTGAAACATGGATACGCGGGTGCGAGCAAGAAAGAAAAACCTTATATCGGTCATATACTGTCCTAACAAACTCTTGCTGAAATTAAAAGAATTGAATGAGGTTTCTTCATAAGAAAATTTTTCTTTTGATTAAAACTAGTAACTTTAAGCAAAAAAATACAACCGGCATCAATATAAAAATACAGGGAACATGGATTTTAACCTGGTACAATCTTCGTATTCCTCAAAGCCTGAGGGAGCTTTGATATATTGAGGACAAAACTACAGCAAAAATTAGCCTGCCGTAGTTTTGGCAACGGCTCTTAAAAAATAAATAGTTGGCAAAGTGTGCTTAAGCAACATGTGACGGAACAATTTGGAATCGCTGTGTTTTCATTACAACCAGAGAAACAGCATTGTTGCTTGTCTCAGTGTATGTATGAATTTATATACACAGCTGCTTGACTGACTACCGCTCGCAACTGCACCTATTGCCGAATAAGTCTGAGACAAGACTTCCCCCGCTGCTTTTACTGCAGCTCGCCAATGAGCCGGAATTGGGCATAGTCGCACAACTTTTATTGCATACAGAGTGCAGCTGGCCATACAACTTATTGCAACCCATACATATATGTATGTATGTACGCTACATCATGTTAAGCCAAAAGAACGATTATATCTATAAATTGATACATAAAAATATTAAATTATGTGTATGCGAGGGGCAGATAACATACAAACACAAAAAGCCTAAAGCTTATATTCAAGGTGGCTATGTGAAGGAGCAACGGCAATACCAGACATGCATTGCATGCAGCAACAATGTAAAAGTATGTGAAAACGAGTTATCAGTGCCGCCAGCCAAAATACAGT
>NW_023458561.1:23293563-23297362 GCF_013731165.1 Rhagoletis pomonella
AAAAATATTAAAAATAAAATGTTAACAAGCCACAATAACATTGACAACATTTTTATAATTTGTTAGTTTTTTGTTATTTATCAAGAATTGGAACTCTAGCACAGAAATCAGAAGCTTTTTTTTGATAAATTATCAAGATGGAAAATGGTATTGACTAGCGTTTACAAATTGAAATTTCATATGAAAATTTTAAATTTTGTTTATTTAAAAATTGGTTTCTATCATTTAAATACTACATGTGCCGGAATTTGAACCTGGGATACACAGAATTTGTAGCCGACATCTCTACCTACTCGCCTACGGCAGTCAAAAGTTTTTTTGCTTTTTAACCGAATTCCAAAAAAGGAGGAGTTTATCAGTTCGTCGGAATATAATTTTTTTTATTTTTTATTTTTATTTTTATTTTTTTTTTTATGTATGTTACCGCATAACTTTGGACCACGTCAACCGATTTCGATAATTCTGGTTAAGATCCGATCAGTGGATCATGAGATATATATATATATGTATATATATATATATTTATATGAGAGTTGAAGTCGGTATTTTTTGCTAAAAATTACTTGTAAATTCATACTTTTCATATGTGGCAATGAAATCAGTTCCCCTCTTGTGAAAATCGTAGAGCTTTTTATTTTATAAATATTGACACAGAATGCTATGGGAGCGTTTACTTGATAAAAATCTTGATAAAATATCTTTAGAAATAATTTATCAAGAAAACAAAGAATTGGGCGGTATATCCTACTCATTTATTGAATGGAAGTACCAAACTAGTCAGAAAATAACTGAAATGGGCAGATGACTTGGCCTAGCATCAGTTTCAAATGAATTAGTAGGTAACACATATGCTTTATGCTGTTTCTGTATATTTTCATTGAAGAAATGAATATACAAGCATTTTGTTTTTTGACAGAAGGAAATTTCTTTTCCATTTATGATGCGTTATTTTATATATCTGAATTATTTGTTTTTCTTGAGAGCAACAGACGGCCCAATAAAACGAATTTTTCCGATGTTTAAAAAATATATGTACATACCTGATGAAAGGTATTGGTTTTCCTCGAAATGCTTTACGAACTTTTTTAAAGGACTATTTAGTTTTTGAGATATTATGGGTTTTCGGAAGTTTAAATTTGATCTTTTACCTTCGATGTCTCGTAAATCTCCATTTCCACATTTTAAGTATAAAAAATACCTTTTCTTTTTTTTTTTTCTATCAATGCGGCGTTTTCTAGAAAAATACCCATAAAATGTGGCAAAAAAATAAAGATAAAATATTTGATGATTTGTACATTTTAACCACATTTTATTTGAGCAAAACCACACGTTTTCTTTGAAAATTTTCAATGCACAAAACTATGAGACATGCTGCGAGAAGGACAATTTAACGTTCCACATACATAAAAGCTGGCAATAAATCCAAAATATTTATAAACACACAAATGCTATTTACGAGTGTTTATATCGTTAAATTAGACTATGTTGTTATCCAAACATCCAAAATGTGTCATAAATGCGCATGTGTATACATACATGTGTATGGATTTAGTTTTGTACAATAAGTTTGCTAACCATGCCTGCTTCTATTCATATGAATTCATTCAACTGTCATTTCCTTTAGGTAAATTTCATTGAAATCGAGCTTGAGTTCTATTTAATCGATGTCAATGCTGGTTGTAATAGCAGAATATGTATGTAGGTATGTGTATATACATATATATATTCAGCTGTCGTATGGCTATCCATTCATACGTCCAAATCTACATATGTGTGCATACGTATCATTTGTATTTACATATATATCTTTTGTTTTGAAATTTGATTTCATTTGATTGAGCTCAAATTGAACTTCAACTGCCGTTTTGATATGTGTACAATAGAAGAGTGTTTATTTCAATTTATGCGTGAATGACAATCTTCCACTTGACACCACACTTTGTGCATCGACGGGTTGCACAATTAAACCTTTGCTTACATATTTTCATTTAAATACCTGATGTTTGATTGAAAACCGAAAAGGTTTCTCGTATGACTATCATGATTAGGGCAATATGTATATATGTAAGTAGATTGATACGACTATTTGGTATTTAGAGCTATCTAACTTATCCAACTGTGAGAATTTAAAAACTTCATAAGTTGAATAAATATGTATGTATGCAAATTGAGACTGTACAAATAAGAAGTAAATTGGATAATTAGTTTGTGACTACATAATTAATTAGCAAGTCAAAGGTCAACCCATACGAACTATAAGTAGTATTTCATCCGAAAACATCCTTCGCAGCCGGAAGCCATTGACAGGCTGACCGTAGACCGAAGGCTGCATTTCTATTGGGTGCCGGCCACAAAGGAATAGATGGTAATGAAATAGCAGATGACTCGTCAACGGGAGACCAGGGAAACTTTACCGACGTCATGCATTGTCGAAAATTGCGCGATTTATTCGATGAATAATGAAAATCACGCCCGATTTTTTATTAGAAATTTTTGCTTGCGGCGCTTTTCTTTATAAAAATCATTACTTCGATAAATAAAGAAATGTTTTTTGTAAAAACTCGCGAGTTTTTCCCCTGCGGTGTTTTTTTTTTAATTAATACTTCGATAAATAATGAAAATTTTTTATAAAAATCGATAACTCGATAAACAATTAAATTTTTTTATTAAAATCAATACTTCGGCTGCGGCGGATTTTTTTGTGGAAAACAGTATTCTAATATATAATGAAAATTTTCAATAAAAAACCCGCGACTTTTTTTTTACTATTTTCATCATCTGGCAACATCAATATCCGTGTTCATTTCTAACACTTGCATGTAATCAATGAAATTTGTATAGTGAATTGTGCAACTTTAACAGTTGATAAGTTTTTAATTAGAATCCTTCGCGGTCTGGGGTCTTCCTTTTCGAATCTAAAAAATTCCTCTACCCCCGAACAAACTTACATACACTCGCTTAAAGATTCTCGCAATTGAGCAATTTAAGTCGCAATACGGCCATGATTTTAGAGTTGTGTATATGGCATATGAGTAACATTTTCTATGTTAAAGTTTAATTTTTTACAAGCTTTTATTTAACTTCAATTGTATGTACATAAATTAGACTGCGTCTCTCTCCCCATAAAAAAAAAATCGGTAATGGTTTTCCATTGGAATAATTATAAAACATATTATATTTTAGGACTTGCACTAAAATATTAAGATTCGCGTGAGCTGGACCGATTTAGAAATACCTCCAAAAATTTAAGCCTATAATAAGAGTAGTAAGAAAAAGTATGCTCTAATTGAGTTAACGCATGGTTTTAAAGTAATCCACAGATTAAGTGTTGATCCGGATCAACTCGGGAATTAACTGCAGTTGATCCGGATTAAGTCCGAGTTAATCCGGATCAACACTGTCATCTGTTTAAGCTTTAAGTGCCTGCTTTTTCGCTTCGAGTCGACGCTAAAATTAGAGTGGCGAAAAGCTGTTACCAAGACTATCACCTAATCCGACAAACGTAATGCAATTTAATTTTTCGCGTTTATTTTTCGCATTTACATATGTCGGGATTCTGTGTATTATTTGTGAAAATAACTTTTATGAATAACAATAAGATACGAATAATTATTGAGATCTCGAAGGACCATTTACGACTGTTGGGCGAAAATTTTATTGTAGACTAGCCAATGCCCGCTTACTTCGCGGCGCCTAATAAGAGCTTTTCGTTGGCCAATGCAAAAGAGCGTTTAAAAACAAAATTAGTCTGTAAAGTCAAAATTTTTGATTTAAGTTGAAACCACTAAGGTGCAGTATC
>NW_023458561.1:23297462-23301124 GCF_013731165.1 Rhagoletis pomonella
ACTGTATTTTGGCTGGCGGCACTGATAACTCGTTTTCACATACTTTTGCATTGTTGCTGCATGCAATGCATGTCTGGTATTGCCGTTGCTCCTTCAGATAGCCACCTTGAATATAAGCTTTAGGCTTTTTGTGTTTGTATGTTATCTGTCCCTCGCATACACATAATTTAATATTTTTCTATTTATATGTATCAATTTATAGATATAATCGTTCTTTTGGCTTAACATGATGTAGCGTACATACATACATATATGTATGGGTTGCAATAAGTTGTAAGGCCAGCTGCACTCTGTATGCAACAAATGTTGTGCGACTATGCCCAATTCCGGCTCATTGGCGAGCTGCAGTAAAAACAGCGGGGGGAAGTCTTGTGTCAGACTTATTCGGGAATAGGTGCAGTTGCGAGCGGTAGTCAGTCAAGCAGCTGTGTATATAAATTCATACATACACTGAGACAAGCAACAATGCTGTGTCTCTGGTTGTAATGAAAACACAGCTATTCCAAATTGTCCCGTCACATGTTGCTTAAGCATACTTTGCCAACTATTTATTTTTTTAAGAACCGTTGCGAAAACTACGACAGTCTAATTTTTGCTGTGGTTTTGTCCTCAATATATCAAAGCTCCCTCAGGCTTAGAGGAATACGAAGATTGTACCAGGTTAAAATCCATGTTCCCTGTATTTTTATATTGATGCCGGTTGTATTTTTTGCTTAAAAGTTACTAGTTTTAATCAAAAGAAAAATCCTCTTATGAAGAAACCTCATTCAATTCATTTCATTTCAGCAAGATTTTGTTGCTCGCACCCGCGTATCCATGTTTCGCGCTCACAGGAATGCCGTTTTTCTAGATATTCCCCTATTTGTAATATAATTAATGTGCTTTCAAAAGGACAGCCTATTTGCTTCAACTTGCAACAATTCACTTTTAACAAGGGCTGGAGTACTTTAAGGCGATACGAATGGGAATGAATCTTTGAACTCGTTTTCTATATACTCCGCATCTCGAATTATCTACGGTATTAAGCAAATAAGCTCACAAAAAATTTCAATCGATCTAAAGTAAGATGGGTTGTTTGGTTACGAGTTCTTGGTCTAATATATATTTGTCTATTTGAAATGAAGGAGTTAAAGCCTCGCCAGACAGAAATTCTTTTCTGAGTCCCCGGGATGCTTTTGACTGAACTCTGTGATTTTGAATAGAAGACGCCACATTGGCATCGCATGCATTACTGCAACTGAGACAATTCGCCCGACTCACCACTTTGAAGCACGCATATTTGGCAAAACAACAACAACAAAAATTTATGGAACGAATTCAAACCAGCTGATTTTTGACCAACCAAATTGAGTAGTTTGGTTTCCGGCAACGTTTTGATTGTGCCGACTCGCCATGTTCTGTGCGTTTTGTCAGTCAAAAGCAATCGGCTATATGGGAGCTACATAAATGCTGTCCGATTTTGTCGGAAAGATTAATTCAATACAAAAAGACACCCGCTTAGAAAATTACAGCCGGATATCTATCTATGTCATTATTGAAATTTTCGATAGCAATCGAAAAAAATTCAGTCATATAAAATTCGTTATTCAGTTATTCAAATTGATCACTGCTTATTGAGGTGTCGAAATTTAAAGCCACAGAAACTTAATTGTCGGAATTTAAGGACTGTTATCAAGCTATAAAAAATGATGGCAATAAAATTAATGATATTTATTTCTTTCAACTTATCGAGATTTACTGAAATTTGTCGACTTATCGAATCGAAATTTTTTTTCAATTTTCAAAATATATCGAGTTATCGAAATTTCAAGGTTATATAACTTTATCGAGTTATCCTTGCTTATAGAATTTCATCGTTTTACCAGAGTGTAACGAGTTATCGAAATTGGTCGATAGCTTTCGAGATATATGGTTATCCGAATTAACCGAGTTATCGAAATTTATTGAGCCCTCGCAATGCACAGTTATCGAAATTTATCGAATAGTATCGAAATTAGTCGAGTTATCGAATTCTGTTGAGCTATAAGATTTTGGTGTTTTAAAAATTCACTGAGTTATCGATATGTATCAAATTATCGATATTTATCGGCAAACTGGAATGCATAGGGTCCAATCAAAGTCTTCCAAACACCTTCAAAAATATGTATAGCATTGACACATTAGGTTAATCTTTTGGCAAATAAAGTTAAGCTCTGGGCACATAAATTTAAACTATATGCAAATAAATTTAAACTTTGGGCAAATAAGTTTAAACTTTGGGCAAATAAATTTAATCTTTGGGCAAATAAAATTAATTTTTGGGCAAATAAAATTAAACTCAACTGAAGTACTAAACAGTGTTTGCATTTTTCTGTTACAGTAGACACGGAAGTGATTTTTGTTTAGGAAAATCGACAATTTTCATTTAAGTAAACGTACTTTTATAATTTTAGTGGTTTAATTAGCTGTCTATCGACAACAAATAAACATGTAACATCCATAAAATTCTTTACCAAAACATAGTTTTCGACAGTTTTTGTAAATAGGTACAGTTTTGTTGAATGTAGAAAAAAATGCCAAAAATTAAAGGCATTGCTAGCTACTTTAAATTTGCACTTTTTTCTACTAAAATTTAAAATTTTTAAAGATGCTGCCAAAGCTAAACATTTTGGTGAAGGTTTGCAGAATTTTCATAATTTTTACATAAAGTATGAAATTTGGGTTTAGATAGTGTTTTTAATAAATAATAATAATAATTTAAATAATTTCATAAAAAATGAGAATTAAATAAAATAAAGAAAAATAGCCAAAACTTACTAAAATGTCGCGTCCCAGTTTATATGTATTTGGGTCACGGTATAATCGATTAAAATAAAAATCATTGAATTTTAAGACTTTTAGGATTAGAAAAAATTGTCTTTAAACTTTATATAACACAATAGATTTTGGGTCGCTAAATTTGTAAAAATGGAAACGTATGTGGAAATGGAAACGTATGTGTGGCTAGAAATGGCTATTTTTGCAAAACGGTTAACAAATCGGCCACCGGCTAAACCAAATTTCATCCGACTGTTTGCCATCGCAACCGGCTAAATATAGCCGGAAAACGACTAGACTGGCAACACTGTTTCCGATTGCAATTGCTTTCTCAAAGGCAGAACGATGGACGGCACTGACTGAATTATTTTGCAAGGCATTTAAAAGTTCAAAGTAGGAATAGCAGACAGGAACTGGGAAGTTTTTGTTGCTAAATTTTTCCAAGCTGCTATCTCTTCAAGAGCTTCAATTTTGTTTTTGAAAAAGTCAGGTTATATTGGAATAAAGCCCAAACCATTACTGATGCCAGCTTAATCCCAAACAGCATTCGCGGCTGAGTTACAAGTATGTGGAACACAGTGCCCATAAATGGCAAGAGGAAAATCCATTAGAATGTACGCTTGGGCTCCGTGGGATTTACCACTAATCACTGGAGCTGCATCATATGCTTGACCATAAATGTACGAACAATCTATACCTACTTCCGAAAGATACCTCTTGATAGTTTTTGGTAATAGGTGAAAAATTAACAATTCGAAACGCTCGCAGTAAAATTCTTTCAGCCCGATTCTGTGCACTTGATAAATCAACATTTTTATATTTAATATTTTTATTGAGCTTTGTACCACGATTGTTTATTAGGAAAA
>NW_023458561.1:23301224-23335890 GCF_013731165.1 Rhagoletis pomonella
AAAAGTATGTGAAAACGAGTTATCAGTGCCGCCAGCCAAAATACAGTCAAAAGTCCTATCGAACGCAGTGTGGCAGAAAATCCGCCTTTAAATGCCTAAGGCAGCAAATAAAAAGAAAAAAAGTTTGCCATCATTTACTGCCTATTTTGCTATGTTTAGCTGCTTATTTAGTAGCGCTTAGAAAATCTTTTAAGTATTTATGTGCACTAACCATAAAACCAAACAAGGATATCCGTTAGAACCGTGTGACCTCCCAAAAATCACAAAGAGACGTTTTTGGCAAACGGTTAGTGGTAAGCTCAACGCCTTTAACGTCACTTTTTCTTTCGACCTGCGGTCTTTTGTTGGATTGCAGGCAAAAAGGCTTGCTATTTTTTCTTTAATATTAATGGCCGTGCGCATTAAATTTTTGGTAGCTTTCCATTGTGAGAATTTTATTGTTTATTTAATCTTTTCGAATGCATTCTTCTAAATTTTTGATTTTATTTTTAATATTTTCAGAATTACTCCCGTGATTTTTCATACTCCTTTTGTCATCATTTTTATTTTATTATTCACATGGCTGACAATACCAACAACTACTCAGTTTTCAAAAAGCTGACAAGTTTGCGGCTTGCCTTACTAGGCTACCCACAAGTTAACTAAATGCCTTCTATACTATAAGGCCTCCTGCCGGTTATCTTATTCTTACTATCCTTTTTTCTATGAATTGGCTTTTTGGTCTTTTAACTAACCGCAGCAACGTTATTCACTACTTTTATGACGTACAGCAATTTCCGTTTCCTTTGGCAATTTCATGCGGTTTGGCACTCTTGTTCGTCGTGTTTGCGTGTGTTTTTGTTGTTAACTAAGATATGTATTAAAGTATTGTGTGAATACCTATAGATATTTTCCTTTGTTAGTTTGAACACACACACACACAATGCAGTTTATTAGAGGTTACAACATTGTCCATGATTTAGTTTAGCTTTTAAACTAACGCAAATTGTTTCTGCCTTCTGTTTTTCATGTTGCGGTTAAATACTCTTTATTTCAATGGTTTAAAAATTGTAGCCAATCATGTTTTTGGTTTGAAATCTAAAACTTCATTCTTTATTAAATAGCCAGTATGCCTTGAAGTTAATTGCCACTACTATTGGTCTCATCCAAAGCGCTTTCCCACAGGCTATCCCTAGCCAGCGGCACCGTTGCATAAAAAATTATGTTTATTGCTGCACAGATGAGGTCCTTGAACTGAGAAGAAAGTGTCCTTGGGCCGAGTGAATCGCTCAAAAGGCGCGACCAGGAAATGCGACTGCAGAACATAAACGATCTGGGCACAAGGCCACGAAACCAGACCTCTGACAAACTATAAAGCTACGCAAGTGCAGATCTTGGCAGTGTTCACGGCAAGACATTAAAAACGTAATCTGGAGACTAGCCCTGCAGGGAAAAGCTGAACTCGTTAATAAAATTTTTAGTTCAGTACTAGTTCTTTAACCCCAAAAACGAATTAGTCCGATAGTAGCTAAATCACCACCAGTTCAAAAGGAGTGAAATTATATATTTTTGCAAAACATTTTTTTTTATTTAAAAACCTTGACAATTTGCTTATAGTTTCCACCAAGCCTTAAATGCAGTTTGCTTCCTATTGGAAAAAGGAGATTACAGATTGTATGGGGAAATTGCTCATATTAATTACAAGCAATCTAAAGTTAAAATGCAAACAGTAAAAAATAAACCAGAAGAACGAAACATGACACTGAAGATGAGAAAACGCCGAAACCAATTTGTCTGCAAACCAAACTTGACAAGGGATGACGGAAATTCGTTAAAAAATAAACCTTGTTGATCACGCCATGTTATTATTCTTGGAACTTATCTCTGCTCTTAACTGCAGTTAAGATTTTGGTGGTAATAAGCTATAAGTCTGCTTTTTCTAAAAAAATTTCAATACAAAACTTTTCATTACCGAATTCATAACTGATTCGGAGCTGTCGAAAAAAGAATGAAGCGTCGGGCAATTTCAACTTCGTGTGACATCGCATTGTTAAAATCGCCAGATGCTAAATAATTAACGTGTACTAGCATGGTCCTATCGAAACAGTTCGGCACTACTTTGTTTTCCTACAGGGAGGCTACGAGATAGTTCCAAAGCATTCACCCCGAACGCGCCTTTGAAGACAGGGTTTATCGAGAGCATTGAAAAGACCCACTTCCCCACTCATATGCCGAAAGCCATTCGGACAACACCTCTATATCCCACTATTTTCTAGGAAATAACTTGTGAGTGCCTCGTAAAGTATGAAAAGGGTTAAGGTACCGGGACCAGACGCGATCCCATGGATCGCTTTTGCTTAACATATATGCATTCATAAGTATGTGCATAGTGATTGTATAAAAACGGGCGAAGTTGTCATTATAATAATAATAATAGATTGGCGCTTACACATATGTTAGTGTTTGGCCGAGCTTCTCCTCCGATTTTTGGCGTGCGCCTTGATGTTGCCATACAAAGAGGAGGGACCTACAGTTTTACGCCGACTCCGAACGGCAATTGTGCTGCCATTACCATTACCATAAACATAAACCATTACTAATCTCATTACTCTTTACTATTACTCATACCATTACCATTGATAATAATAATACTATTTTGGCTAAGTGTAGTGTTTGGTTGAGCCCCTCCTCCAAATTGTGGTATGCGTCCCAATGTTATAACACGATTTTTCGTCGCCTCTGAATGGCAAATGATTTTGTCAGTAGCTTTCTCAAGGCAGAAATGCACTCGGAGGTTTGGCATTGTCAGCCGAGGTGCGCCCCACTAAGCAGTCAGCTTCACCGGCCTTCATTATCATTATCATCATCTACCATTTCTATTATCACAGCCATTACTAATACCATTATCATAACCTGAACAAAAACCATAGCCAGAGCCATAACCATATCAGTAACCACAACCACAACCATAACCATTAATATAACAATAACCGCAACCTTAACCATAACCATAAACCTAAACATACCCTAAACGTAACCATAGCCATAAACCTAACCATAACCATAACCCTAACTATAACAGTAACCACAACCACAACCATAACCATAAATATAACTAAAACCATAACCACAACCATAACCATAACCATAACCCTAACTATAACAGTAACCACAACCATAAGTATAACCATAACAATAACCGTAACCGTAACTCTAACCATAAACATAATTTTAGTCATAACAATAAACATTACCATTACCAAAAAAAAATTTTTAATAAAATCCATTTATAAAAAAATCCATGCATAATTTTGTAGGTAAGAGAAATACGGAAATCGCATAAAATGATTTAATTCATTCACACATACATATTTACAAAACCTGTAAAAGGTAATGCAAATTCAATTTAAAAATACAAAGACGAGTATAAACAAATAATAAAAATGTCACAGCGAAATTAGCACAAAAACCGCAGGCACTTTTACACCACGAACGCTGAGCAAGCTTTGTGTAGGTAGAGGGTAGCGTACAAACTTAGAAAATGCAGTAATCAAATTTGCTTAAATTTTCTCGCTACCGTTTCAATGTTAGCCTGAAATGAATTTCTAGCTGTATATGGGCAAATCTAAAAAACAGGTACACTTTCAAAACAAAAAATATATTTTTTTTAATTTGTGGGCACACCTATGTTTTATATATGATTCTACTCGTGTTCCCTTAATAAATCGATTTCATCAAGTGCTTCAAAAGCTAGACGAGGAATAAACATTTGATCGCTGAAATAGAAAACAAAAAAAAAATAAGTTGGGTTCCAATTGAAAGTTGAACTCACTTAATTGGGACGTCCTAAGTTCAATGGCATCCCGCGCTTTACCAGATTGGCTCCGGTTTTCGAGATAACGGTACTTCATATCTGAATAATAAACTGTATGCGTGCTATATGTTAAATTGAACCTATACTAAATTTTTACCTACTTAATTGGAGAAGTTATAACGCAAAACAGCGTCTCTGATCAATCAGTTGTATGGGATGTAGATGTTATAGTGAACCGATTTCTATGATTTTATGGAATAGTTAAGGTAATATTAAAAAACGGTTATGTGCAAAATTTTAGTAAAATATCTTAAAAAATTAGGGAATTTTTTATAAAATTATTCGAATTTAAGCATAGTTTCAAGTGCCGCTATCTCGAAAAGTGGAGCCAATCAGACATAACTGGGGACGCCATTAAATTCAGAAGACTTCAATTAAGTAGGAGCAACTATCAGAACCTTTGCCTAAAAAAAGTCGATTTGATATCTCGCTCGAGATATTCTCACTACAAGAAGTATCCTCATTAATAGTAGTAAATCAGAGGTCTTACACTCTTCTAGTAAGCTTTTTTTTTAAGCATTTACAGGTATATACAATGTTATAGGGACTAGTAGTTGCAAAGTGATTGAGATCGTTTTGACATATTTTCCAAATGTGCCTAGAATTTAGATGTGTTTTGAATAGAAATTACGCTCAAGATCGCAGAGTACCAGAGTAAAAGCTGGTTTGTTCTGAAAGCACACCTCTTGCTAAGTTGGCAAATTATTCGTAATTGTTGGTAAACTAAAATCCGTACTTAAAAAGTTTTTAAAACGAAATGCTTCAAAACCTATACTCAATAAACAGAAAGTTTTTAAAATTGTTAACAGTAGAGTTGCACAATTTGAGTTACTTGCCATTTAGTTATTTTTTAAAGAACACTTTAGTTACCTAGTACATATGAAGTGTACACATAAATACTAAGTGCACATACATTTTCAAATCAGTATATGAATTATATCCAAATACAACAATGAAAACAAGTAAAAAAGTCTAAGATCGGGCGGAGCCGAACATTAAATACCCGGCGCAAGTATTAAATATATGTTTTTTCACCTTTCTGTAACCTACCGCTAGATGGTAAGCCGGGGTGTATCAATTTTGAGTAAATTAGCGTCCTTAAATTTCGAAATATTGAAGTTTCAAGCATTTCTGAAATTTACCGTTATATGAAAAGCGGCCGCAATTTTAGTCCGATTTCAATAATTTTCAACGTTTTGATTTTATGTGGCAAACACAATAACCATACCGAATTTGGTACATATTGGTCGAACGGTTACCGAGATATATATATTTGATCATAAGTGGGCGGTGCTACGCCCATTTTCCAAAATTTTATCATAAACGTATTTCTTGGTAATGAATTGTTGCAAGCGTCAATTTTGAATAAATTAGATTTAATATTTACTGTTTTATCGAAGATTTCGTATTTCTCTAAATTACCGTTATATGGGATGTGGGCGTGATTATTGTACACGTATATACACATGTAACCATAATTTATAATATTCTTATTTTTCGTCTAAAAATTATTGTAAATATCAATTTTGAGTGAATTATCTTCAGTAGTTACTAAAATATCGCGGTTTTCGTATTTTTGAAAATTACCGTTATATGGGAGGTAGGCTTGGTTATTGTCCGATTTTGCCCATTTTCAATACCATCCGTCCTACGCCCGAAGCAAGTGCACGTACCAAGTTTCGTTAAGATATCTCAATTTTTACTCGAGTTATCGTGTGCACAGACGGACGGACGGACGGACGGACGGACAGACAGTCACCGCTTAATCGATTTCTCTTTTCATTCTGATCATTTATGTATACATTTGTCTAGCACTATCTCGATTCGTTTTGCCTGTTACAAACGACCGTTATGTGAACAAAGTTATAATACCCTTGTGCACAAGTGCGCTCGGGTATAATAAGACTAAATAACACTAAGGTTACCCGTTTTTTAGATTTGCCCATATAATATTTTAGTGGATTTTTCATTTTCTCCTTTTTTAATTCGTCGATGTGACTCGACTTGCAGAAACATAGAATTAAATTGAATCTTTATTTACATTTTGTGCGGTTTTGTCTGAAAGTAATTCCATTGTATGTCAAAAAAAAATAATAATTTATCTTGCAAAATATCTATGATGGTAATTAAATTTATTCATAGTTTACGTGGTTTCACTCGAATGTTGTTTTTAGTAAACAAACTACACAAAAATATGTTTTATTTAAAATAATTATTCGGCTTAGACTTTCAATAATGGACCATTTCCTGTTTCGGGCAAAGTATAGCGAATTTGTTAATGAAAATTGGCGGGGGTGTTGAGGAAGTGCTCATTGACCGATATCTCCAACATTCTGTGTAGAAATAATAATACATAGTTTAAAGTTATTTTGGTTAAAATTTCCCCATTACTTCACATATTTTTTATATAAACACTGAATTATTTAAGCACTTTTCGTTACATTGCTATATCAACTTTTCTTCATAAACAAATGAATGCATATCTTTTTTTACTAAATACTTAACATCCCAGTTGGAAAAGTAGTAAAGCATTACATGCGTGCTAAATAATACAATGTATTTCTTATGAGTTCTCGATTATATTACTGCTAACAATGTAATCAGCATTCTAATGTATTAAAAATGTTCCAAAAATTTCATATTAAAACAGATTAATTTCTCGATACTAGGTAATGCAAAATTGAATGCCCCACTTTTCTTAGGTCAACACCCTGGAAAAAAATGCATTTTCAAATGTGAAAAGGGTTGTTTTACTGATTATTTTTTCGATTACTATACATTACATTTAGCCACTGGGATATAATGCTTATAAAAGTGTTCTCTAAATAAGTTTCTATTCGCAAACAATCTGTAAACGCACAATTGTTGAGCGATGGCCGCGAAGTATGTAATACCAGATCGTTGAAAACTTTACCCAAAAATACTCTGTGAGGCATTACGAAACATAAATTATGTACATAAAATATATAAATTTCAAGTTAAGACAATATTTAATTACAAATTTTCGCCTGCGCTGCTTTTTTTAATTGAATGCCTCGATGTATATTGAAAATTTGTAATCAAAAATCGAGCGATTTTTTGTTACAAATTTTCGCCTTCGACGCTTTTCTTTAAATTCAATACTTCAAAATATATTGAAAGTTTTTGATAAAAATATGGGGGTGCTTTAAAAAAAATCAATACTTCGATATATTGCAAATTTTCGCTTGTGCCGCTTTTTTTAACCGGCTTCCAAGAAAGGAGGAAGTTATCAGTTCGTCGGAATATTTATTTTTTATTTTTTATTATTTTTTTTATTTTTTTATGTATGTTACCGCATAACTTTGGACCACGTCAACCGATTTAGATAATTCTTTTTGCATTTCAGAGGCGGTCCGATACTAATCTAGTTTATATCCGATCACTGAATCATGATATATATATATATATATATATATGTATATATATTTAAATGAGGATTGAAGTCGGTTTTGTTTTTTGCTTAAAAATTACTTGTTTAATCAATAGTTCGATATATGGTGAAAATATGCAATAAAAAACCGTGCGTTTTCATTGTTTCCGTTTTCAGTTTGTTTTCCGATATTTTTTGGGATGTTTGGCAACTCCCAAGTTTCAGTTCAGGGGGAGACCTTTAGATATAAAATCCGAGGAACCCCCTCTATATCCCTTCATCACACTTTTTTTCAAAGCCTGCTCCACTTTTGGAAAATTTTCCCAATTATTCCTGAAAGCAATGTTTTTACTTTTTATCACATTATTGCTTTTTCTTATGATTTTATTGCTTAATATTTAATGCCAGCCTTTTGAAGTCATAAGTAAGATACCAGTTGATATATGGATGTTTTTTAACCACCTTGGTCGTTTCAGGCTCGTGATATCCAAAAATGCATATGTATATATTTGAGAGAAAATTGTCGACACCATGGCGTATGAGTAATTATTTTAACTATCTACAAGTATTTATACATAGCTATATACTTTAGCAAATAGTCGCGTGAATGGCGGTGCACACAGTATACGATTTGGACTCTCTATGCAAATTTATCTTAGCACTTTGAATAAAAGTATCATTTTGACATCAATCAAATCGGGTTTGGAAGCTAATGCAATTAAGTACATTTCAAGGAAAAATTATTACCAAACTTTTAGCACTGATGACTTTGCACGTCGACTATATGGATTTGATCCCTGCTGAAGTCTAGAGAAGTAAGATATGTGGCGATCTTCGCAAAATCAGCTATAACTTCTTTCTCTAAGGTTCTATTGCTTTTTCCATTTTTTCCTAAAAACAATCGTAATATAAAGCTCAATAACTTTAAAAAGATAGATAGATATGATGTGGAGATTTACACTGCGACCAGGAGTTCTATTGTACCTTCAACCATTTACAGAGTCTCACCCGAACACAGAAACCCCAGAAATTCGAAGAGGTCTTCAGGGGTCAGCGATTGTATGATTTCAACACTTGGTCGGCGTTGGCCTAAGCACCTCACTCGTCTTCATGCCACCGCCTCGCAGGTTAATGGTGTCTCCTCGAACGAATCCCATATGATCCCTGGCTTATTTATTAAGTCTACAGTGACCGCTTCAGAATACCATCATATCCATAACTTCTCTTTTGGGTGGTTTACAATTGGTCCATACCTTGTTTGAACCCTAAAACCTACCCATTGTGTGCTCTAATGCCCTCTATGTGTCCCGGTACCCCGATTGGATGGTGTGTCAGAGCGTTAAGCTTGTCGATGCACTCAAGGGTCAGGGAGAATTTTACCTCAAATGATGACAGGGTTGCCTGGCTATCGCTCAATCCGTGATGGACAAAATTGTATTGAAATACTAAGAATTTTGGTATTTATCTTGCGGTAAATACTAAAATACAATTTGTTTAAGTATTTTAAACGCTAAATACATATATATGTATACTTGCCTAAAAGTACTTTGTTAGTTTCACCTAACTTACTGAGACTTAGGTTTCAGTAAATACCGCTAGAAAGGTATTTAGAGACTTTGTCTTTACTAAATACTGGACGCAAAACTACTTAGTATTTATAGCTTCACTTGTTATTTACTCAGAGCAAAAAATAAGAATTTCGGCACTTTCGAGACTGCTTTGGGATGTCTAGGATTTTCGAGACCATTTCGATATTTTCGCGGCTACTTCGGCATTTTTAGGACTTTCTCGGAATTTTCGAGAATACTGCGATATTTTCAGGATTAACGGAATTGTACGAACTATTTCTGGATTCTCGGCAATATTTCAAGATTTTCAAGACTACCTCGAGTTTTTAGGACTTTCAGTACTATTTCGGGACTCCCAAAACTTCCTTAGAGCTTTCGGGACTACTTCGGGATTTTCGGAACTATTCCAGGACAATTTCGAAACTTATTCGAGATTATTAGAATTTTTGAGGTTCTCGGTATTTTCAGGCTGCCTCGAAATGTTTAAGATTCTGAAAACTATTTCAGGTTTTTCGAGCCTAAATATATTGATAAATATCCATAAATATAACGATATATATCGATTAAAATATCGATAAAATTATTGGTATACATATATATCGATAAATATATCAATACAATTATCGATAAATATATCGATAAAAATATCGGTAAATATATCTATAGAATAATCTATAAATTTATCGATTTCAAAATAGATAAATACAACGAAAATTCCAAAAATTACGAAACAGTCCCGGTAATTTAGAAGTAGTCTCGAAAATCGCGAAATAGCCTTTAGAATTACGAAATAATCACGAGAATCCCGAAAACTTGATTTGGTCCCGATAATCTCTAAAATCCTGAAATAGATCCCAAATTTAGGTGTGGTGAGTTTTGGTGAGATGTGGTGAGAACGGGTGTGAAGAGTTCAGTTGTGGTGAGTTAAGGTTTGGGTAATTTAGGTGTGGTACGATGAGGTGTGATGAGTTTGCATGTGGTGAGTTTATTTGAGGTGAGGTGAAGTAAGTTGTGGTAAGGTAAGTTGAGGTGAGTGTAAGGTAAGGTGTTAGTTTTTTAAATTTCTCCTAAACATAAAGTATTTAGTTTGAAAGTATTGGTACTTTAGTGAAGATATTTTGTAAAGTACTTGCTAAGTATTTTTTACTTGGATATCTAGCAACGACTAAATACCCAAGTTTTTTCTACTTGAATATTTTTACATCTCTAAATACTAAGTATTTGAGTATTTAGTACCTAACCTCGTACTTTAAATACAAAAGTATTAAAATATGCCCATCACTGCACTTAATATTAGGATTTTCTCACAATGGTAATTCATACGAAAGTTAATCTTTGTAAACAGACTAATGGCATAGACCTTGTTCGAAAAGATGTTCGGGTATGGTCCCATGGATACTCCAAGTTGCATTGCCGCGAAGATTAATAACCATGTTAAAATATATACAAATGGGGTTTTAGACTCGCTGACTCCGAATTCTCTTAAGCTTCATAATTTTTTTTGTTGTCGCTGAGTCCGAATATGGGGATCCCTTGATTTTTCAAGGTCATCTAGAGATCATGTCAAGGTCCTTTTAAGGTCAAATTCAGAAGAATTGTATTGAATTATTAGGTTTTTTCAATAGAATTGTCCCTACTTGACCTTCAAATGACCTCGAGCCTAACGTGATGGAGGCTAAAAGACCTCGGATTCGCATTCAGGTCGTCGAATAACATAGGGATATAGAGGTTTGGTTCAATATGCAGAAACTTTTTTTTGTAAAGCTGTGTAATCCTCGAATGTGCTAATCCTTCCTCATATTCATCATGCATTTACATATGTATGTATATCAACATACAATTTAATTTCAAATAATTTTAACTTTACTCAATTTGACACTCATTGTTCTTATTTTACATTACAATTTTCCATTTCATTTAAACTTCAAAGTGCATTACTCTCCCTATAACTTACGTATGAATGATTACTTATTTATGTACAAATGTATATGCGGATTGTCTGCACTATATGTGACATTTGTTTTCAACATGCTGCCACCTGACCTTTCATCAATTGTATATACATATGCGTGTATCCATACAATGCTCTAACCGAATATCGAATTTATTTTAAATAGCTCTCAAAACATCGAACCCCTAGATCTGTCAAATTCAGACGTACATATATGTATGTATGTACATATATGTAAACACAAATAAAAAACCACACATATGCAAGCACAAATTCATGTGTATATTTTATGGCTAGCGTGAATTATTTGTTTATGTATGTATGTGTGTGTATGCATGTTGTGCACGACTAACTACATAGAGCGAAACTTTGCAATTCGATATAAATACATACATACATATGTACATGCGATTTGCATGCAGACGATATCGGCAGAAGTTCGCAAAATCATGTTTTAAGTATGCACTTAACTCCATGGGAGTTTTTGGATTTCATACTTACATTCGGAAACAAATTTTGTAAATTCGGAAACAATTTTGTGTATGTGCATACCATATTCTCTATAGCAAACTTAATGCGACGTGTGCAATAGACCGGATCGGTGCCGATATGATAGAAAAAATTTGCAATTAACCCCTCTAGTTTGAAAACTTACTTTTAAAGGATTTAACAGTCATAAAAATTTTCGTCCTAGGCGAGTGATAAAAGCAGTCAAAATAAAATTTTCTTCATAGCTCAGTTATTTAGTACTCGATTAAAAAGTGTAATATATCGTTTAAAGGATTAATTCGATTAGAATATTTATCTTCTGTATATTTAATATTTATTATTTTTTTTTAAATTCGTATTTCAAACTCTGTGCAAAATTTATAAAAATTCTGCGAATCTGCATCTAAATTTTCAACTATTTATTGTGATTTTTCAGATTAGGCTATCAAAAATCAACACGATTTTTGAGCAACTTCTTACTTGAACTTTAATACTGGCTGAGTCAGTGGGATCGTCGGTTCGAATCCTATTGAAAGAAGTCTGATGAGGAAATGTGGAGATTTCCAAAATAGCTATCACTTCTACCATTTTTTTAAATTATTGTTGCTTTTCCACAATAAAAATTTTCATTTAAAACGCCCTCGAGCTCAATATAAATTGTTGAATATAATTGTTATAAAGGCCAAAAAAAATAACAAAAACAAATAAATTAAGGACGAGCACACCTAAAAGTTAAACATTCTAAAAATAGAATTATTAGCAAAAAACCAACAATACCCACAACCACATGATCAAGTGAATTGCAGCGGAATAGCTGCGCTTGATTGTGTTGGCATAACAAAATGAAAATAGTGGAAAAAAGCAAACGATAATTTACAAGGCGTACTTAGCACGGTGCATAGGCAACTGGCTGAGTCAGTGGGATCGTCGGTTCGAATCCTACTGAAAGAAGTCTGATGAGGAACTGTGGTGATTTCCGAAATAGGTATCACTTCTACCATTTTTTCAAATTATTGTTGCTTTTCCACAATAAAAATTTTCATTTAAAACGGCCTCGAGCTCAATATAAATTGTTGAACTTTATTACAATAAAATTCAATGGGCTATAAAACTGCGTGCTCAAAAATCAGAATAAAAATTTGAAAATTTAAATGCAACTTCACAGCTTTTTTATGATTTTTTCAGAAAGTCTGAAATATGAATTTATATGGTTTTTGTTCATTAGTAAATGAGCTATTCTTTTATATCAAAAAAAATAGTAAATATTAAAATGCAAAAGTCAAATAGGTAACTTTTTTTAATGTCGCGTTGCTTTTTTCGATCACTCTATACTGCAAAAGAAAGTAGATATAGATGCGAACGTCACTCATACGCCTTGGCATCCGAAAAATTTAGGCAGACAAGCTAACAGGTCATGATCAAATGGTAGCTTTTTGTCGTTGAAGCTTCAGATACGAGTTTTGTAATAATGCCTTTAAATAAAGTCACAAAAGTCTACACTGGCCCTAGGCCTGCTTGCTTACTTGTCTGCTAGCCTATATTGCTCGCCTGCCATGGCGTATGAGTTATGTATATATCAACATCAACATTTAATTCGGTTGGGAGGGAAGCTTCAAGTCACTGTAAATTTTGTGTTTATTACTTTGTTTTTTTAGCATCCAATGACAAAATGCATAGCTTACTATAATGTTTACAATTTTACTACAATTTTTGACTTGGCACCGCCCACTTATGATGAAATATTCTACATCTTTAGTCCCTTCACCAATCCCCACCAAACTCGGTATGAACATTGCTTAGAGCCTCGCTAGGAAACCCGTTGAACATTTTTGAAATCAGACAAGAACCGCGCCCACATCCCATATAAAGGTAATTTACAGAAATACGAAAATTGCGATAAATTAGTAACTATTGAAGCTAATTTACTCAAAATCGATATATGCTATGACTTCTTAGTAAAAAATGATATATAGGGACATTTTTGGAAAGTGGGTGTGACACCGCCCACTTACCTCTACATATGTGTATCCGGTTTATCAATTTCTACCAAACTCGGCACATTTATCAGACTTGGCGCAAAAAAGCAATGTGTTTAAAATTTTTTAAATTGGACTAAAATTACCGCTACTTACCATATAACGGTATTCAATAACTAAAAACTCCAACTTACAACAATCCCTAAACAAGACACAAGATTGCTAATTTTTGTAAAATGGGCGTGGCACCGCCTACTCATGACTACATAAGTGTATATCGATAGCCGCCTTATCGATTTCCACCAAACTTGTTCCAATTATTTCAATTTATCATAGCATATTATCGAAACTGGTTGACATCGGGAAAAATACTCTTGCTTATCATGCAGTTTACTGAAAGATCAGAAATCGATATTTGATATGTGCGCCGTGTATATAAAGTTCGGTTTCGCCCGCATTTCTACGTCTTTACTTTTTAGAATAAAAGTTGTGTTTAAAGGGTAGATAAATTTTAAAACCTACTTGAGAAAACGGACCTAAATGTACTAAAAAATATTTACTTGAATATCAGAAAAATTTTACAATGCTTATGGATTTTCGAACTAATCCGGGATTTTCGGTATTCATTCGAGATTATTTCGTGATTTTCGGGATTATTACAGGATTTTCGGATATTTAGTATACAGTATTAAGAATTGTTATACGTGGTATTCCGTTAGATACAAGTATCTACATAGATACTATTATATTCAGTTTTTAGTACTGTGCAAATAAGAACGTAGAACACTTCTTCTTCTTCTTCTTCTTATTTGGCGCTGTAACCGCCTAAGCGATTTTGGCCGAGTTCAGCAAAGCATGCCTATCGTTTCTCTTCTGTGCTAACTGACGACAATTGGAAACGCCAAGTGAAGCCAAGTCCATCTCCACCCAATATTTCCATCTCAGTGAGGCCTCCCTGTTCCTCTATCACCTACAGCTGGTTCCGAGTTGAATACTTTCAAAGCTGGAGCGTCGGTGTTCATTCGAACGACATGGCCAAGCCATCGGAACTGCTGTATTTTAATTCCCTGCATTATGTCCATGTCATTGTAAAGCTCATATAGCTCGTCGATCTATTGTCTGCGATACTCGCCGTCGCCAACGCGTAAAGGCCCGTAAATCTTCCGCAAAATCCTTCTCTCGAACACTCTAAGAGCCGCCTCATCGGATGTTGTCATTGTCCATGCTTCTGCGCCACATACCTGCACGGGCATGATGAGTGACTTATAGAGCGTGGTTTTCGTACGTCGAGAGAGGACTTTACTCCTGAATTACCTACTCAGTCCAAAGTAGCACTTGTTGGCAAGAGTGATTCTACGTTGGATTTCAATGCTGACATTATTATCGGTGTTAATGCTGGTTCCCAAGTAAACGAAATTCTCTACTTTCTCGAAATTGTGACTGCCAACAGTGACGTGGGTGCCAAGGCGTGGATGTGCTGACTGTTTGTTTGATGACAGGAGATACTTCGTCTTGTCCTCGTTTATCACCAGACCCATTCGCTTTGCTTCCTTATCCAACTTGGAAAAGACAGAACAGACTTCGCGGTTTTTGTTACCGATGATGTCAATGTCATCGGCATAAGCCAGTAATTGCACGCTCTCGTAGTAAATTATTACTGAGCGGTTCATTTCTGCAGCTCTTATTATCTTCTCCAACATCAGATTAAAGAAGTCACATGAAAGGTAGTTGCCCTGTCTGAAACCTCATTTTTGGCGAACGGCTCGGAGAGGTCTTTCCCAATTCTGACGGAGCTTGTGGTATTGCTCAACGTCATTTTACACAGCCGTATGAGTTTTGAGGGGATGCCAAATTCAGACATATAGGCAAGTCCTTTTAGTGTTGTCAAAAGCGGCTTGAAAGTCGACAAATAGGTGGTGAGTGTCGATCCTTTTCTCGCGGATCTTTTCCAAGATTTGGCGTATTGCGAATACTTGACCTTTGGTGGATTTTTCAGGCCTAAAGCCACACAGATAAGGTCCAATCAGTTCATTGAGGGTGGGCTTCAGTCTTTCACACAATACGCTCGACAAGACCTTGTGACCTATACTTAGAAGGCTGATCCCACGGAAATTGGCGCGAATGGTGGGGTCACCTTTTTTGTGGATTGGGCAGAGCACACTTAAATTCCAGTTGTTGTTGTTGTAACAGCATACAAATTCCCCAAAGAGATTTTGGGGAGTGTTGCTGGAGTGACAGTCCTTGGCAGGTATACATCTGGGTCGTTCCGGTTACGTTGACCCGACTGTCGTGGGAACGACTTAAATTCCAGTCGTCGGGCATGCTTTCATCTGACCATATTCTGTATAAGAGTTGATGCATGCACCTTATCAACTTCTCGCCACCGTACTTGAATAGCTCCGCTGGCAGGCTGTCAGCTCCAGCAGCTATTATTGCTATTCGTAACTCATCATAGTCAGGCGATGGAACGTCGACTCCGTCATCATCGACTGCGGGCTCGGGTTCTTCGTCTCCACAACTTTCCGTGCTGCTACCATTTAGTAAGGAGGAAAAGTGTTTCCTCCATAATTTATGTACGCTCTGGACATCGGTCACTAGTTCGCCATTGTTGTTCTTACAGGAGTACGCGCTGGTCTTGAAACCTTCCGTAAGTCGCCTAAGTCTCTGGTAAAATTTTCTAGCATTCTTCCTGTCGGCCAGCATTTCAAGCACTTCACACTCACGTATTTCGGCCTCTCTCCTCTTATTGCGGCAAATACGTCTCGCTTCCCGGTTCAGAACCCTATAGCAGTTCCAAATAGCGCACGGTGCGCCCGATCGCAGCGTGGTCCTGTAGGCGGCATCTTTTTTCTCTGCAGCTTCCTGACACTCCTCATCGTACCAGTTGTTCTTTCGGGCTCGCTGAAATCCGACTACTTCTTCGGCGGCGGTACTTAATGAGCGGGAAATGTGGTGCCACTGCTTGCATATGTCGGTTTGTTGAAGAGTGCTCTCTGAGAGCAGGTGTGAGAGTCGAGTAGCGAAAGCGCTGGTTGTCTGTTGTGATTGTAGATTTTCGACGTTAAGCTTTCCTTGGATATTTGGGTGCATATTTATTGCTGCCCAGAGGCGGGTGCGTATCTTGGCTGCAACAAGATAGTGGTCTGAGTCGATGTTTGGGCCACGGAGTGTGCGTACGTCTTAAACACTGGAAGCGTGCCTTCCGTCTATCACAACATGGTCGATTTGGTTTCTCGTTTTTCGATCCGGAGACAGCCACGTAGCTTGACGGATCTTTTTATGCTTGAGCCTAGTACTGCATACTACCATGTTTCGGGCCCCGGCGAAGACGATCAGCCTCGTCTTATTATAGGGAATTTACATGATACAACTTTCACTGCTGTTTATATTTAGTGGTGGACAAGTTTCTGTCTTCAAAGTAAATGTTGTCTGAACGCACTTGCTCTCGTTAACCTTTATCATCCAAGAACCCAGACATAGCACTAACTTTTTCATATATCCTTACAGCTTGTAAGAAGCCTCTTTAGAGTCTGAACTATTGCTTAGGATAGCTGTGTCATCATCGAACGTTTAAATTGTTAGAGTCAGTTGGTAAATCACGAGTGGAAATTACGTACAATATCTGTCCTAGAACACTGCATTGAAGGCCACCTATAGTCATATATAGGGTGACTTCCCGTTCTAAAGGAAATCTGCCTTACTCTGAAGTTTATCCCCAGCAGAAAGCTTTCCAGATTTGCATGCGTATTTGCAGTGTGCAATATTGCTCACCTTCAAGGGCTTTTCTGATACAATAAGTAATTCTATGAACTTGTTCTACAGTGCCATGTTTTTCACGAAAACCAAACTGATGTGCTTCCGTTCTGAGTATATATTGGTGCTTCTCGAAGAACGGGCCCCTTCGCATGCTTCAGTGTTTGCCAAAAGGAGTAGTCAATCTCTTTCGAAGCCGACAAGGACTGAAGGACCGACTACGCATTTCTTTCTTTTTCCGCCTGCAACAAAATACGTAATTCCTTTGTTGTGTATGTTTTCTTTTAAAAATTAATTAAACTATTATAGTTTTTAAAAGTGTTAATTTCCAAACTATATTTATATTAAATCGAAGCTATGTATATAACTGCTTCAACAAAATCTCTAAAAGTGTAAAAGTTTTAATTTTGTAAATTTTAGGATCTCTTCACCCAGTGGGGCATAAGTTTCCAATAAAAATGTTTGTCTGAAAAAATAGCTACGAATGCTTAATTAATGCATTCAAGTTCATAAACAAATTCCGACTTCACCATGTGAAATACTTTCACAAAAATAGACTTATTCACATGTGTGCTAGACATTTTTTACCAAATATTCTTTTTTAAATTTGTTATTGAAGCGTTTCAATGGAAGTAGACTCGGAGGATTTCCACTGGCTGTTAGGAAAAACATTTTTAACGTACGAAGTGGTAGAACGCACCCCTTATCACTCAGCCATAGTGGCCGTCGTCGACTGGCTTACTTTTAAAATAATTGTATACACTTTATGTGCATCAATGTAAGTATCGTTTATAATAGGTCACTTTTTTATAATTTTGATTTCTAGCTTTTAATTGCGAGAAAATTATAAAACATAACTTTTCAAAACTTTGGACAAACAGCAACAATAAATTCGCGATTGAATAAATAACCAAAATTCACCCCTAACTGCTTCTTCATTTAGTTCTCTTTGCTTGTCATTGTATGTATATAATTTGTATATATGCATATACATATTTACATAGTTATATATAGATTAAACAACTAACTAAGGCCCGATTTCTCAATGTCTTCATAAACACAATATAGCATATAAATTTGCATCCAAATATACATATGTATATGTCTTCATACATGTGTATGAAAAGTCCTAAATAGCACCATGGCGAACTAGAAATATATGCAGTCAGAAATAGATATTAGGCGTCAAATGACCGGCAAAGAAATATTTTTACAGCTTTAACAGCAACAAACGTTAAAAAGTATTAATTTGGACGTACAAACACCTTAGTGATTACTAAATGAAATTAGTATTCATGAACTCTACTTTTCTGCTATTTCTAATACCAAATTTAATATTACATTAAATTGTCTCTCGCTATTATTTTTTTATGCAAACATATTTACTCACCGTAAACTTTACTAAACTTTACACGGCTCTAAACGCCATTCTCTTCATTTAAATCTGCCGCACTCAAGAGATTATAACATAAAAGCATTTACTAAAAACTCATTTGTTATCAGATATTTATAATGAAATGAAGATGGCCTTATCCACATCGTACGTTGAAACGTATGTATACACACCAGCATCGGATGTCACAATCAGCAGGAGCGGCAAGCATTTCACGCAGCACACCATAATGCAGATGTCAGTCAGCTGTAACTGGAACATTCTGACCACACATTTTATCAACACCGAGGCACTGACAATGCATTCACTGACACTATTCACTAAAACCTCTTTATATTGACCAAACATTTTCTTACCCTTGCTTCGCACATAGCATTTATTACTTATAGGGCAGTGCATACATACATATGTACATATGTATGTAAATACATTAGACTGGGTTGGGCTTCTACAAAAGTACCCCTACAAAAGTAGCCGTCGTAAGGAGCTTAATAACAAAAAGTAGATGAAGTCACTCATAAACTTTATGCAGTATAAGTAACACTGGTTTACAGCAAAAATGTTCAATGGATGCTACTATCCAATTCCTATATAGAATTTCCCGCTGATTCCGAAAATCGGGTTAATTTTTAATTCTACGGATAAGTTTTCGAGATATTTTCAGTTTACCGTTGTTTAGCTTAAAACAAAAAATAGTTCCACTTAATTACGAACTAATAAAACAACCGTCGAGCAATCGTCAATTTCTTGTTAATAATGAGCAGCAAAGAGTGTACATGGCCAATGAGTAACATTCTTTCCTGCTTATTTTTTATACAAATAATATTTGCGCGTTTTCATTTGACGACTCTTTACTTCTTTATTTATTCATCGATTTTTTCATTAGTAGATCGATTTTTTATAACAGAACAGGCTTTAACAGAAATGCAAAAAATTACACAGAATTTGTTTTTTTTTTAGTTTTTCTCCATCCACAAAAACAAAAAATATGAAATAATTAATTAATTTCTTATAAACTGTTAGTCCGATCGGAAAGTGATGTATATACGGTTTGTGGAGTAATTATTTGGGTTTCATTTGCCATATTTCGTAAAACGATTGTTCAATTGATTCGTTAGGTATACGTGATTAAGTGGAACTGCGTTTCGTTTTAAGCTAAATAACGGTATATTGAAAACATCTCGGAATCAGCGGGCAATTCCACATGGGAAAACATCCGTAGAACCAAAAAACACACTAATTTGTGATCCAGTGTAATTATAGCATTTGTAGTACGAAAATTTAAGATCATGAATGTTATACAAATCTCTGCGGATTTTTATACCTATGTTCACATATCTGGCAAGACTAACCCAATTGCGTGAAACCATGATACAATTATTTTATCGTAGTTTCACCATTAGCGCCATTTCTTCCATTTGGCGAAAACCGTGCTTGTGACATTTTCTTTTAACTTGAAGCAACCATATGCTTTCTAGAACGTGTTCTTGGAGCTAGTTCTAACCACTTTTCCGCAGAAAATTTTCTGCCTCGGTTCTTCAATAAAATTCTGAGATAGGGCGTTCTACAAGAAAATTCTGAAATAGGGCGTTCTTGAAAAGTTGTTTTCAGCCGGCGATATTTTCTTGTTTTCCATACGCAACTTCTAAGAATGAAGTGGCTTTCATGACACAAATTTTATTATACTCCTTTCCCATGCGATTTCTTAAAGCTTCATTGGCCCGTTTCTAATATCGAAAGCCAACAGGCACACATTTTTTGGATTCTGATGACCTCCTTTTGCTGTGCCTTCGTGGAAGAATAAACAGCAGAGCTTACAGAAACCTTTATCAGGCCTATTTGAGAGCGCAAGACCATCAAATCCTTCGCCTGATATCCATTTATGTACATTGAAAGCTAGTTTTTTGCAATTTATATTTTGACATAGGAAACTTGTATGGTGGAATTTGTCATTAAAATGTCGAAAAATATAAGTTTTTTCTAACTTATTTATTTATTTAATACTAAATCAAAGTGTAATATATCGGTGAAAATATATTTTTGAATACTATGTATACCCTTTCTAAGATCCCGTCGACCTTCGTAGTAGCTACTCAACACCTCTAATACCACATCTTCGACCCCCGTTAATTGAGCTTCACTCTTCACAAAATTCAACAAACATATTAATAACCGTAAAAGTGGCAGCGACTTGAAGTTTCTAGTCGGCCGGACTAAATTTTAAGTTTCACATATAACTCATGCGCCATGGCATACCGGAAATAAATTCTGGCAGGCAATTAACCAAGCAGACTTGGCATTGCAGTGGGCTTTTATTATTTTATTTGAGTTGTTACAAAACTGAAGGCCAAAAGACATGCACTTATTTCAGTTCTTGCATTTCTACCTACATAAGTGATTCGAATGCCATGGCGTGTGAGTTATCTATCATCATTAACATTTGGGGCCGGTTGCTCAGTATCAGGTTAGCAGTAATCTCCGCTTAAACATCATTATCGACGTCTTCGACTCCTTGCATATAACAAGGAGTCGGTGTTAATCAGACATTGAGTAACCGGTCCTTGGTCCGGTCGGACTTGTTTATATTATTTAACTTATTGTTACGCTAAAATGCCTAATTTCATGAGGATTGAAGTGCTATTCAGTGGGGTAGAAATAGGGTTTTTGTAACCTAGTACGCGAGGATGTATAGTATTCAAAAATATATTTTCAACCAGCTACCATCATTTGAAATCTAGTCAAACATTAAAAAAAAGCTAGTAGGAAATTTCGATTTTGGCTATTTTTAAAACTCGGGAAGTATGCTTTCAAGTTCGGGGGTATTTAAAAACTTTTTTCGCAACCCAGACTAATATACATACTTATGTATCTATCTTTTGTATGCACGTATTTTGTGTTCCTCCGTATTTTGCTTTTCTTTACTTTGCAGTTCTAAATAGCCTGCGACAAGAAAAGCAAAAGAAACTACCATATTACGGGTATGTAGCTGGTTGTAAAAAGTTTAAATAAAAGTAGCAAGTGGCAAGTGGTGCTGGCATACATATCTGTGAAAACATGAATGGCGCTGTAAGCTGGGGTTGTCGATCTGTGTGCACATGCTTTTTATGTCAATATTTTCCTACTCAATTTTCTTAAGTCACTTCAGTTGGGAGGTTAGTAGCTAGCACAGGCAAGCTTATATGCATAAATAGAAGACCAAGTAGCACAAATGGATATCTCAAAATGGTCAAAGTTAAGCTACTGCTGTTGGGAGAGGGATACATATTTGTTGAGTGACGGTGAAATGTTTGATGTGGAGCTGCTTTGTTTGGTAGGTCTTAGATACATACATACATATATACTATGCTTAATGATGGAAGATAAGCACATAAATGCAGCAAAAGATGCCAATAAAAAACTAGGAGCATATAGTATACACTATTTGCTAAAGATCCTTAATGTTTTTAGAAGATCCAATAAGCTTGTGGATAAGGAGAAATATATCACCTATTGTAAACGATATAACAAGCTTGATTCGCAGAAAAAGTTGAACTGGAACTGTAAATAAATTAAGCTTTTAAACAGCGTCAGATACGCTAGTGATTGGTGGCATCCAGTAAACTCATTGAAGACTTCTTAGCGGCTTTTTACTTCTTACCTTCAACTTCATTATTTTTACGCGCACTTCAAAAATCTTTATTCGCCTCCGAGTGATTTTAACTTAAATTGGACTTTGCCATCCATCATCGACCCATTATCTACTTTCCGTTTGGCATGAATGAGCTCCGCTTAGAGCTTAGAAATGCCAGAAGCAAAAAACCTCCACGTTGTGATAGAATAAGTTACAAATATTATAAATTTTCACCGAATGGTTTTGAAGTTAATCATACATATTTCCGTTCTGTTGGAAGTAAATGCAAGTTCCAAACGAATAAGGTAGAGATGGTGAAGATGGAGAATTCAGATTGAGATTACGATTAAAATGACTGTTCATAAGTATGCTGAAAAATACCCCTCTCTACGTTCTGCGTTGAAAAGCAGAGAGGAACTTGACTTCACTTGGCATTTCCAAATGGCGTCAGTTGGCACAGCACAAAAACGACTGGAGTACTTTGCTGGACTCACTCAAAATCGATTATGCGATTACAGCGCCAATCACGAAGAAGAAAAAGAATGTCATCAATTCTGCGCCGATCGTTCGATTTTCATAAGTGTGTTGCCAAATTATAGGGACTGGCCTGTAGATGTGCACTAAGGTTTTACTTGTTAAAAAATTAAATCTAAATTATTGAATAAGCTTAATCAATTCTAGCAATATGGGACTGAGTCGGATGTTTTTGCATTAACTACATATAGGAGGGTTGCCACTTGTTTAAAATATCAAATTCAATTTAAATTAAGGCAATTAGGTAATCGAGATATGTATCACAAATTGAATGTCAGACGATATAGCTTTAAGGTCTAAGTTAAGGGATGCCACCTGCTTAAAAAGTTAAATTTAATATAATATTAAAATAACTGTATCTAACGAAAAGGTATTAAAAATTGTTAAGAAACCTTAGTTTGACTACCTTGAACATTTTTGAAGTATTTGAAGAGGATTTGCACCTATAGAAAATATTTAATAAATTCAAATGATTTAGTAAGTTAAATGGACTAGCGTACCCAGCAAACTTCGTCTCCCCCAACATTTATTTTTTGGTCGGAACATTTTGGTATAATACTTTAACTAACTTAATGTGGCACATTTATTTGCCCTGATTATGGTTTTTCGAGCCGTCGAAAGACATAGCTTCCATTGCCATTTTCGATATACTCAACGGCGCGGCATGTCGAAGTAATTGGACATTCACGGTACTTCATCTCACTGTACGATGCGCTGAGGATTTTAATGTACACTGCTAATCGCCAATCTTTATAAATTGCGGTCACGTGAGCCAATGTTTCATAGCCTTATCACGAATTTCATTTTCTCCCAGCCGGTTCACTTTTCACTTTTGGTTTTCATGTATTTACTATGAAGGGATGAAAAGTTTCGGGTGATAAGGCTGAATTCTGATCGGCGAATGATTCGAAGCAATCGAACCATATTCGCAAAAGAAATGTACACGCCAAATATTCTCAATCAGCCTTATCACCCCGCAAATTTTTTCATAAACCCGTAATGAATGCACGGATACGAAAAGTGAAAAATTGTATATCCGTAAATATATATCCGTAAAAATATCTGTAAATTTCGACAACTAACCTTCTATGTCATACATTTCGACGACTGTAAGCATTGATCAATTTGAATAATTCTACACGTTGCGAGAACTCGATAAATTTCAATAACTATAAACTTCGATGATTTGATAAATTTTGGTAATTTGTTAATTTTCGATAAATATTTTTTTTTACAGAATCTATTTCAATTGCTATCGAAAAAAAATGTGTGCGTCTAGGCCACACTGGAGAAGTGAAACTTAAGTTACATATCTAGAAATTGGCTATGCCGAAGGCTTCATACCTTTCATAAACATCTGAAATTTTTACTCTAACAGATAACATAAAAAAAAAAAATATTCCGATGAACTGATTACCTCCTCCTTTTTTGGAAGTCGGTTAATAATGAGTGAAAATAGTGCGAAATTTCATGTTTCTAGCTACATAAATGGAGAAGCTATAACAAAAAATCTCATATCTGAACAATCAGTTGTATGGTGGCTATAGGTTATAGCCACCAGATCTTCGCAATTTTCACTGTAATTATTGTTTTGATAATGAGTGGATATACTGCGGAATTTCATGCTCCCAGTTGCATAAATGGAGGAGTTATAATGAAACATCTCATATCTGAGAAATCAGTTGAATAGGAGCTATATTTTACCGATTCTTCCGGTTCCGACAAATGATTAATATGTTATAAAATTACACCTACCTACCAGATTTCATCCGGATATCTCGAAAACTGAAAGACTATATTGCATACAAACAAAGGGACAGACGGACATGGCTAAATCAACTCAGCTCGACGTTCTGGTCATTTAAGTATACATTTTACTGAGTCTATCCCTTCTTATTCTGGTACTTACAAACATCGGACCAAAGTTATAATACCATTTCATGCTCATGAAAGGTATAACGAGAATGAAGTGCGTTAAAAAATTGACAAATTTTTTCAGGAATTTGGAGGAATCAGCCTTAATATAATCGGCATTCCTGGTACAGGGGGATTTTAAATTAGAAAAACCGAAGCAAGCGAGACTTTTCTCCATCCGGAAATGGCTTAACGCGACGTGTTAGGCCGTGTCTCTACAGGAAAACTCTTGTGTCGTGATAACCATGTCACAAAATATATTTCCAATGGAGAACGCCTATTTCTCATTGGCTGCAATATGTCAGCTGTTGCTGGCAATCTGGTAGTTTTACAACCATATTTTCATTTGAAAGAAAGCTTACTGGTTGTAACATCGATGAAATTTTGATATGTAATCAAAATAAGAAGCTGATCCCTGTTTGATTATTGATGACTAGGTTTTAGGAAACTATTTAGCAAGTTTTTCAGCATTAAAATCTTGACGGTAGTACACTGAGGGAAAAAATACTAAGATCAAATAGAAACGTAATTGGTCTTACTATAAACGTCAACGAAAGTACTCGTATATTGGTAAATATTCAAATCAATTATGGGCATATTAAAATGACCGCGTTCGTTCTGAAAAAGCATCCGTGAAGTGAATAATCAAGACAAAAACTAAAAAAAAAAATATTTAACTTGCATTTTGCCTGCAGTGGAATTCGAACCCTGAACATCTCTGGATATATCTGGATATCAACAAATTGTGGCATGCATCTTTGCGCACTCAGCTACACCCAGGCATATAAATTTGATTTCAAATGTTGAATATCCATCAACACCACAGCACGCGATTTGTACGGATAAACATGTACGATGTATGAATGTGTGTGTTGTCACCGCTCTCAGAGCGGCGCTCTGCATGCTTGGGGTGCGTATGTACACTCATATATATACTCAGATGTAATAAATTTCGTATAGAAATATTATTTTTAAATGTGAACATTTTTAAACGATAATCAAATATAAAGTATTCATTTTTACTATGCATTATTTCCCTCAGTGTACCGAGTCGGAACGGTACATAACAGAAGGAGGTTTTGGTTTGGGTTAAAGTTTCACACTGACAGTTCTGGGGTTAGGCTTTCCACACTTCCCCCTTGGCAAAAATGTTTTATGATCTGCATTACTTTTTAAGTACATACAGTGACGAACAAAAATATTGGCACAGTGAATTTTTCGCCATATAAGAAAAGTTTTTTATTCTAATTTATTTTCGATAATCGCGTTGATTTTTGGCAATGTTTTTAGTGGAAGGTGTTGCTCATTTTCTCCATACAAAAAATAATTGTCGAATTACTTTGTATGGAGGAACTTGCGTGAAAAAACATTACCAAAAATCAATGCGATTTTCTAGCGACTTCAAACTTTCACTTTGTTATATTAAATTTAAATGGGCTATAAAACTGCATACTTAGAATTTTTCTAAAAAATCTGAATAAAAAGTTGCAAATAAGTGGGCAAATTTAATGAATTTTCCTGAGTTTTGCACAAAGTTTAGAGATTTTATTATTATGTTTTCTGGTGTAAAATTGACAATATTTTTATAAAAAATTATCGAAAATAAATTAGAATAAAGAACTTTGCATATATTGCGAAAAATTCACTGTGCCAATACTTCTGTTCGGCACTGTACATATATTAAAAAAAAATTTTTAAAACCTGATGAATAATCACAACTGTCGCTACATTGATTATTCCGCCTGTTGCTTCAATTTGCTAAAGCAAGTCCTATTAAATTTCAAATATTGCTCTGATAAACCTTCTTTTAATTTTGCTTAGACACTTTTCTTACACTCACTCTCAATGTAATTTTCTCCGACGGCCTTTTCACTTCACTTCAAATTTAGGCTGGCACATATTTCAAATTAAGTAATGCATTGTAATCCATGTAATTTAGTTAATTATGCTACTTGCGCAAACATAAATAAATAAGCATGAATAGATAAACACTGTTTAGCCATTAATCTGCGGCTGCAAATCTATACAAGCCGCAACCAAAGCGCACACACAAGCGGCGCGCGTAGTGGCTGGCGCCTCTATGTACAATGATGATGCCATTACCGTCATTAAATTTATGCTAATGAAATTCATAAACATCAGAGGCACCTCAGTGTGCACTTGAGAAGCAAAGCCGTAGCCAGAGCTGATAAGAATTTTTATGAGAAGTTTCGACGGTACTTCGAATTTATAGCCACCACAAAAACATTGAAAATACTAGTAAATACAATATATTAAAAAGTTATGTAAATGAAAGGTAATGATTTGGGGCACATTTTTGTTGAAAATGATGTGACGTACTTAAATGCTCGAAAAATGCATCATTCACGACAATGAAGTCTTTCACTTTGTTTGCAAAGTTCATTGCCCACAATGTTTCAATTAGCGTATTATTTCCACCAAAATAGAGCTCATCAGCCAGCGCAAATAATTGCCAATCACGGCAAATTGTTTGCAAAATCTCAGAATTGCCTCGACTGTAATTCCCAAGTACGGGTGTGCATTTATTGTATAGTAAATCGAAATTACTGGCCAAAGTTGAAATTGCGCCATTGTGCTAAGCCAAAGAAATGCTTAATTGGTGCTAGGATGCGTAGCAAGCATTGTCTGTATATTAAGAGAATGTAAGCCAGAAAGCTATTACACATTTTAGATTATGAACAGCTTTAACTCAAAATATTATGGCACATATTCTTCTTCTTCTTTTTTGGCGCTGTAACCGCCCAAGCCAGTCGTTTCTCTTCTGTGCCAACTGACGCCAATTGATATGCCAAGTGAAGCCAAGCCCTTCTCCACCTGGCCCATATTGCTAAGCTTTAATTTACAACTTATTTTTATAATTCAAGCTCTTACTTATACATACACATTTAAGTGTTTTGTTTGCATTGAATTGATTAGGCGTCTGCCACATATGCTCAGTGAGCAGGATTAGAAACTTCATTTAAAAAGTAATTTCTAATTTGATTTCTGCTGTGTTTTGTTTTTGTTTTAAAAATTTAAGTAAATTAGCAAGTCGTTTTCTTAGCATGAGTAAAGTTATTTTCCTAAATTTAGTAAATTTGAGAAAATGCTTTCTTACTTATTATTATTTGAGCACATTGAACTTCGATGGACTTGGGCGAGCCTAAGCTATTGACCAGAAATTGTCATCTTTTACTCAGAATGTTTTTAGAGCATAATGAACCATACTTTTGCTATTACCAATCAAAATACTAAAAGAGTGTATTTTCGGCCCACGCTAATATACACTTAGGTCTTTTTTTATGCGGTACATGCGTTTCTCAGAATGCCGCATAAAAACTTTCTTATAAAAACAGGTACTCCATGTAAAAAATTCTAAAAACCCCCATAAAAAATCCATTGAGGCAATATTACGCAAAAAAAATACAATTTGTTTCATCACTTACACTTATTATTCCATGTAAAACTGAACATTAATGAAATAAATAAATTGTGCTCTCTGTCGTTTAGCATTACTCCTGTGTACCATCTAACATCACAAAAACAAAACATGAAATCTATTCTGCATTGAAAGTACTTAAAATAAATTTGCGCAATTTTGCACATTTTGAAATTTTTTATTTTATTAATTTTCTTTACTGGCGCTGTATCCGCGTGAGCGATTTTGGTTAGATTCTTTATGTGTTTATCACTACTTATAGATAATTAATTCTACATTTTTAGTTTTATGAGTTGCTGATATAACGAGCCCTAACCGCCAAAATAACGTAAGCGACATTTTTTTCAAAATTTTCTTGTTGATGCAGAAATATTCCTAGATGCATTTCAGCATCAAAAAGAAATTTTTGAAAAAATGTCGCTTACGTTATTTTGGCGGTTAGGGCTCGATAAGTTCTGAGATGATGAGGATTCATTCACACTTTAATTTTATGCTTTTTTTACTGAAATTTGAAATTGTTTTCTTTTGTATATTCAACCACCTTAATTTAATGAAATTAAAAAAATACTTAAAAATTAAATAAAGAAAAACCAAAACAAATAAAATACATAAAAACTAAGTCTAAATTCGTAAATGGTAAATCAATATGAAAACAAAAATCAAAGAAAAATTAAAAATATAAAAAGAAATAAAAAAGTTAATCAAGAATTTGTAATTGGTAAAAAATTAAAAATAAAAACAAAAGTAAACAAAAATACAGGAAAAGGAACAAAAAATTTAAGCCCACATTCGTAATTCGAAAAAATATATAAAATGTAATGCCGCGGCCGTACGGCTGCGATCCAATATATTATACGGAATGCTATGAATTGGCAGCCGCTGCGGTTTAGTGGTCCGAAGTGCGCACTACCATTCCGCGGCCCTAAAAACGGGTCCAGTTTCAAACTATATAACATAAAATAAAAAAAAATAAACAGGTTTTTTCATAACAACTCCAAGTGTATTTCCGCCATGAAATAACAGCTTCTTATATAAACTACTTGAATTATATTATTTTGAGCAGAAAAAGACAATTCGCTATCTGAAGGTGAAAAGATGTCAAGTCCATTTTTTTCAAAATTTAGTTTTTAATGCAGAATGGCAGGTAATACGAAACTACATCGATATTTGGTCTCTTCTGAATAATTTCAAAAAATGGACTAGGAACCTTTTCACCCTTAGATGACGAATTATTTTTTACTTCCACACAACGAGGTTGTTCACGCTTGCCTGGATATCAGTTTGCTATTTTTATTCAGTTTACAACAATAAAATACACTACCTATTGATAATATTTAACAACCTCATTATTTTAAGGCAAAAATTTTGTAAGCTTAAAATAGATGGTAATTTTTGTTGTAATATTTTTTAAGTTTTCAAAAAATAGAGGCCATTGTATAGAAGATGTATATATCATTCTAAATATGTGCCTGAAAATTACCAAGGGGTCCAAACGAGATACAAAAAACTCCAAAAAATTCCGAAAATATCTGGTAGTATTTCCAAAAAAAAACTCAAGAAGTACTCTAGAATCCTGAATAACAACAAGTTAAACATATTTACTAATTTTTATTTTATATATCATATTTTAAATAATATGATATACAAATGTATGCACATAAGAAACAAACTAAATCTAAGCTAAATTATAGATTATTACAATGCATACCACTTTCTAAAATTTGTAAATTTCCACACACCAAATCTGTTACAGATTAAATAGTCGTGCAAAACAATAAATAATTCCTTATTTTTGGCCCAAAATGCTTCAAATTACCCACAAGTTTATTCACTTCGCCTCAAGTAACACTTTGGCTTCCCTTCGTAAGGTCTTGCCATTACTATTCTGTGGCAAACGCTCTATGAATACCACGCCCGCGTGCAGTTGTTTATAGTAAACAGGCAGGCGTTTCCTCACATGCTCTTTGACCTGTTGCTCCGTTAGCTGAGCTCCCTTGCGTCGCACTACCACCGCACCAGCTGCATCACCATTCCGCTCATCATACACGCCCACCACACACACGTCCTCCACCTCGGCCAACTCATTGATAACCTGCTCTATCTCAGCTGGCCAATAATGCATACCCTGATACTTAATTATATCCTTCTTGCGATCAACTATATACAGCAAATTGTTATCGTCAAAGTAGCCCAAATCACCAGTATGGAACCAACCAGAAGAGTCCTGGGTACGCTGCGTCTCACTTGGGTTGCCATAGTAACCATTCCAAGTACGTCCAGTATTCACATATACCTCACCAATTTCATTGCGTGGCAAATTTTGGCCGTCTTCATCAACAATGCGTACCTTCAGGCCGGGGAACAATTTACCCACAGAGCTAGGAGTATGTTCACCAGAGTTTATCGACACCAAACCAACCTCAGTTAGTCCATAACCAAAAGTAACTGCGCAGTTTTTGAGTATGCTTTGCAGACGTTTCATTGTCGGAAGACTAATGCAGCCACCACCAACGAGACAGGCGTTGACTGAGCTAAGATTTTCTGCTGTGGCTGTGGGACAAGCGACAAGTGTGGCAACGTGACGTGGTGCAATTCCGATGTAAGTAATCTTGTATTTTTTCACCAGATCAACTAGATATTCGGGTGTGTAGGGGCGATTAGTAATGACACGCTTGCAGCTTATGCTGGTGGAAAGATAAGTAAAAATTAAACCCGTCACCCAGTCCAAGCTGCTGTTTGTAAAGACTACATCCTCGCTGGTTACAAACCTTAAGCAAAGGGGGAAAATACATAAATAGTTTTGAGATAGATTTATTATTATTATTAGATATTTATTTTGTTACCAAACTCACATATTTTCAAACTGTAGATAATAATTTGATAGGCATACACACTTGGGTACACCCGTTGTGCCTGAGGAGCAGAGGATTGCTACGGTCTGTGCGCCACCCAACATCAATGGCTCAGGTCTGCAGACAAGTACACATAAAATATGAAATAAAGCTGTAAAATATTTAATTATTGAGACTCACAGGTACAAATCTTCGTTTGGCGTTGGCACAAGAAGGTCCTCCACTTTGGCTACTCCATCAATATGATTTGTCAGCGTATAAAGCAATGGTCTCAGAGAGCGAGTGGCCCCATGAATTTTTTCATACACATCACCATCACAAAATATTATTTTAGGTGCTGTGTTTTCGAAAAGCTGTTGAATTGTATCTGAAAAGGGATATGAATCAAAATTTTAAATATATAAATATATAATGCATACTATGTAGTATATGTATTTATTTAGTTCATTTAAGATAGCAAGCATCAAAATTACATTAGACGATAATGTTTTTTTTTTCTCCACTTTAAAGTAAAACACCCACCTGCATCTAGTCCTCCGTTAACAGCATGAAAGGGTGTACAGTTCATAAAACAACCAACGGCAACTGCGCTTGTATAGGTGCTATTCTTTGCCACAATACCGATGACATTGTTGTGTCGTAAACCCAATTTCTTGAAATGCCGCGCCAATCGAATAGACCAAGAAAGCATTTCTGCATTGGTTACTTCAAGTCCATCAATATCGGAAACCTGAAGTATAGAAAACATGAACAAATAATTGTTAAATCCAAGTCCTTTGCCTGTAATATTGTTCATGAAGAACGAACATAGTTATGGTTCACTAAAAAGCTTAATAACTGAATAATAAAAACTCACGTTTTTTTAACTGTATAAAAGAACGCGGCATAGCTACACTGAGGGAAAAAAATACTAAAATCAAATAGAAACGTAATTGATGTTACTATAAACGTCAACGAAAGTACCCGTATATTGGCAAAAATTCAATTCAATTACGCGCATATTAAAATGACCGCGTTCGTTCTGAAAAAGCATCCGTGAAGTGAATAATCAAAACAAAAAAAAAAAAATATTTAACTTGCATGTTTTGCCTGCAGTGGAATTCGAACCCTGACCATCTCTGGATATCAGCCAATTTGTGGCAGGCATATTTGCGCACTCATGTACTATGTGTGAATGTGTGTGTTGTCACCGCTCTCAGAGCAGCTCTCTGCATGCTTGGGGTGCGTATCAGTGTTGCCATTTTGATGCTTTTGGAGCTAGATTTAGCTCTTTATTTTTCTATTTAGCTTCCGAAAATTGGGTTTTAGCTCCTAGCTAAATGTCTAGATATCCTGAAACCACAACCAACTACTTTTTAACACTGCGAACATTCATAATATGACTCGGATGGTACTGTGCGAGCCCCCGTAATATATTTTTAGGATTTTAAAGTTAACGTCATACAACAATACGACAGTTACGACACCGTTGTGAATACCCCAAGTATTATTTAGCTCTTTTTAGCTCTTTTTTCGGCCGTTTTAGCTCCAAACGAAATTTTTTTCTGGCAACACTGGTGCGTATGTACACTCATATATATACTCAGATGTGAATAGTCAAATACGTGCGTAATAAATTTTGTATGAAAATATTGTTTTTAAATTCGGACATTTTTAAACGATAATCAAATATAAAGTATTCATTTTTGCTATGCATTATTTCCCTCAGTGTACTTTGTATTAAATAAGAAATGTTAAAAGTCAAAGTTTGTGTAAAATTAAAAAGAATTTAATAAAAAATCCTAAATCATTTTATGCTTTCGTAAATTCAAAGCGTAAGGAACATGGTTTTCCATCTGCTATTAATTAACGCAACATAATCTCTAGCGATAGCCAACTCATTGCCAACATGTTTGCCTAGTTCTTTAGGTGCAATTATTCTGTAGACTTCCATACAAGTGGAGACTATTCGTATGAACTTTGTCTGATTAACTCAACTTATATTCGATGAAGTTTTAAACTATGTAAAACTTTAAAAGAGTCAGATAGTATTCAAAAACTATCGATAGTGGCCAGCTCTACTCAACTATGTATATTCAAAGTTATCGATAAACATATATAAAAATACTTATCTAAAGATGATTCGAGATTTTACAAATGAGCTAAGCAAGCTGCGGACAATCTTTCGGTTCTAAACCGCAAATTTTTTGACGCTTCCAAGACAAGGAATATACTGTTGGAACGAGAGAATTAGGTACCTATAACCGAGTTATCTCCGCAGTCCCGTATCCTCAATGCAACAGTCTTCCTAAAGAAACAGCAACCTCCACAGTGAGAAGGCATACAATCAATCATCACGACAGCTATGCCGCTCGGTTGTAACAATCGACGCTGAACTGAACTGTGGGCCTCATTCCACATACATTTGCAAAAAAAAAAACTACCAAAATGGTGTCCTAAGGTTGGAGTGCCAAGAAATAATAGGGGACTATGGCTTTCTTGGATAATAAGCTCTAGTCTCCGGTCTGTATGAGCCACTGAAACGAACTTCCATTTGACATAGTTTCTCGTGGGCCACGATGTCTACCGCAGCTACTTGAATCGATTTGAATACGTTTAGTCACCGCCATTTCCAGTCTTCAACGTCAGTAAAGGTGCTTTCCACGTAGTTTTTACTTGTCCCAGTTTCACAACATACTTACAAAGGAAACTTGCTGACCTAAGAGCTCAATCCTCACTCTACAAAGTATCGTCGACACTTTTTTAATCAAAATTGGTCAATCATTGCCTAAATTATTGCTCGAGAAGCAAGTTACGAGTGTAAATAGAAAAGTAACTTGTTTTGTTACAAAATCTAATATTTCGAGAACGAATTTTGAAGTACTATAATACTTGAATGATGGAAAAAATAGTTTCATAGGGTTTTATTTTTTTTCTTTCTGTCCTGAAAACAGTATTCAATATGAAACTTTTTAAAAGTTTTAAACATATACAGCACCAGTTATATCATTACCACCTCCATTTCAAAATGATATTGTTAGACACATTTATTTATTTTTAATAATTTTTAGTTAAAATACAAAATAAACATATGGAAGACAAACGCAACACTTTCGGCAAAAAAAATCAACGGTAGTTTTTAGCCTCTTGAAACTTGCATATTATTACAATAAAAAAATTACTTTTCGGAAATTACAAAAATTCCTCCTCTAACTTCTTTCTATGATTCAGCGGGAATTGAAGTCATGCGTTACACGGAAGCGAAACGTTTTTTTTTCTTTTTCTTCAAGTGAAAGTAAATAAGCCACTCTTCCCGTAATTTTTTGCCAGACGAACACTGTAAACAATAGCTAAATGATAACATTTTAACGAAAAAAAAAATATTATATATGTTTTGTTATCAGCAACTCATTGACACTAGGCAATGCTTTAAAACTAATGTATGCACTATAAAGCTGGAAAATCAGTTCTTATAGTTATTTTTTGTGTATATATATATATGAATAGGGATGGGAACCGTTTCCAAAAAATCGGTTTTTGATTACTCACGGTTTTTTTATTCAGATTTTAAACCGTCTAAAAAAACTGTATTAAAAACCTGATCTTTTCGGTTTACCGAAAAAAAAAAACGAATTACAAACAAGTAATTTTTAGCAAAAAAAAACCGACTTCAACTCTCATATAAAAAAATATATATATATATATATATATATATATCTCCTGATCAGCTGATCGGATCTTAAGCAGATTAGTATCGGACCACCTCTGAGACACTACCTTTCCGTTGCAAAAAGAATTATTGAAATCGGTTGACGTGGTGCAAAGTTATGCGGTAACATACATAAAAAAAAATAAAATAAAATAAAAAATAAAATAAAAAATAAAATAAAAAAATATTCCGACGAACTGATAACCTCCTCCTTTTTTGGAAGTCGGTTAAAAACGAAAAAACATCGATATCAAA
>NW_023458561.1:23335990-23343328 GCF_013731165.1 Rhagoletis pomonella
CTCCTTTTTTGGAAGTCGGTTAAAAACGAAAAAACATCGATATCAAATTAAATTAAATTTTCACTTGCACTTGCACTTATTACTTACTGCTGTGCAACGCAAATTAATATAAACAATAATTTTTCTTAAGTTTATATAACAACTTCATTTCCGAATATACGAAATATAATAAAATGTTGGACATACAAAAACAAACTTCATTTCATAAAAAAAAACTTTTTTAAGCTATAAATAAATACATACGCTCATTTCCTTCAATAGTATCGTAATGCCAAAAAGCAAACCTCGATAAAAACGGCTTTAAAGTTTTGAATTTACATATACTCCCATAGTAAAAATGAGTGCATATTTTGTTCTAGTGAGATACTGGTAATCGATGCAACCATGAAATTTTTACACAACATAGAAGAAAAGGTACCAGTAATTTCTGCAAACTCAACTCCAAATTTGTATTTTTTGAAGTGAATGAACGATATGTATATAATTATATATGTATATACTTATGCAAATGGTAATATGTTATTAACTTCAAAATTTTGTTGTACAGTGATTGTTTTTTTTTTTAATATTTCTAATGTTTTTCATGGTAAATATTTTATGTTAATATTTTATTAAAATATGGGTTATGTTACTACATACCAAGTTTAAAACTTTGTACGAAATTTCAATATTCACAATTGACTTCAGAATCGATTATGCTTAGCTACTGCATCAGCAAACCAAAATTGAGTAGTTAATTTGAAGTTTGTGGTACGTCATAAAATTTTATTCTCATCTCGACGAATTGCAAAATAATTATTCATTGCTTTGGAATGTAAAAACCGAATTTTCGATTTTCGGTTTAAAAGCAAAACAACAAAAAACGATTAACACCTAAATTAAAAACCAAATTTAAAAAAACGGTTTTTACAAACACCGATTTCATTTGAACATCCCTAATATGTGTTAAACTATATATAAACAGAACTATAGTTATTGAGACAAGAGTACAGCAGTTTTACGACAAAGTAGCTGTGCAATAAACGCGCATGCACTTAAAAAGATTACGAAGCGTTATCAGAAAACGCGTATTATCGATTTATACGTTGCCTATATATGTATATACGTATATAGACGCTCTTCTCTATTTATTTTTCAGTTGGCTTAACCTCTAAATATGAACATAATCGCATGAAAGTTAAAACTGGAATATTTTTGATCATTTGAAAACCCAAAACAATTTTTTTTTTCATTAAAAAATCTACTTGCGTATATAAAATGTTGGTCATTCAAATCCGTTCATACAATATAACATTTGCTATGGACATGTCGATATAGATAACGGCACAACTCAAAATTTCATGTTTTTGAGTTATATAGCGGATTAGGTGTATAACTAACCATATTTATCAACTGGTATTTTTAACATGGGGATGTCCTACGAGATGGCAATTGTCAGATTTCGGTCAGAAATATACCAGTCTCATACTAGTTCAAAACAGACAGAAAAATACTAGTCCAGTTATGGACCAAAACCGCTACTTTGGAAGTCAAAAAATTAAATGAATACATGAATATACAATGAAAGACTTTTGATTGAGTATACTTTAAAATATTACACATTTTTATTTAGCAGCCTTAGATTTGCCAATAATTAGTGTAAAATTTTTGAGTGTTAATTAAAAGGAAAAATAAATACATAAATATTTGAAACATTCGAACATAAATTTAAAGGCATGTTCCATTAAATGATATTAAAAGTAAAAGCTTTCAGGTACAATAAATACTATATTTTAATCTTTTTTTAATAATATGGAAAAGAAAACATTTTAGTTAAAAATAAAACGAATACTTTAGCTCATTTTGAGTGAACTTAAATAAAACCAAAAGTTTTCATTAAAATATATTAAATTCAAGCAGTTAATAAACATTCCTAATTCTTGTCTTTACTTTGGCTTGTTGATTGATAATTAAAATTAATCAAATAATTATATTAATTTGTAATTAAAAATAGTCAAAAATAATTTAAAATGATATAATTAAAATGATGTAATTAAAATTAACGAATTAATTTAAAAAATTTGTTTAAGTAATTATTAATCATTAAAAAGGTGCTAATATCGGTATTTAAGCATTAAACGGTTATTCAAAAAAAACATGCTTTAATTAATAATCATTATGAATATTAATCATTATTTAACAAGTATGGTATAATTACGAGTACGTACTCGCTTTAACGGTTTACAATATACCCAAATAAAAGTTATAATATTTTGTGTACTCTATTGTATTCAATTGCCGAAGTCAATTAAAACAGGGCATGAATACATAAATCGTTTTGTACTTGGTACTGGTCTGGTCATTTTCGAACTAGTTCGGTTTCAGTCAGGAGATTATAGTGGCAAACTAGTATTTTTCCTGACTAGTTTGGCGTTTCACTGCAGGGTTACTACTGAACAGTGGTGCATGTGTCACATTTATCGTGAATATTGGCATAAGTCAAAAACTGTCGATAAGTTAGTGATGCTTTTATGTGAAGGAACGACATTTTTCGTTTTGTGCGTTTGTTCAGCAATACCAGTGGAGTTTATTTCGTTTAACTACTTAGGAGTTCTTACTAAATCCTTAGAAAAAAGTCATAATTTGAAGGCTTACACATATTCTTTACAGAATCACTGCAAATAATTCGGAAGAAATACGTTCCATAACATATTATTGCTAAATTACGAAACACAAAATCATTAATTGATTCTACTGAAAAATATGAAATTTTGAGTTGTGTCGTTATTGCATAGGACCATCGATATAATCTTTTTATTTTAAAAGATGAATAGAAAAATGTAAACAATGACTTGTGAATTAATTAATATGGCCATGTCTACTTATTTGTTGCTTGTCACTATTTTCAATATGTTTTTTCCATACCGGTTAATTTACCTTCTTATTGTAAATTGCTGCTGCGTGTACAGTTTATAAGTGACCAAAAGTTGATTTAAAGTTTTTTAACTACATAAATTCTTCCATCAGTTTTTAACGACCAAGGATTTATGTTTAGATTTAAATTTGCCAAAAAATGATGTCCAGTTTTTAAAACCGGAATTTATGTCCAGTAATTTTAATAACCAAAAACTTGTGTCCGGTTTTTAAATGTCCAGTTTTTTAACACCAACATTTACTCCTAGTTTCGACAAAAAATACTTCCACTTTTTAAATTACCAAAACTTTATGCTCAGTTTTTAAGTGGCAAAAAAAATTATTTCCAGCTTTTACTTTCTGCAGCTTTAGATACAATCCCATCCCCTGTCACATAGCCGTTAAAATATACAAAAGTTGCAATTTAACAGTTAATTTTAAAATTTCTTGTTTTGGTTAGTTTCCGTATAAAAACTTCACACGTAACACATAATAAATTTTGGTTGCTAAATGTTCTGAACTTTAGACTGTTACTTGTATTTATTTAATAAAAAATATACGCTATTAAAATAAGTATATTGTATTTAATCGCACCTGGCAAATTTTTTTCGGGAAATTTTTTAGATTATTGTATATAATTTTTCCCAGCGAACAGTTGAAGTCGTAAGTCGGCGACTGAATTGCATTACACCAGATTCGCTCCTTTTCATCATAGCTACACTCCAAGGAATTCATTATTTAGTTTTTTATTCTTCTCTTTTGTATATGCAACAAGATATTCACTTTGAAATTCCGTAAGTACTAATCTTTTCAAAATTTGCACCTTCTTTAAATACACAAAAAAATTCTAACATTACACATCTGTTGATCAGCATATCTACTGAATACTCACATGTCAACAACGCCATAGGGGAGCTGTACTATTTAAGTGACTTGCATAAGTGTCAGCAAGAGGCACGTAATTTATTTAATCACTGCAAACAAAAATAAAAACAATTGTAAATAATAATGATTAAAATGAAAACAGCCATATATGTATGTATGTATGTATACATATGTACATCTTATCATGATAAGCGTGACAGCGGAAAGCACGCAATATTAGGCGCTCACAATTTTGCTAAGTGCATGGCCGATCTTCTCCTCCAATTTGTGGCGTTCTAGTTATGGTTGTCGCACAAAGGGATAGACCTATAGTTTTACACCGTCTCCGAAGGGCAGATGGATTTTATAAAATGCTTTTTTATGGCAGGAATACGCCCGGAGATTTGCCATTGCCTGCCGCTGGCCGACCGCAATGAGGAAAGAACTTTTTGGCTGTTGCTCGGGCCAATGCACGAACCTGGGTTATAACGGGATGGTGGTTGGCAACTGTCGCCATTCATCTACAGCAGCTGAAAAATTGCTCATTCATCAAAACATTTGTTTATATTGTTGAGAAAAGACTTCAAAGGTTAGTTGCACATCGCGTTGCGTGTACTTAGCAAATATTTAATTGTTTATTAGAGCATGATTTAGCGAAAATGCAATAAATCCTCCCCTTTATAAGTCTTCTTATATGTATGTATTAACACGAAAGCAATTGCTCCTGACAGTCTCTGTTAAAAATATCACAAAACAATTGTTTGCAACAATCTAGAAAAATTGAGATAGTATTAGTACAGATAGTAAGCTTGTTTTGAGAACTTCCCTTGTAACAGTTATTTACTTATTTATTGGATCTTTGCGACACTAACAATAATTATGCAGATCTTAAGAACTAAACGTTTTAGATTTTTTTGGCTTAAATTCAAAATTTGTATAGCAATATATTCTTGATAACATTAATTTTTATAAAAGTGCATATATCAACTAAGAGAATTTTCAAATAGCAGATTTGAAGTTTCAACCCTGTGCTTTCACAGTTTTTTTTTCAGAATTGGTGCAAAATTATTAGTCAATTGTCGTTATATAAGCAAACAAATTTAATTATAGAAAATCAAGGTATGCCTAATAAGAATTAGTTAATGTGTAAAATATGCTGCGATCAGCTTATACTTATTTCCCCTCACCTGCGCAATCTGTTTTTGTTTTTACACATGCACATGTTTGCAAAATGATGACGAAGTGATTTGGTATGGAAAATCATTTATGCCCATATAATTGAATAAAATAAACATGCTTAGAAGATATCAACCAATACTTCCCATATACCAAACGAATGAAAAATACCAGAATTTTTGATTAAAGAAATAAAAACAAAATCATTCGAATTTTGATAATAAAAAAATTGCCAATTTTTTCAACAATTTGCCTTTCAATGCTCGATATTTGTTGAATTTATATAAAATTTGTACACGATAATATTTCTATTGCTCCATAGAACCTATATCCCGAAAATGAAAGTTATATCTGCAAATCATAAGTTGCTAGAGGACTTTAAAGGCTCAACATTGACCCCAAAATAAGCCAATATTTACCGTTCTACCGTTTCTAGGACAGACACCGAATCGGTTACTAACAGAAAGGTATTTGTCGATAGGTTTGGAATTTCGTCTTTAAAACGCCACACCTTTCTTTGAAATAGCTCCACTAGTTCTCGTGCAATAAGCGTTCTCGTGAAGGTCTAAAAATTACAACTACAACATTTGAGCATAGCCTCAATAATGAAACGTAAGACGTATTCTACGTCAAAAATACACCCGCCTACCAAATTTCATCCGGATATCTCGAAAACTGAGAGACATACATTCAGGCGGACAGACGACCGCGTCTAAATCGACTCATAAGGATTGAGCCAAGAGCTTGTGTGAGCAAATCCAATTTTTGGCAGCAAATTTCAGTTAACCATTCATATAAAACCTTATATGACAAATACGAAAATTTCGGCTGACATTCGAAAAAGTGACCGTTTTTGAAATCGGAACTTGCCACGATTTTGAACTTCGCGTATTCTGACTCAGGAACACCCCCTAAATAGTCTAATTGGAAATTCCATCGTACCAGAGCGATTCAGTTGAATCTGGTTCAAGAACACCACCCAAAATTAATTTTTTTATTGAAACATTTGGTCCAACGTTTTCGACAGCAATTCACGTTCACATTTGGTTTTGTGGTCGACAGAAGACATTGCCGTTCATTGCCGTCTTAACTAACCTGACAAAAGCGGTATGCCGGGAACAAGTCCTTACGGCAAGAACGATCTCGTTCGATGGTGAATCGTCTTTGAATCTGTGTAGTATAGTTGGTGGCAATTTCCAAACTGGGGAGTATCATTGGTCCTCAGAAATCCAATACCTTAATGTCTTACAATTGTAAGCATTTATCAAGACTTGTCTTTATTCTGTTTAGTCGCCGTAAAGCAAGCACCGAATTTGTGTCGTTATTGTAGAGGACCATAGATATGTGAATTCATATATTTCGATAATGAAATAAATTCGAGCGCCACCGGGCGGGAAATTTTTTTCGAAAGAATTATTTTTTCCTGTTATCAATACAAATTTTAAATCTCAGGATAATCGGACCATAACCACGAGTTTTAGTAATAACTCGACTCCAACGCCACCTGGCGCCGCTTTTTTTTGCAATGGTATTGTTTTTCCTATTGTCAATACATATCTCGAATACGAGACGAACGCCATCTGGCGGCTCTTTTTTTCAATGGTATTGTTTTTCCTATTGTCAATACATATCTCAAATATGAGTTATAAATGGTGTAACTATCACGACTTTGTTTTATATATATACGACTTTGTTTTATATATGTATATAGATATAAAAATCTCGTTTCACGGTGTTTGTGGTCGAACTCCTCCGAAACGGCTTGATCGATTTGTATGAAATTGTGTATATTTGGTAGGTATGAATAGAATGTAAAGTATATTTCATACCGCTAAGTGAAGGCGCGTGGCACCTCACGTACAAACCGAATTTTTCATACAGCATATCTCTGGAAGTGTTCATGAGAGAGTACTCGAACATGGTATGTAGTATGGAGATATATGAAATCGATCCCATACTCTTAGAAAAAATTGGGGCTATTTGAAAACGTACTGAAAGTAACACGTATCTTTCTTTGTACATATAATTTTTCTGTACGTGTGTTCGTGTGTGAACCGGTTTTAACGACATTTTTTGTGTGTTTGAGTGGGTCTCTGGATAGTTAGATTCACAGTCTGACTCGCCAGGTGGCGCTGGAGTCGAGTTATTACTAAAAATTTTACTTATAATCCGATATGGCTTATATTCGGAATATGTATTGGTATCATAAAGGGTAATATTTCTGCGAAAAAGTATGCCCGCCAAATGGCTCGGGAGTCGAGTTTTTACTAAAAATCGTCGAGTGAGGAAAGTGCCATGAATATCCGATTACTGTGGATTAAAGCTTCATTCGGAGACACCAGGATTGAGTTGTCCAGGAGTCAATCCCAAATGACCACCTTTAAATCCTTAATAAGACATTTTAGA
>NW_023458561.1:23343428-23350036 GCF_013731165.1 Rhagoletis pomonella
TCTAAAATGTCTTATTAAGGATTTAAAGGTGGTCATTTGGGATTGACCCCTGCACCACGCAATCCTGGTGTCTCCGAATGAAGCTTTAATCCACAGTAATCGGATATTCATGGCATTTTCCTCACTCGACGATTTTTAGTGAAAACTCGACTCCCGAGCCATTTGGCGGGCATACTTTTTCGCAGAAATATTACCCTTTATGATACCAATACATATTCCGAATATAGGCTATATCGGATTATAAGTAAAATTTTTAGTAATAACTCGACTCCAGCGCCACCTGGCGAGTCAGACTGTGAATCTAACTATCCAGAGACCCACTCAAACGCAAAAAATGTCGTTAAAGTCGGTTCACACACGAACACACGTACAGAAAAATTATATGTACAAAGAAAGATACGTGTTACTTTCAGTACGTTTGAAAGGCGCCACGCCTCTTTTCAAATAGCCCCAATTTTTTCTAAGAGTATGGGATCGATTTCATATATCTCCATACTACATACCATGTTCGAGTACTCTCCCATGAACACTTCCAGAGATATGCTGTATGAAAAATTCGGTTTGTACGTGAGGTGCCACGCGCCTTCACTTAGCGGTATGAAATATACTTCATATTCTATTCATACCTACCAAATATACACAATTTCATACAAATCGATCAAGCCGTTTCGGAGGAGTTCGACCACAAACACCGTGAAACGAGATTTTTATATCTATATACATATATAAAACAAAGTCGTGTTAGTTACACCATTTATAACTCAAGAACGGCTGGACCGATTTTTATGATATTGTTTTTTGAATTTGTCTACCTTCCGAATAGCAGAATAACTATTAAAACGACCGCTAGGTGACGCTGGATTCGAGTTATTAGTAAAACCCGTATTTATGGTCCGATTCGCGTCATATTTGAGACAAATATTGACAAAAGGAAAAACAATACCATTGAAAAAAAGAGCCGCCAGATGGCGTTGGAGTCGAATTTTTACTAAAACTCGTGTTTATGGTCCGATTCGTCTCGTATTCGAGATATGTATTGACAATAGGAAAAACAATACCATTGCAAAAAAAAAAGCGGCGCCAGGTGGCGTTGGAGTCGAGTTATTACTAAAACTGGTGGTTATGGTCCGATTATCCTGAGATTTAAAATTTGTATTGATAACAGGAAAAAAAATTCTTTCGAAAAAAATTTCCCGCCAGGTGGCGCTCGAATTTATTTCATTATCGAAATATATGAATTCACATATCGATGATCCTGTACAATAACGACACCAATTCGGTGCTTGCTTTACGGCGACTAAACAGAATAAAGACAAGTCTTGATGAATGCTTACAATTGTAAGACAATAAGGTATTGGATTTCTAGGACCAATGATACTCCCCAGTTTGGAAATTGCCACTAACTATACTACACAGATTCAAAGACGATTCACAATCGAACGGGATCGTTCTTGCCGTAAGGACTTCTTTCCGGCATACCGCTTTTGTCAGGTTAGTTAAGACGGCAATGAACGGCAATGTCTTCTGTCGAACACAAAACCAAACGTGAACGTGAATTGCTGTCGAAAACGTTGGACCAAATGTTTCAATAAAAAAATTAATTTTGGGCGGGACGAAGTTCGCCGGGTCTGCTAGTATTAGATAAAAATATATTGTGCTTATTGATACGTCGCATACTGGGCACGGTGTTCTTGAACCAGATTCAACTGAATCGCTCTGGAACGATGGAATTTCCAATTAGACTATTTTGGGGGGGTGTTCCTGAGTCAGAATACGCGAAGTTCAAAATCGTAGCAAGTTCCGATTTCAAAAACGGTCACTTTTTCGAATGTCAGCCGAAATTTTCGTATTTGTCATAAAAGGTTTTATATGAATGGTTATATCGTCGTTTTAAATACAAAACCGCGTATCGTCATTCTGCAAAACCGCGTAACTGAAATTTGCTGCCAAAAATTGAATTTGCTCACACAAGCTCTTGGCTCAATCCTTATGAGTCGATTTAGACACGGTCGTCTGCCCGCCTGAATGTATGTCTCTCAGTTTTCGAGATATCCGGATGAAATTTGCGGCTATACTCAAATGTTGTAGTTGTAATTTTTAGACCTTCACGAGAACGCTTATTGTACGAGAACTAGGGGAGCGATTTCAAAGAAAGGTATGGCGTTTCAAAGACAAAATTCCAAACCTATCGACAAATACATTTCTGTTAGTAAACGATTCGGTGTCTGTCCTAGAAACGGTACAACGGTAAATATTGGCTTATTTTTGGGTCAATGTTGAGCTTTAAAGTGCTCTAGCAACTTATGTTTTGCAGATATAACTTTCATTTTCGGGATATAGGTTCTATGGAGCAATAGAAATATTATCGTGTACAAATTTTATATAAATTCAACAAATATCGAGCATTGGAAGGCAAATTGTTGAAAAAATTGGCAATTTTTTTATTATCAAAATTCGAATGATTTTGTTTTTATTTCTTTAATCAAAAATTCTGGTGTTTTCCATTCGTTTGGTATATGGGAAGTATTGGCTGATATCTTCTAAGCATGTTTATTTTATTCAAGTATATGGGCATAAATGATTTGCCATACAAAATCACTTCGCCATCATTTTGCAAACATGTGCATGTGTAAAAACAAAAACAGATTGCGCAGGTGAAGGGAAATAAGTATAAGCTGATCGCAGCATATTTCGCACATTAACTAATTCTTATTGGGCATACCTTGATTTTCTATAATTAAATTTGTTTGCTTATATAACGACAATTGACTAATAACTTTGCACCAATTCTGAAAACAAAACTTTGAAAGCACAGGGATGAAACTTCAAATCTGCTATTTGAAAATTTTCTTAGTTGATATATGCACTTTTATAGAAATTATTGTTATCAAGAATATATTGCTATACAAATTTTGAATTTAAGCCAAAAAAAATCTAAAACGTTTAGTTCTTAAGATCTGCATAATTATTGCTAGTGTCGCAAAGATCCAATAAATAAATAAATAATAATAATTGTTAGAAGAGAAGTTTTCAAAAAAAGCTAACTATCTGTACTAATGCTATCTCGAATTTCTTAGATTGTTGCAAACAATTGTTTTGTGATATTTTTAACAGAGACTGTCAAGAGCAGTTGCTTTCGTGTTAATACATACATATAAGAAGACTTATAAAGGGGAGGATTTATAGCTCATTTTAAGATACAAAATGGCTTTGTATTTATTGCATTTTCGCTAAATCATGCTCTAATAAACAATTAAATATTTGCTAAGTACACGCAGCGAGAATTGCAACTAACCTTTGAAGTCTTTTCTCAACAATATAAACAAATGTTTTGATGGATGAGCAATTTTTCAGCTGCTGTAGATGAATGGCGACAGTTGCCAACCACCACCCCGTTATAACCCAGGTTCGTGCACTGGCACGAGAAACAGCCAAAAAGTTCTTTCCTCATTGCGGTCGGCCAGCGGCAGGCAATGGCAATCTTCGGGCGTATTCCTGCTATAAAAAAGCATTTTATAAAATCCATCTGCCCTTCGGAGACGGTGTAAAACTATAGGTCTATCCCTTTGTGCGACAACCATAACTAGAACACCACAAATTGGAGGAGAAGATCGGCCATGCACTCAGCAAAATTATGAGCGCCTAATATTGCGTGCTTTCCGCTGTCACGCTTATCATGATAAGATGTACATATACATACATACATACATACATACATATATATGGCTGTTTTCATTTTAATCATTATTATTTACAATTGTTTTTATTTTTGTTTTCAGTGATTAAATAAATTACGTGCCTCTTGCTGACACTTATGCAAGTCACTTAAATAGTACAGCTCCCCTATGGTGTTGTTGACATTTGTGATTTCAGTAGATATGCTGATCAACAGATGTGTAATGTTAGAATTTTTTTGTGTATTTAAAGAAGGTGCACATTTTGAAAAGATTAGTTCTTACGGAATTTCAAAGTGAATATCTTGTTGCATACTTATACAAAAGAGAAGAATAAAAAACTAAATAATGAATTCCTTGGAGTGTAGCTATGATGAAAAGGAGCGAGTCTGGTGTAATGCAATTCAGTCGCCGACTTACGACTTCAACTGTTCGCTGGGAAAAATTATATACAATAATCTAAAAAATTTCCCGAAAAAAATTTGCCAGGTGCGATTAAATACAATATGATTATTTTAATAGAGTATATTTTTTATTAAATAAATACAAGTAACAGTCTAAAGTTCAGAATATTTAGCAACCAAAATTTATTATGTGTCTCGTGTGAAGTTTTTATACGAAAATTAACCAAAACAAGAAATTTTAAAATTAACTGTTAAATTGCAACTTTTGTATATTTTAACGGCTATGTGACAGGGGATGGGATTATATCTAAAGCTGCAGAAAGTAAAAGCTGGAAATAAATTTTTTGCTACTTAAAAACTGAGCATAAAGTTTTGGTAATTTAAAAAGTGGAAGTATTTTTTGTCGAAACTAGGAATAAATGTGAGCGTTAAAAAACTGGACATTTAAAAACCGGACACAAGTTTTTGGTTATTAAAATTACTGGACATAAATTCCGGTTTTAAAAACTGGACATCATTTTTTGGCAAATTTAAATCTAAACATAAATCCTTGGTCGTTAAAAACTGGTGGAAAAATTTATGTAGTTAAAAAACTTTAAATAAACTTTTGGTCACTTATAAACTGTACACGCAGCAGCAATTTACAACAAGAAGGTAAATTAAGCGTTATGGAAAAAATATATTGAAAATAGTGATAAGCAACAAATAAGTAGACATGGCCAGTCTTATAATTCACAAGTCATTGTTTACATTTTTCTATTCATCTTTTAAAATAAAAAGATTATATCGATGGTCCTATGCAATGACGACACAACTGAAAAATTCTGATTCTGTAAAGAATATGTGTAAGCCTTCAAATTATGACTTTTTTCTAAGGATTTAGTAAGAACTCCTAAGTAGTTCAACGAAAAAAAACTCCACTGGTATTGCTGAACAACCGCACAAAACGAAAAATGTCGTTGCTTCACATAAAAGCATCACTAACCTATCGACAGTTTTTGACTTATGCAAATATTCACGATAAATGTGACACATGCACCACTGTTCAGTAGTAAGTGTTGCCTATTTTGGTTTTGTGACAAATGGCTCAACTGCGCCCCTGTCGGATAGGTATGTAACAACTAACCATATGTCAATTTGTCACAGAAAAATATGGTTAGTTATACACCTAATCCGCTATATATGTAACTCAAAACCATGAAATTTTGAGTTGTGCCGTTATCGATACGACATGTCCATAGCAAATGTTATATTGTATGAACGGATTTGAATGACCAACATTTTATATACGCAAGTAGATTTTTTAATGACAAAAAAAAATAGTTTTGGGTTTTCAAATTATCAAAAAAATTCCAGTGTTATCTTTCATGCGATTATGTTCATATTTAGAGGTAAAGCCAACTGAAAAATAAATAGAGAAGAGCGTCAATATACGTATATACACATATAGGCAACGTATAAATCGATAATACGCGTTTTCTGATAACGCTTCGTAATCTTTTTAAGTGCATGCGCGTTTATTGCACAGCTACTTTGTCGTAAAACTGCTGTACCTTTGTCTCAATAACTATAGTTCTGTTTATATATATAGTTTAACACATATTAGGGATGTTCAAATGAGATCGGTGTTTGTGAAAACCTTTTTTTTAATTTGGTTTTTAATTTAGGTGTTAATCGTTTTTTTTTTGCTTTTAAACCGAAAATCGAAAATTCGGTTTTTACATTCCAAAGCAATGGATAATTATTTTGCAATTCGTCGAGATAAGAATAAAATTTTACGACGTACCATAAACTTCAAATTAACTACTCAATTTTGGTTTGCTGATGCAGTAGCTAAGCATAATCGATTCTGAAGTCGATTGTGAATATTGAAATTTCGTACAAAGTTTTAAACTTGGTATGTAGTAACATAACATATATTTTAATAAAATATTAACATAAAATATTTACCATGAAAAACATTAGAAATATTAAAAAAAACAATCACTGTACAACAAAATTTTGAAGTTAATAATATATTACCATTTGCATAAGTATATACATATATAATTATATACATATCGTTCATTTACTTCAAAAAATACAAATTTGGAGTTGAGTTTGCAGAAATTACCGCTAGCTTTTCTTCTATGTTGTGTAAAAATTTCATAGTTGCATCGATTACCAAAGTCTCACTAGAACAAAATATGCACTCATTTTTACTATGGGAGTATATGTAAATTCAAAACTTTACAGCCGTTTTTCTCGAGGTTTGCTTGTTGGCATTATGATACTATTGAAGGAAATGAGCGTATGTATTTATTTATAGCTTAAAAAAGTTTTTTTTTATGAAATGAAGTTTGTTTTTGTATGTCCAACATTTTATTATATTTCGTATATTCCGAAATGAAGTTGTTATATAAAATGAAGAAAAATTATTGTTTATATTAATTTCCGTTGCACAGCAGTAAGTAATAAATAGGTCAAGTGAAAATTTAATTTATTTTGATATCGATGTTTTTTCGTTTTTAACCGACTTCCAAAAAAGGAG
>NW_023458561.1:23350136-23351218 GCF_013731165.1 Rhagoletis pomonella
GGTAGGCGTGGTTATTGTCCGATTTTTAAAATTTTCAGCCATTTAGTGTGCTGTACTAAGGCCAACAACTGTGCCAAGTTTGGAAGAAATTGGTGCAGCGGTTACCAAGATATACACATGTAACCATAAGTGGGCGTGGCTACGCCCATTTTCCAAAAATTTATAATATTCATGTTTTCCGTCTGAAACTCATTGTAAGTATCAATTTTGAGTGAATTATCTTCAGTAGTTACTAAAATATCGCAGTTTTCGTATTTCTTAAAATTACCGTTATATGGGAGGTAGGCGTGGTTATTATCCGATTTCGCCCATTTTCAATACCATCCGTCCCACGCCCAAAAGAAGTTCACGTACCAAGTTTCGTTAAGATATCTCAATTTTTACTCGAGTTATCGTGTGCACAGACGGACAGACGGACGGACGGACGGACGGACGGACGGACAGACAGTCACCGCTTAATCGATTTCTCTTTTCATTCTGATCATTTATGTATACATTTGTCTATATCTATCTCGATTCGTTTTGCCTGTTACAAACAACCGTTATGTGAACAAAGTTATAATACCCTTGTGCACAAGTGCGCTCGGGTATAAAAATATTTTTTTACATGTAATTACTCTGGTATTATTGGGGAATATTCCCTTAGTTACATACCTGTTAAATTAAAACGTTGATACTGAACGATTTACGTTCTGTCAAGGGTTGGAACTTGTTACCAGGGGGTTTCTGGGGTCGCTGACTACGCGTCTGGTGTCAGTTTTTTCAAAATTCAAAATGGCGGTACAAATATAATTAAAAAAAAAAATTATTGGATTTGTTCGAACGCCGGCACTCGAGAGTTTTTAGGATCGCTGATTACGAATCTGAAATCCATTTTTTTAAATTCAAAATGGCTGATCCAATGTGGCTATCAAAATCTTTAAAAAATTACTAAAATTAAAACGTTGATAGCGAAGGTTTTAAGCGTTGTAATGGGTTGAAACTCGTTACCAGTGGGTTCCTGGGGTTACTGATTACGAATCTGATGACAGATTTTCAAAATTCAAAATCGCGGATTCAGTATAGCGATGAACTTAAAAAAA
>NW_023458561.1:23351318-23355844 GCF_013731165.1 Rhagoletis pomonella
GGAATCGGGTAATGGGAATGCTTTTGCTTTTTCACTTGTCGAATGCACACATACAAACTCGCGATATGCCAACATAGGCGGCAGAGGCTCGCACCCGCCGATGGTGTCTACATCATAGAGCGTGGGCGTAAAGGAAATCTTAGGCGGCCTGCCTTTCATACTTCTTCCTGTGCAATGTGTGGCCTCGACCTACGAACCTTAGCCGGGCCTCTGAGTCTTCCATCCCTTTTCGCGTTTGTCAATGGGAGTTTGTATACGTACAAGTATATACATACATATGTGCATATACGCCTAAGTGCACATCTACTAACTACATAAATATATCACAGGTCACTACTACACACATATGTATGTATCAGGGTTGTTGCGAATATTCGCATTCGCATTCGCAACCGCGGAGCTTCCGCATTAATTTTAACATTCGCATTCGCTTTCGCATTCGCAATAATCAATACGGATCTTTTGCGAATCCGAATATTGAAGGTACCGAAAGTAACAGTTATTTTCTTTACGAGTTAAACTTGGCCAAATATTTTTTATTCCCAACTAAAAGCCCTTTCCGGATAATAAACAAACTGCTTATCCAAATTAAACAAGTTTGGTATCAAATTAAAGAGGACTTAAATAGCTTTAAAACTGAAATTTCCAAACGAGCAAAGTCACGTATTGAAAATATTTCAATAAAAAATGTTAATTAATTACCATAGAACAAACGTTGGGTCAGGTATATGAATTTCTTTAGTATTAAATGATATAAAAAATATATAAATAGAGGTGGTAACCTTCGATCGTTATTTCTGTTTAAAAGCTATTTCAGTCCTCTTTCACATGATACCAAATTTGTTTAATTTTGATAAGCTGTTGTATTATTTCTTTCTTTCGGAATAAAAAATATTAGGCCAAGTTTAACTCGTAAAGAAAATAACTGTTATTTTCGGTCCCTGGAATATTATGCAAGTGCAATGATAAAACGTATATCTGGACAGTCACAGAAGAAAGCATCAAAAATGAATTACAAAAACTAAAGTCGAAAAACGCTGTTGATGTTACTGGTTCTCCACATTCAAAAACAACCAAAAGAATGAGAATGAAGAATTCTTTGGTTGGTGTTTAAACAACGATCTTGCCATGATACTAGATTGTGAAGATGAAAGTCAGGAGGATACATCCGACATTTGCAGAACGATGCAATTCCCAAAAAAGGATTATTGCACCGCAATAAAAAAAATAAATAAATATAACTGAAAGTCCTCTCGACTGGTGCAGCGTCAATCGAAAAGAATTTACAATTTTGTCAAGTTTGAAGTTTTTCAAGTTTTTCGCAGCGAGCGAGTAGTTATTTATTGGCGCAGGTTTGATTTACGACCACTTAAAAACTTTTTATTGAATACAATGTTCCAATTTTTAAATTCAAGTACTATAAAAACCTTATTAAAAATTACTAACCTTTCCATTACTTATTTAACTAGATCACCTAATTTACTCTCCTAAATTATTTCCTAACAAATAAAAAAGTCTAAGTTCTGGCGTTAGTTTTTTCACCTTTCCGAAAACTACCGCTACATGGTAAGCAGTGGTGGTTTTACATCTATTTCAAACATCTTCGATGGAACGTTCATTTAGACACAATGAGATAAACTTTTATAGATATATGTGGGCGGCATCGCGCCCATTTTCGAAAATTCCATAATAATGTTACTTCTTTTCAAAGGATTGTTGTTAGTATCAATTTTGGGTAGCGTTATAAAAAGGTGGTCGTAATTTTATTCAGATTTCAATAACTTTCAACGTTTTGCCTTTATGGGGCAACCACAATAATCATACTGAGTTTGACACACATTGATCGAACGGTTACCGAGATACACATATGTGGTCATAAGTGGGCGGGGTCACGCCCTTTTTCCAACACTTTATTATAAGCGTACTTTTTGCTATAGAATTATTGCAAACATCAGTTTTTAATTTACTTCAGTATTTACTGATTTATCGAAGCTTTTGTATTTCGTATGCTGTACCAAGGCCAAGTTCGGGAGAAATTGGTGGAGCAGTTCCCAAGTAATCATAAGTGGGCGTGCCTACGCCCATTTTCCAAAAATTTATAATATTCTTATTTTTCGCGTAAAAATGATTGTACATATCAATTTTGAGTGAGTAAGCTTCAGTAGTTACTAAAATATCTCAGTTTTCGTATTTCTGAAAACTACCGTTATATGGGAGGTACGCGTGGTTATCATCCGATTTTGCCCTTTTCAACACCATCAAAAGAAGTACACATACCAAGTTTCGTTAAGATATCTCAATTTGTACTCGAGTTATCGTGTGCACAGACGGTTACTCTTTTCATTCTGATCATTTGTGTATACATTTGTCTATATCTATCTCGATTCGTTTTGCCTGTTACAAATAACCGTTATGTGAACAAAGTTATAATACCCTTGCTTACAAGTGCGCTCGGGTATAAAAATACTTGACATCCGCATTCGCATCCGCATCCGCTGATGTTAGCGTTTAAGCATCCGCATCCGCATTCGCATCCGCGGATGTCTAAAATTTCACATTCGCAACATCCCTGGTATAGACCAACACTCGTAAAAGCAGCGTGCAGAGAGCCCTATGTCTGCGAACTCCCTGGGAAAGTATGTCCAGGAGCAGTTCTTCTTTTTCCATTCCATTTGTGGTCCAGGAACCGTCTTGCTTCAGCAGAAACCCGGTCAGGTTGGAGGATATCGACAGAGTTTTTCTTAACCTGACAGTCTCAGAAGTATCTTCAACGCTACTAGATAAGTCCCTCCAAGAAGATCTCTTGTAAGCTCGCTAAAACTGCTTATGTCCTTGCCACTCGATTTGTTCCTCAGCCGTCTGGCCTTGTTGAATTGCGTCCTGCAGGCTTTCTGCAGTGAGTCCAACTCCCGAGAGCATCAGTTGGGCTTTCGCTTTCCCTTGGGTCTAGGGTCAGGCCAAGCCTTATCCAAAGCCATATACTCCAATACACCTGTTACACTGGGCTCATCAGGTGATGGATATGGTAACTTACTTTCCAAAGTGTATTTATGGACGTCCCAGTCTATATTACTCAGCTTCTTTTGAAACTGCGGTAAGCCAGAGAAAAGTCTAGAATCGTCTCAATATACATATCTATGGTCGGAAAATGAGTATTTGTCAAGAGATCTCCAGCTTTTAACCATATAAAAAGATTGTCGCTGCAGTGTATAAAGTGTATGACCTCCACATGGTTCATTAGTTTAGTTGTAAAAAAGAGATCCTACATAACCGCGGCATCGACGTACAGTGCTTTGTCCCATAAGCAAAATTAAAGTTAAATAAAGTGCTTAAAATATTTAAGTAATATACATTTATGTCAAGCTAACATAGTACCTTTAATAGATTTGGAAGTTTAATTTATTATCTCCCCTTTTTGCTAACATCAGAGGGCGCTAAAGTCAGAAAATTTCTGAGGTACAACTGTTGAACGGAAAAGCGCCGTTTTACTGTGCTACAAAAGAAGTTGTCGAAATTCAGTTTTTAGTGTATCACTTTGAATGTTAATAGTTTTGTTTATTTCTAAACGTACAAGAAACAGAATTAATTTTTGGTAAATGTCGAACATTTTGAGATGTTTTTATTGGAATTCCCAAAATTGCTTAAGTTTGATAGAGTGAAATAAACAAAATTTTAAGAGTAGCTAACTTTTTATTTACTATTTTGGACGTTTTGAAGTGCTTTAATAGAATCTGTGAAGAATGTTTAGATTTTCCTGCTGGAACTGTAAAAATTATATGCATTCTTTAAGCCATATTTCTTAAGTTTCAGAAAAAGTTACAAAGACTACGTTTATGGTATTGCCAAAATTTAGAAAAATTAAGGTATTAATTTTTTTTTAGACCGACTTGCCTAGTTTTGATTTTAGTGTATAATTTTTATTAAATAACTACAAACAATAACAAAAAAATTGTAAGTAATAACCGTTTTTTGGCGGAATCCCTAAATTTTTACAAATTTTGACAAAATTAAAAACATACATATATAAATAAAAAGAAGGCAAATTTTTATTTTTCTTTTAGATACTTGGTTAAGAGACCTAAAAATTAGTAGCAAAAAAAATTTAAAATTTTCTACCGGAAATTGGAAATTAACTTTTTCTTTTTAATCTATTTTTTGTTTACTAAGACTAAAACTATTAACTAATATATAAAAATGTCGTGTCCACAAAACGAAAAAAATAATTCAAAACGAAATTACAGGGATTGGTCTTATTGATAATTTTTGCATAATATTAAGAGGTTTATCCTTCGGATTCCCGGTTAATTTTAGAACGTTTTAGGAGCTGCTAAATATTACTAACTAGATACTCATATTAAATTCAATATGGCTTTATTACATGCTAATTAAGGTTCAAAAGGTTTAAGTTGTTATATGGGTGTGATGTTTTGGAACACTTCAACTTGTCAATAGGTAATAAGAAATTAAAAAACGTTTTAAGAATTGTATTATTATTTTATTCTATTGTGTTTGGCCGAAGAAGCCAG
>NW_023458561.1:23355944-23366528 GCF_013731165.1 Rhagoletis pomonella
TCGCCGCAGCTCTGCAGTAGCTTTATCAGTTCTGCTCACAAAGGTAGGTTGTTTAAGAAGACCTGAAAACAGCTCAAAGTTGTCTGAAGGTTACAAAGGTGTATCCGCAATTTGTGGTTCCGTTGTACTGTCAGAATTCTCAGTTAACGTTCTCATAATTGGTAAACATTTTCCCTTTTGTGTACCTTTGCTCAGATTCGGTAAAGTTCTTGAGCTCTTTTGCTGGCGGGTATAAAAAAAGCACAATATTGTGCAAATCTGTTAGTTTTCAACAGCAACTGTTTTTAAATAATAAAGCAACATATTTTTCCAAGTCCCTTATAAAGCCGATGTCTTCTGAGGTAACATTGCATTTCTTTTGTAGACTAGTTATATAAATGTACGTCGGGTGCATAACTAAATAATTTAGTAAAACTAATATATGTATTTAAAAAAATACTTCATCAATATCCATTTTTTTCAAAATTGTCGTATTCTCTACTAATTGTTTGAAGTCAATGGTGTCATTCGATTGCTCGACTTGTTTTTCATAACAGCATTTTTCACTCGCTTGACTTGATTTGGAAAGAGTATATCAATGCCATATTTGAAATCAAATGAGTACACTGCAGCTAAACATTGATGTCAAAACTAACTATGAATCTCACTGTTTGTACGGTGTTTCTCACTAACCTTATAGAGTTCACAGCAATGAGTTCATACTGTTTAGAGGGAAGTGAGTATACTCATGCTGTTGTCTGGTACATACCAAGGCGAACTTATATAAGGTGGTAGAGGTAGTACAAAAACAAAAACTAGCATATATTTTGTTTTCGCTTTCGCTACACAAATGCGAAATTTCAGCTATTCTTCACTCAAGGAGGAAGAGGGAAAGCAAATTCCAACACTAGCCAACAACAACAACAAGGCCTTGTTTTCAACAGAAATATACTCTCATTCCATTAGTTCGTAAGGACAAAGTGAGACAGCATGCTGTAAGATATCAGATGTCAAAACTCCTTGGACACTACTATTCTTCGTTTATCGGTTTGGGCCGAGACCAAAAAGCTTCTCCAATTGCTTCTCTCCTATGCGAATTTGCGCCAGTTCCTTCCATTGCGTTCCTGGGCGCCCGTGGAGCGTCGTCTTCCATACGTACAACATGTTCAAGCCAGCACAATCGCTGTATTTTTATGCGCTTCACTGTGTCCATGTCGTTAAAAAGCTCATACGTTCGCTTCGTCATTTCATCTTCTCCAATACCCTTCGTCCACGAAAACAGAGCAGTAGATCTTGCGTATAATAGTTCTCTCGAAAGCCCCAAAGCCTTCACATCTTCACTATTCACACAGACGAAATAATTGAATTAAGCTTGGAAACCCTAAATAAGCAAAATAAGCAAAATAAGCAATTCCAAGCAAAAGCTTAAAACTTTCGACCCTGGTTATAACATAGAACTTCTAAACGTTAATCAGGTCAACCCAATAACTAAAAATTGGTAAATTTGCACATCCATACCACAGTATATACAGGAATAAACCTTTCTGAGTACTCCTCGGGGGTAAAATCTGATCAGGGCTGATAAAGAGGAGCATGAATTTTGCTGATCCAGAATTGTATACAAAATTACTGTGGTATGAAAGGGAGCAACAACCGCACTATGGCAGAGCGGCACAGGTAATTTTGTAAACAAACACTTTTCTTATAATTTTAATAGATAATTGCTATTTATTTTCAAAAATTCAGATATCCAGTTTGTAGCCAGAGGCAGTGACATGTGAGGTTCACTAAAATCGACCCATCATGTTGAAGCAACCACGAGCACGTATGACCACCATAACTAACGGAGTCTCCAAGCAAATGCATGTCCTGAATTTATACGGTAGCAATTCATAGCAATTACTGATGGATGTGTTCATGATTCATATTTGTGACATTCTATATTTCGATGTTAATTATTTTTGAGGAGCTCCGGGTAATGGTCGCTCAAACTTGGATGTGCTTAATGAACTGCCTGGGCGAATGCACTCGCAGGCATTGGAGTCTCTATAACTATACAAACCTTGTTTTTTTTTATAAAAACTTAAATATATTCTGAAATTTAGAAGTTTACTTCATAAATTCACAAAATAACACGATATTCATGTTTTTCATAAAAATGTAATCTTACACTGGATATTTTTTTTAATTTTGAACTTGCATTTAAGAAAACTCCATTCAGTGCTATAATTACGATTTGAGTTTTCCATTTTATAGAAACATATATATATGTATATATTATATATATAAATAATTATTATTCTTAAATAAGCATTGATATTATAGTTATCTTACATTTTGTTCATAAATAACACATAATTACATATATTTTATCCTCGAAAAGAACTTTTTCTAATCATGAGGCGAAATTCCCCACAGTTAGTGTTGCCGTGCACGCAAAACGAAAACGCTGCACACAACCCAAAAGTACTCCTCGGGGACCAATTGGTGAAAACTGCGAAAAGGTTTATTACCGTATATAGTGTGATTCATACTTCTGGGATAAGGGGAACGATATGGATTTCCAAATCATGGACAATCACTTACTTGCAATTGTTTCTTTGTATCTACATAAACAGTTGAAAACTGCAGATTTTATGTTTTTATTTTATTTATTTACTTGCAACGTTTTTAAGTAACATATTGAAAACACTAATCATATTTTAAACTAATTGTACACACACATATTTAAGTTCAATTAAATTTTATCTAATTATTTTTTAAACTAATATTCATTTTAAATTGTTAATTGTTAACTTTTACCGTTATACAAATTTCTAAAATAAAGAAATACCTATTGTACCCATAAAAGTTATGTAGAGAAAAATAAATATAAATTTACACACAACATTTAAAAATTTACAGCTAAATTCATAAAAAATAAATGGCCTTATTCATAAAAAATAAAGTAGCTTTAAAAAAGGTTTATAAACTGAAGAACATATGAAAACGTCATTTTATAAAGCTCTTTAAACCTACTTTATTTTTTATGAATAAGGCCAAAAGACTTTAACTGCTTTACGAATCGAAAATATTTATGAAAATGTCACTTTTATAAAGCTGTTTATTTTATTTTTTATGAATAAGACCATTAATCTTCATACAAAAATTGTAGCTTACTTACTTTCAAAATATAAAGTAAGTTATTTGCTTTTTTTGTAATATTTGTTTGATATGCAATTTAGATTAAAAACATATTAAAATATTTTTGAGACCTTTTTGACTTGAGAGCAAGATACTAAGGATAAATGTATTTTAAAGAATCATAAAAATCTATATACTATTTTGTATTGAAATGCAGTGAAATGGTTATTAGATGAACTTTCAAGTTGTTAAAATTAGTTCAAATCAGAGGCATGCACTAGAAGCTTATTAGAAGTGGAGTTATTCTGATGATAACAACGGTTGCAGCTATTCTGAACAAAAGTTTTACAGTGCACCCTAAGTACTCTTCTTTTGCATTTAAAGCCAAGCAAGGCGTGGCATTCGCCATTTAAAACAAGCTTTCAATGAAAAGAGAAATCCAGCTTCTTAGGAGAACGCTTTGTTTTGATGACGACCACGAGAGACGTTCAACGGACTATGATTTGAAGACCGCCTGTTGGGCGTAAGTCGGGCGACTTAGAGGAAGTTTTAAGACCAGACCGAATACCGCTAAGAGCAAACACGGCGACATTGTGATCGAAGTCCAAAGCGTGTTTAAATTATGGATTGAACACTTCTTTGACCTGCTGAATGGTAACAAGACGAATCTCTTTCGTCTGGCACTCATATTGGGATACATATTTCAATTACCTAAATCGCTTAAATCAAATTGAACTTGCTTCTTTTATCAAGTTGCCACAGGTTGTAGCAGAAGTGTTTCTTGTTAAATACAAAAATCAGCGATTCTTGTAAAGTATTGAGATATAAGAGGAGTTTGGTCCATAAAATCCATGTCACGGAGTTTTTGATATTGCCCTAGGCGAGTTTTCCCGAAAGCCTGCTTATTGCAACAAAAAAATCACTGGGCGAGCCATTAGACTGCTGGTGGGTGATTTGTTTACATTAGGTTTAAAGTTGGTAAAAATGCGACGACCAATGACCAAGGTTATGTTCTTTTTCAGGTATGTTGCATGAGTGCCCATCGCTTTCGCAACGGAATTTTTTACATTATTCATTTCATTTCTTATTTATTAGGAAAATATTACGGCACTAATTTTCTATTCGCAACGTATTTTATTTTTTACATGAACTAATTATAAAATTCTGAAATTTAAATACATACACCATTTTAGGTTTGATTTGCAGTTAATTTTCGTAATTCCAATACCTGCTCGAAACTCAGCATAATTTATAAGACAAACTATAATAGTAGCTAGAAGATAACCAATTACATAAAAATTGGTATTTACATATCTTACTGAATATTGTATAAATATATAAATATATGTATAAACGTTTTTATTTATTGTTAACACGTTCGATGTTTAGGTGTGTAGAAAAGAACCCCTGAAAGCCAAGTTAATACCATTCAAGTTCTAAATAAGGACTGACGCAAATAACTGATTTTAACACACAATTTCAACGCCCTTTGGTACGTAAGTACTAACATATATTTAAGTAAATTTAATTAGTAATCATTGGCAAGCTTAGTGCTAATTAATGTACACAAGTTTTTAACAAGTTTTGGATATGTAAATATTTAGTTTTGTTTGCGGTTTGTATGGCGGTATTGACTCTTAAAAATGTCTTATGTCTAAATTTTTAAATAAATAAATATGTACATGCACTTCAGTGTATTGAATTATATTAATTAATAGTGTAACTTAAAACTACAGCTAAATAACGAAATATAATAAGTATTTAAAAAACTCTTAAACTACTTTGCCTCTTTTTGTGTATACATAAATTCAAGTTATGAAGTAACGTAGGAAACCATTTCGCTTATCTACACATAGGACTTACTATACTATATTTTATATTCTTCACTGTGGCAGCAATTCATTTTATTTACAATTTTTTACATCTAAATTCAGTTAATTGTTAGTAACTTATGTTAGTAGATGTTTGAGGTTAGCTAAGGCCTGCAATTTCAAACTCTGCAACTGTGCTCTTTCATTTAGTTTTTTCTGAATACTTTTAAGGCACAAAGTTTACACTTAGTAGTTTGCAATTGTAGGTATGTACATAGTTCTTATTATTATTAGTTTGACGGTATACTATTTATTACTGTAAACTTATGCATATTAGAAAGCTAAATAAACACTTTGTGTTGTTTGTGGCCTGTTGAATTACGCTGCCGGTGGCTTGCCATGCACACGGAAACGATATAGGCAAGTGTACTGCGCATGTCCGTGATTTGACTCGATGCGCAGCTCCACAATTTCATATGGCCGTTTGATATCTTTGTTTTTCACTGGAAAGTATTGCAAAGAGGCGTCATTATCAACGTATTCATACTCACCGAAGAGCACTGGCTCGTAGTCCTTTTCATGTTCGAGACCCTTGGATGGAAAAAAGAGAAGAATGTATATATTAGATCATAAAAGAATTGAGAAGTAATCATCGGTAACCGGTAGACTGACGTCAATAGTGCACCTAAGGCTGTTATTTTTTTTTCATTACACGTTTGAAGACTAAGTTAGAAGGTCCTCAGCCTAGTTTTTACATATATTCCATTTCCTATTCGTTTTCCCTTGGCATTTTACTCACCAACTTCGATAGTTAACTTTTTAAAAACTCACCCAAACTGTAAAATTTCTAGGCGCAGAATCAATGCGTCCGTTTGGCGAAAGCGAACGCGGTATGTGTTCTAAAGTGAATCCAGTCACATATACCATTGAATTGAGCTTCAAAACTGCAAATACAAAACATGTGAACGTTACGAGTAATTAACAAAGCGTTTACCACCTTCCAACTCACCCAGAAATCCCGGAAAGCCTTGGAATGCCCAGCATTCACCGGGTTGTACCTGCGGCGAGATGGCTATGCGTGGCGTATTGGTTGGATACCACAGCGGTATGCCGAATATGGATATCTGCGCTGACTTGGGCTGAAAGCTTTCAGTACACCGCGTCGAAAGTATTTGTCCGCCCGCAGACTCCAGGGCAAAATCCACCAATCCAGTCTTGTCGGCATCGTAGATGGCCAGCACCGATTTGACAATCTTTTGGACCTCCTCTTCGGACAAAGCCGTATTGATTTGACCCTTCAATGCTGTTGCACTCTCATTATGTTTCGCCTCGACCGCAATCAGTATTTCACGCTTTAAACGCTCGCTAATATCGCGCATCAGCAGCATGCCGGAACGATCGATTTCTTCACGTATCTTGTTGTCGGTGCCCTTATTGATCGCCATCAGGCGCTCCTCGAGATAATCTTTAGCCACAAACATGTTACGCACCCAATTTTGCAAGTCGACATCCTCCAAATTGGCACCTGCTGGTGTTCTCTCTTTGAAGCCAAGTATCTCCACCAGCGACAGCTTGATCTGCTGATTGAGCAACCTGAAGTGATCATCCTTGAGCGCAGCGAGCTTGATTTCAATCTCAGCTAGCAAACCACTAAATCGCTTATCTGTAGCGAGCTCATGTTCCTGCATGCGCTTCAACAAATCATCCTGCGCCACTTTCAATTTACTTATCGACTGATGCAGCCCTTCATTCTCGGACAACTTGTCGGAGAGCGCCAGCTTGATGAAAGCGATTTCGTTGTTGAGTTCATCGATGAGTCGCTGCTGCACCGTGTAGTGCTCACTGTAACCCGATCCTTCGCGCAGCTTCTCTGTCCCACCAGCCTGCCAATGTTTGCTCTCGAATGCCGCAGCGATACGAGCATCCACGTACTTAGCCAGCTGCGGCGCACTTAAGATACGCAACAACAACGCATCCAAATCAATACGCTCCACCAGCAGCGTATAATGATTGTGCTCGTGCAGTTCCAAATGCTCAGTAATTAGGCGTTTTATTTCCGACAAGTTTTCACTAGACAGTGGAACCGGCCGCTGCGCCCAACCGCTTGCTGCCAGCTTTGCACTCACCAGGTCAGCTAACCGCAGTACATCGTCCTCACTCAACTCACCCAGATTTACAGGAGTTTTGCCCTGCTGCTTTTCCAATGCTATTCGCTGCAAATTCTCCCGCATCAGCTGGACAATCAACTGTATTTGCGCTGGGCTCAACTGCTCTGCGCGTGCCGACTGTTCGCTCTGCTGCTTCGTCAACTTCAAATCGATCAGCTGTTGCACATAACTGTTAACATGGTTTAATATATTCTCATACTCCTCAGCAGTAAGCGCCTTTTGCAGCCGTTGTTCGATGTTGTGGATATGCAGGTGTGCATCGCCTCCGCCACTCCCTACTGCACCTAAATAGCTGGTATAGTACTGATTGAATGACGTTTTCACGTTATCGGGTAATTGCAGGAAGTAGCCTTTCAGCGAGCTGCCCGTGACATAAAGCGCACTCTGCCAACCAGCGAGTAGTGAAAGCGGCACTAATGACTGAGTGCGTTGAAGGAAGTAGGCGCGGTCATCCTGGCCAAGCAACCACCAAGCTGAAATTTAACCAACATTTTCTTAAGCCATAATGCGGAGATTGATATGAAAAGTTACTAAATGCATATCTAAACTAGCTTTTTTTATTTTAAGTATTTTCATGAATATAGCCCTAATTTTAAAATCCACTACTACAGATATACATATGTATCTCGGCAGTCGGAAAAAAAGTCAGGGTGCCTAAATAATTAAACAAGTCATCAAGAAATTAATTCTTCTGAAGTGGCCTACTCCGATGTCGATAGAATCAGAAACTCACGCTCAGTTAAATAAAAAAACATGCAAGGGGTTCGGAAATCATACCCAAGGTCTGCCCAACCATGTAAAAAGGAAATCCAATTGGATCTCTCTTTGGAGTGGCAGCACCTTTCTCATTCCGGCTAGCATGCAGGTCACCCCAGAGCAGAACCCTACTTCTGATGTATATGCCGGAAAAGGCTGCATACGAACTCCACTTCAACATATGGAACAGATGAAGCCACCTAAAGGTCTGCTTCTTAGCTCCACTGAGCTCTGCGGAGCAACAAAACTAATAATTACCTTTGGAGCTCTTGGTCCCTCACATAGTCTATTCGTCGTATGGCGTAATGTCTTATCAATCAGCACTCAACCAAACCCCGCCCCGCGGGAGAAGACTACGTCACCACGTCTCCCCACTTATCAATTACAACTTAGTCTCATCATTCCTCATTGAGGGAAGTGGTTCCTTTACTTAATGGCACCTGTTGTTGTTGTTGTAGCGCTTACTCGAACCCGCCTAGATCAGCTAGTCTCTCAATCGTTGTCATTAAGCTTCACTAACGGGAGGCCCAGGAATTGTGCAGCTTCCATAGGGTTTGTCCATAAGGACAGAGGCGTTTGCTGAGGGGTGTTTTGCTGACATGCGAGAAGATGTCCCGAGTCGTGGGGTGTCTCTCCGCATGCCGGACACCCGTTTGGCACATCTGTATCTAATCTGCTCAGGTACGAGTTTAACCTGCTGCAGTAGCCAGAGCGAAGTTGTGTTATTGTCGTTCTAGCCTGCTGAGGCAGACGAAGCTCTGTCTCGTCCACGTCCAGTGGTTGTGTTCGTCCGTAGGTTCATATAGGTGTCTTCTGACGTGCCTTGGCGAGAGCTCCGCCACAAGAAGGTGGTTGTTCGGGTGCCCACGTCGGTGACACCCTAATAGGAACTGCTTGCATAGCATTGTGTTATGCTCCCTGACGGGGAGCATTTGAGCCTCACTGTGTAGGTAGTCTTGCAGCGACATCAGAAGGCATCCGGTAGCTGTCCGGAGTGTCGGGTTTGGCCGGTCTGAAGCTTCGTCCACTGCATCCTACTAGTCCCCGCGGACCACAAAGTCGCCAATTGAAGTGTATGTTGCCAGCAACATTTCTTCGTCTTTGCCCCAGGTGCTGCTGACTAGCGATTTGAGGACCTTGTTGCGTCTCTGAACTTTGTTGACAATTGCTACGAGTTATCTGGGTGTTTATGGCGTTAAGTGCTGTTGTTGTGCTGTGCACTTTACGGAACCCATGCTAATGCCTAGCTGAGGTCAGGTGGTTCGTGTAGTGCGGGAGAAGCAAGGCGTCAAGTGTATTCGCTACCGGGGAATGGAGGGTTATCGGACGATAAGATTCTCCCATGTTGGCCGGTGTCCCCGGTTTGAGCAGTGCGACCACCCTCCCCACTTTCCATATGTCTGGAATGAGGATAGCCATAGACCAGCCTGCATGCATATACCGTCGTATCCCATGCCTTTGGTGGTCTTCGCGCATCGCTCCGGGTCCCAGGAAGTGTGTTCGCCGAAAGAGATTTCCACTGTCTCACTCTTCGTCGGTTTGGACTTGGACTTCACGGTTGACCAAAGCTTGCTCACAACAGAGGTGGAGATGCAAGTCTTCAGGTACTCTTCCCACTTCTTCCGCTTATGTTCATTCACAGTTTGCCGAATCTCCGTATTGAGATCCCTGATGAGGGGATTTTCGGGATCGGCCTGTAGGTTGTCACGCTCATCGGCTAGGAAAATTCGGACGGGGGTACGAAATACATCCGGCTGGGATGAAGCGAACTGCAGCGACAATGACAACCCTGCGGAACTTATGCCAACCTATGTACGTGAGGCAGATTTTGCACTTGATTGATGTCACGTTACGGAATATTCTGGTCTGACACACCGAGCAGGCCAAGAGTTGTTGGCGGCAGCGTGTGGGTGGTGGTGCCGTTATGTCTATGGTGTGGTCTATGGTGCGCTCTATTGTGTTGTGTTATGGTGCAGTCACGTTTGTGTTGAGCTGCTCACGTATGACGTGAACCATTGCCGGTGAGGCCCGAGGCCTGAGCAAACTTGAAGGTGACTGACTACACCCGTTACAGGCATTACACCTCTGGCACACGTTCGGGTGTAGATTTCTGGCCCAGGGTTTGACTCGATGCCAGCGCTGAACAGAAGAGTGCGGAGCAGATGTACCTAAACGGGGGTTAGGTCGCCGAAACAACAACCCTTGGTCGGGTAAAACCCCAAATCATTCCGGTACGTAGAACCGGCGGTATTATCGACTACAAAGCCGGATTTCTACAGGGCATTAAATGGCCAAAATTTTAATGACAAAGGTGGATATAAAAAAATTTGCATAACATTACCTTTGTAGTTGTTGTAACGGCATACCAATTCCCCAGGAGGGTTTTTGGAGATTTATCCGACTATCGTGGGAACGTAAAATAAATATAAATAGTAATTAAGTTCGTTTCCGCCGGTATTTTTACAAGCTTTTATTTAACTTCACTTGTATGTATGTATGTATGTATGTATGTATGTATGTCCTGGAACTTTGCAGTCAATATTTAACAAACTTCCCGATGAGCTACAGACTTGAAACTTCAAACTTAGCTCAGAACTCGAGGACAATACAATTTAAAAGATGTTTTAATCCGCTAGGCTGATTTAGTTCGTATTTAGAACATTTATTACGTATATGAAAAGAAATAAATCCGAAAATTTTTTTTGCCGACAGGTGGCGCAGGAGTCGAGATATTTGGAAAACCCGTA
>NW_023458561.1:23366628-23367791 GCF_013731165.1 Rhagoletis pomonella
AAACTCATTTTGGCGGCGCAGTCTAATGTACATAATAAGTTATTTAAACACACGGTATAGCACGACCAAAAAAATCATAGGAACTTTTTAAAACTATACAAACATGGAAGTCCCCGTTACGGAGCCTGTTCAAATGAAAAAAAATTAGCATATTTTTTATGAAAAGTCGCTTAGGGCCAGTTTTTCAGTGCACAGCTAAGGGTTAAACTCAGTTTAAACCCCGATCTCGTTTCTCTTTTTTTTATCACAAATAACAATAAATTGAGGTAGCGTTTATGAATTTCCAAAAAAAAAGGTTTGAACCACTCTAATATATATATATGGGGTTTTCATATATCTCGACACCTGCACCAGCTAGGGGATTAGTTCATCTTTCATGTTGCATTGCCATGGGGTTCTGAACAAAGTTTGAAGTAGAGATGGGCGCGGGATAGCGGCACCCGCGGGACCCTCGGTACTGATTTAAAATTGGCCGGGATGGGTGGTTTCGGGAAGATCTGTAAAAATATGGCGGGCGGGACGGGGAAATCTCAGCAATCGTTTCAATTTGTTGTCCGTTTGTAGCCTGCTTTATAGATATATATCGGGACCCATGGGACCCGCGGTACAATTCTGAAAAACGTCGGGAAGGGCGGGTTCGGGACTTAAAAATCGAATTTCGGGATGGGCGGGATCGGGATTAAATATTTAGTCCCGTGCCCATCTCTAGTTTGAAGTTTCAAGTCTGTAGCACATCAGGAAGTTGGGTAAAAATTGATTGCAAGATTTGATTACATACAGCTGAAACATAAAAAAAGCACATAAAAAATGTTCATCAAAAATTTCAACTTTTCACTGGAAATTGTAGGAAACTCATTTAATTTTAGTATAATAATGTGCACGTTGGAGGTGGCTACAAATTACCGTTGATTTTGATAACTCGTTTTTTTTTGCTGGGGCCTTTCGGACTTTCTTCCACTCGGCTCATTTGATTTTAAATGCAGATTAGAAATTAGACATATGTACATATGTATGTATATATTATTGTATTGGGTATTTAATATTAGCTAATAAAAAATATCATAATTTCATACATTAGTATGTGTAAATAAATTAATATAAGTAAAATTAAAAAAGGGCAGCCTGGAGCAAATAGTTCATTTAACTAACTAGTTCGTGAACTT
>NW_023458561.1:23367891-23369294 GCF_013731165.1 Rhagoletis pomonella
AAGTTCACGAACTAGTTAGTTAAATGAACTATTTGCTCCAGGCTGCCGTTTTTAACTTACTTACTTATATTAATTTATTTACACATACTAATGTATGAAATTATGATATTTTTTATTAGCTAATATTAAATAGCCAATACAATAATATATACATACATATGTACATATGTCTAATTTCTAATCTGTATTTAAAATCAAATGAGCCGAGTGGAAGAAAGTCCGAAAGGCCCCAGCAAAAAATAAAGTTATCAAAATCAACGGTAATTTGTAGCCACCTCCAACGTGCACATTATTTAACTAAAATTAAATTAGTTTCTTACAATTTCCAATAAAAAGTTGAAATTTATGATGAACATTTTTTATGTGCTTTTTTTATGTTTCAGCTGTATGTAATCAAATCTTGCAATCAATTTTTACCCAACTTCCTGATGTGCTACAGACTTGATACTTCAAACTAGAGATGGGCACGGGACTAAATATTTAATCCCGATCCCGCCCATCCCGGAATTCGATTTTTAAGTCCCGAACCCGCCCTTCCCGACGTTTTTCAGAATTGTACCGCGGGTCCCATGGGTCCCGATATATATCTATAAAGCAGGCTACAAACGGACAACAAATTGAAACGATTGCTGAGATTTCAACGTGTGTGGCGTGGTTCACAAACCGATCGAAGGTTGATACAAATGTTCATGTCTTTCGAATTCATTTCAAATAATAATGAAAGATCTGGCATTTTCCGATTTTTTTTTGCTTTGCTGTTCGTTTTCGTCTCAATGAAACATTAGGAGAGCATATTTCAAACATCGTTTTTAATTATGATTTCATGAATTTGCGGGGGTTGCGGTTTTATCGGGAGTGTCGGGAAAGGATTTGGGTCCCGTCCCGCCCGCCATATTTTTACAGATCTTCCCGATACCGCCCATCCCGGCCAATTTTAATTCAGTACCGAGGGTCCCGCGGGTGCCGCTATCCCGCGCCCATCTCTACTTCAAACTTTGTTCAGAACCCCATGGCAATGCAATATGAAAGATGAACTAATCCCCTAGCTGGTGCAGGTGTCGAGATATATGAAAACCCCATATATATATATTAGAGTGGTACAAAACTTTTTTTTTTTTGGAAATTCATAAACGCTACCTCAATTTATTGTTATTTGTGATAAAAAAAGAGAAACGAGATCGGGGTTTAAACTGAGTTTAAACCTCGGCTGTGCACTGAAAAACTGGCCCTAAGCGACTTTTCATAAAAAATATGCTAATTTTTTTTCATTTGAACAGGCTCCGTAACGGGGACTTCCATGTTTGTATAGTTTTAAAAAGTTCCTGTGATTTTTTTTGGTCGTGCTATACCGTGTGCTTAAATAACTTATTATGTACATTAGACTGCGCCGCCAAAATGAGTTT
>NW_023458561.1:23369394-23379353 GCF_013731165.1 Rhagoletis pomonella
TTAAATAACTTATTATGTACATTAGACTGCGCCGCCAAAATGAGTTTCAGTTTCTCCGCCAGTACTACAAAATCTATTGTATTTGAAGACTTCCGCCAAAACAACTCGGAAAATATTAGGATTTACGTGAGCTGGATCGATTTGAAAATATATCCAAAAATGAAGTTTTTTATGAATAAACATTTTTTCTTAAAATAATTTTTGAGAAAATTTCCCACAGATGACAAAGTTTAAGTTAAAAAAATCTGCATAAAAATATTAAAAAATAGGATTCAACGTAATCATAATAATGAGATTTTTGCTGGTGTTTTTTACATTTTTTCAAAGATTGGATTAAGAAAAGCTTGAATAAATGGGTCAAAACTATACCGATTTAAAATAGAAAATTCTTAGAATTCGAATAGATATTAACATTTTTGAAAAATTCCAAAATTGTTCCACTTTTCTGAACTTTTCTAAAATTTTGTATTGATATAACAAAGTTTGAGAATTTTAAATTTTTTTAAAATTTTGACATCAACGTCCAAAAATTTTTTACTCTTCAAGAATTACGAAAATTTTTTAAATTTTCAAAAACGACGAAATATGAAAATGTTTTCAACATTCGAAAACTTTTATTTTCGTTTGATCAACTTTTTTTAGAAAAAACACTTTTACTTAGAAAAAATTTGTTAGAATTCCTACAACGCTCAAAATTTAAAAAAAAATTTAAAATTTCTAGAAATCTAGTATTCATCATTATACTGAATTATTACAGTTTTGAAAGTTTAGAAAATTTTGGAATTCCACTCCAGTTATTAAAAAGGGGAAACTTCAAGAAATTAAAAACCATCAAAACTCTAAAAATTGTAAATTGCGGTGATTTTTAAATTTATTACACAATATATGTTAAAAAAAAGCGCAAGTCTTAAAATAGAGTAGATTTTTAAATCCAGTGGAAAAACAGTACCAGGGAGGGGTGCATTCTAATGTACATAGATACTTACATACCGGCATGCCATAAAACAATAAAACCGCAGAATTAACATTGCTTGTATGACGGTCAACCACATAAGCGAACCACATTAACTGGCTTGAAACACTCGAACTTCTTGCATAATTTTCGCGACTTGAAACCGCCACCAAAGAGTCAAATGACTAAAAGTGTAGCTCAACGTACATATGTAAGGGCTTCTCCAAAATTTTATACATATGTATTAAAGGTCTGCAAATATACCAGCAGAAATACTCTTCACATGTGTACATGAGTAAATGGAACATAAATTTTAGAGTACTAAAAAAGATAGGAAGAAAAAAAGAGAACATCATAAATTTGAATAACTGAGCAATGTTACTCAACAGTGCTCTGCTACATAAAACACTGTTCCGCTTTTCCAAAACACTTGAGTATATTGATTGAATTCAGCAGTATTTGAAAACTTCATAGGAAGTATACGAATACCTATGAAGTTTTTTCTTTCAAAATGTTATCATTTAACATAATGTTAAATTCATAAATTTTATTTTCATTGTCGAATTTGATTCGTTGAAGAAAGGGGGCTTATTTTATTGTTTCGCTCAACTAGGGTTTAGCTAACATTTTGCATTGTGTATTATTTGAACTCTCGTTCGTGTGATCCGCAGAAAAATTATCTTAAAGAAGTGAGTAAAATATAAAAGAAAAGGGTTTTAATTATAAACGAATATTGATAAAAATTACACAGGTTTACAAAAAAAGTGTATGCATATTATACCAAACCCTATGTTATTCGACAGGCTGAATGCGAATCCGAGGTCCGTTAGCCTCTATCACGTCAGGTTCGTGGTCAGTTGAACTTCAAGCAGGGAAAAATGCATTGAATAAACCTGAAAATTCATATATGTGGGGTTTTAGAACCCGAATCAGAGGTCCGTTGACCTCCATAGTGTCAGGTTCGAGGTCAGTTGAGGGTCAAATAGGACAAAAAATTTATTCAATTAAAATAATGTTTTTTTTTTTGTTTTAGTTGTCGCTGAATTCGAATATGGGGGTCCCTTGATTCCTCAAGGTTATCTATACGAATTTATTGAACTTCCAGGTTTATTCAATGAATTTTTCCCTACTTGGCCTTCAACTGACCACAAATTGACGTGGTGGAGGCTGACGGGTTTCGGATTCGCATTCAGCGTGTCAAATAACATAGGGATATATAGGTTTGGTTTAATATACATACACTTTTTTTCTAAACCTGTGTTATTAAGCTAACACCATTAAATTTAGCATCAGCAATGGAAACTAATAAATAACCCATACTTCACTTTGGAAAACGAAAAAAAGTAATTGTATATACATATTGGAGTTCCTTTTTGAGTGTTCCTTGGTGCCTAATACTATATAGTGCTCAGATTCCCGATCGAACGACAGTATTAAATAGTAAATATGATATTATAATGACATAATTACACCAAAAATTTGTTTAATGACATTCACTTTACATACAAAAAAATTTCAAACCCAACTTTGTGTGTGATTCTAGCAATCGATCGAAAGTTGTATTATCTATTTTTAATTTCCTATGAACTATGCATATATAAATAATTTAGTTCCTTAAAGATGTACTTTCCCTTAAAAACTAAAAAATAATTAACCTGTCATTACTTATTGAAAATGTATTACTTATCATTTTGTATATGAAAGCAGACACTTTAAATAAATTTATATATATAAATAATACTTATATTATCAATAAACTGAATTTTGTTCAAATTATTAAAACGAAACGTCTCCTTTTATTTCACCGGAAATATTAGTGCGATTCATGAGACGACGCACTATGACATTTTTGCCGAAATTATTTTTTGCAACATCATTTGTATTTGACTTTTGCTAGTGTGCAACGATCCCTCTTTCTCCCGGTATATCACATGCCGATTCATGTGCATCCTTTCTAGCACAGAATCGTTTTTAGCTGCAACAACAGCAGTTAGTGGACGATATTTATCTTTGTATAGGCGGTGGCACGCCCCCTTTTCCAATAACGTAATTTTCCCTTCGAAAGTTTGGGTTTGTCTTCATATATCACTCAACCAAATTCCAAAGCTCTACCGCAAATACGCACGCGCCCTTGATATATCGAATTTGTTATTGGCCTATGACCATCCTTGGAAGGTGAAGCAGTTTGGTAAAAAATTACGTTTCTTCTTTAACAGGTCATCCGCAGATAACCCATATGGAATGGTTATTCATCTCATATTTTAAAACGCTCCTTCGAGGTGTTGCTGTGGGAGTCCCTTTTGTCTCTCGCTCGGAATTGGGCTAGCTGGGTATTAGCCTTGATAATTCCCTACATTGTTTTTCCATGTCTGTTAACATTATGTATGTAGTATTTATTAAACGAAAACTTCCAAAAATACTCAAAAAATACTTGTGAAGGAACATATTTTTTGTGGAAGTTTAGCACCATAGTACTGCTTGTTTATGTTTTTCTTTTTTTCGGAACATATTTTGTTTGAGTACTTTTTTCATGTATATAGTGCTCAAAATTTTCACTTCTCTTCCTTCCATGCCCTCTTTGTTAAAGTATGAGTAGTTTACATATTTGAAAAAAACTTCACAGTGAAGCAAACTGAATTCCGATGCAGACCTTTAATATGTATTTAAATACGTAAGTATGTATTAGGGCTCTTGCGAATATTCGCATTCGCATTCGCAACCGCGGAGCTTCCGTATTAATTTTAACATTCACAATGTAGAGCTTTTGGGAATGTCAATGTTGTGCAAGTGCACTGATAAAACGTATATCTGGCAAACAAAAATGATAAATTGTAGCCAATCTAATTTAGTGACTAAAGAAGAACGATCTTGCCACGAAGCCAGATTCTTCAAGTGAAGATGAAAGTCAGGAGGATACAACCGCAATAAAAAAATAAATATAACTGAAAGTTCTCTCAACTCCTTGGAGCGTCAACCAAAACGAGTTTAAAACATTGTCAAGTTTCGTACGCAGATTTTTGTCGCCTCCAACAGCAAGTGTTCCAAGAGAGCAGTTATTTAGTGGAGCTGGTTTGATTTACAACCCTTTACAAAACAAGCTAGAACCTGAAAAGATAGCGAAATTACTTTTTATTAAATACTAGCCAATACCCGGCGTGCTTCATTGTGCCTTAAAAGTATTTTTGTGTTGTTTGATACGCGTATTGTAATATTTCATTTATTTTATCAATTTAATTAAATACAATTTTTCAAACAGGTGGCAACCCTCCTCAAAAATATTTTCGGCATTAAAATTTCGTTAGCCTCTTCAGTTGCAATATTTTATTTATCTTACCAATTAAATTAAATTAAAATTTTCAAACATTTGGCAACTCCACAAAAATATTTTTGGCTGTAAGCTAACTTAAACCTCTTTTTTTGACAGCCATACTGGTGGCAACTCTCTAATTGTTTTCTTTATATATTTTAAGCTAGACCCCTAGCAATAAACATTATTAAAAATTACTAACTTTCCTATTTTTTTTATTTTCCTAAATTACCTAATTTGCTTACCTAAATTAATACTTAAAATTACTTGACAACCGCATCCGCATCTTAAATTTCACATTCGCAGCATCCCTAATATTTATATGTATGTATATATATAAACTGTCGCAGTTATTCTGCGCCTATGAAAGCTCACATTTAACGGACCACATTAATATGGCAAAAACAGTCACCTTTGAACGTTTTTTTGTTTTTCATTGTTTTGTATGCTCTCACACACATATTGGTAACTTTGTAATTTTAACAGCACCACGGGATATCAAAATATAATTTTAAGACAAAAAATTGTATGGAAATATTTTCGAGCTAAATATTCGTAGAAATAAATTGAATTTTTTTTTAGTATAATCCATCTAAGAGTGGTGGATAAGTAAAAAAACTCAGTTGATGGCATATATGATGTATTTGATGTTTGAGGCCTTGGAAAAATCCTTAATTTACGAAGATGTTTAGCTTTATGGTAACTGAAATTGAATTTACTCGAAAAAATCTAGGTACATTAGGTCAATATGATACTTAGTATTCAAAAACACATGTTTAATAATAACTCAATGAAAACTAGTGTTGTGCGCTCTTCACTAAGAGGAGAAGGTCGGATGGGCTCATTCCCCCCACAGTTAAAGGAGTCTCAATTCAGGCTTCTTCCGAAGTGAAGTATCTAGAAGTAATTCTGGATACAAAACTATCGTGGAAATCTCACGTGGACCACAAGAGCACCAAAGGATTGGCGGCATTTTGGCAGTGTAAATCGGTCTTTGGCATAGGCTTTTCTCTCGGGGAATTGAGGAAATTGAGGTCTCAGAAGAGGGAAGTATGTAGGAATAACTCTGAGCAAAAGCCTCAGTTGGAACTCACATCTCTGGAATGTTGCCAGCAAGACTACTAGTGCGTTTTATGCCTGTCAGAGACTTCATGATAAGACGTGGGGAATATCATCCAAACTAACGTATTTGTTTTTCAATACCCCCGTTATTACATAAGCGGCACTGGCCTGGTGGCCAAAAGCTGAACAAGTAAAAACGTGGGTGTCTCCTTGAGCAAGCTGCACCGACTATGCAAGAGCTTGATGTCATTACAGGCATTCCTCCTTTGTCTATTAGGATTGAAAAAGAGGCCTGCTTGAGCGCCCTACGGCTGCCCAATACGATCAGCAAGAAAAGTGGAGATCTTTGGAGTCATTTTGAGGTTCTCAAGTCATTTCTGTATGATCCCGATTTATCCTTCTACAACTCCTACAAGATCAGAGTTCATCAAAGCGACTGCTGTGAAGCGAGAATAAATATGATAGACGAAAGATTCCAAGTATGGAATTCCGACGGATCGAAGATGGACCAATATTCCAAGAAAGTCTGCCAATAGGCACATACCCAACGATATTCCAGGTGGAAATCTTCGCAACCGAAGTACGCGTTCGCGAATGTCTTCGTGGAAGAGCAAATGTGGCAAGAATAAATATTATCGTATGGTCCCGAGTCTTTTGTAGGCTGGTGGAGGAAACCCCACGTATCATGAATAGCAGACTGATATACATACCTTGGTGCTTAACTTCTTAAATAGCCTTAGGTTGGGTGAATATAGTTGGAGTTAAGCTCAATAGTATATCTTCTTAAGTCACAGCAGGAGTATTCTCGACGTAATATTAAAAATATTTACTATGTATAAAGTGACATATTTATGCACATTTGTATAAGTCTGTACAGTAAAAAGAATTGTTATACGCAGCTAATTTAGTTTTATTGTGCTAGTAGTGTTGTAGTTTTACTAAATGCTACATTTTTAATAAACTTGACTTTGAAAAAATATATAAAAAAACTCCCAAACAAATGTTAGAATATGTTTTGTTGGCTTCGGCAGAAAATTTTGGTATGAAAAAAATGTGTCCGTGTCAACACTGTTCGGAATATATATAGGAGTACTTAAACTTACTTTTTTTTATTGCACACTTTTTTAACACTGTAATAGAGTTGAATACTAACACTACGATGGTAGTACATCCGCAAGATTCCCGTGGATAGCGTTGGCTGTCGGCAGGGCACTCCAGCAATTTCCGCATTGCTTGCTTTAATTTACATACATACTTATGTACACATTTATGTACACACTGTACATATAACCATATATACATCGGTTAGTAAATAGGTGCATATGTTAGTATGAGTGTGAGTGCATGCCAAGATTACCATTTATGAATAAAATGAAAATTTAATTAATTTCCGACTACCACCCTTAAAATGCAAAAAAAAAAAAACGTCAACACATTTTCATCATGACATGCACACAAGTACATATAGCTATGTACATACTTTCCACTTAGAAAATCATATTTTAATCATTTAATTAGACTGATTTTCAACTTTTTTTAATGCTGATCATCAGCTACTTTCTGAATCACGATAACGTCAAAGATATTTATGTAAGGTACATATGCCCTGCAGAAAAAAAAATATCAATTGGTAAAAAATAACCCACTTATAGTTAGCTTTTTTGCAGGTTTCTTTATAAAATATATAACTTGTAGTTAACCTCAAAAGCTATCTTAAAACTAGTTGACAAGTAAGGCAGGCAAAGAGATTGTTTTCTTTAAACGCGTCTATTTAAATATCCTGCACTTCGCGAATACTTTTTCGAATTGAGGAAAAATATATTTTCTAAAGTATATTTTCTTTGACGAAATCTAACTATATTTCTATATAGAAACAAATACGAAATGTAATAAAATAAATAAAGTAAATAAAAATTAAAAATAAAAAAATATTAAAATAAATATTTTGTTTTTCCTATTGATATTTTATGTCCAAAAGTAGTTAGTTACAAGTTAGTTACATCAAATGCAGAGGTAACCACTCTTGACTACATCTAATGCAGAATCAAACCACCCTTGACTATTTCGCGGCCATCGCCATAGAAATATACATAGTTAGCTTTCGTCAAAGAAAATATACAGATAATAATTGACTATTCGCTCCTTCCTAATCAACTTAAAGTTAGCTTATAGTTAGATACATTTCCTGCAGGGTGTACACACATACATATATAATCCACATACAGATATTACTTACGCTGACGGTCTGTCGATGCGTATACGTCATCAAATGAAAAAGCACATCGAAGAAGGAAGGGTAGAAGGCAGATTGGAGATGCACGACAAAAGCAAATACAACAAGAAATAACGTGGAAATTATTTTGAAAATATTTTTGTGACAAATTAAAATACTTTCAGTGTATTGATTTCTTAACTACTTACTTTATTAATGACGATATGCTCGCTTGAGGAAATAATGCCATAGGTATATCATTAAAAATTCGAGACAAAGTTAAATCAGAGGAAAAATATGCTTACTTTATTTTCTTATTTGGCCAAAGAACCAAGAACCAAATCGATCACGTCGTGATTTTCATATGTATGTAAGACAAGTAATTTTTAAGCAAAAAAAATAAAACCGTCTTCAATTTCCATATAAAAGTTTAAGATTATCGTTAATTTCTTCATGATACAATGATCGGATCTAAACCAAAATAGTATGGGCCCACCTGTGAGGTGTTATTCTTAAACCCTTTACTAGCAAGTTTTTGTTAAATTAATAACATACATTCAAGGAGGACTTGGTGCCGTCCCAACCATTTGCGTTGCTATATTTCCGTTGCACTATTTCCGTGTGCTATTTCCGTTGAATTTGCCAATTTACCACCAACAAACCAACCGCCGCTAAAGAAGTTTCACTTCAAAAATTCCCCGATATTTGCCATTCAAAATAGGAGGAAAGGGGAAAGAGAAAAGATTCCTCGGGAGTTGTGGAGTCGCCGCCATCTTGGAAAGAAGGTTGTGAAGTTTTTTCACAATTTGAATACTTTTTTGTTGGCCGCAAAAAATCTAAGTTTTTTGATTACGACTTTTTGTCCAACGTAATTATTTTTAATGTTAATAAAAAATTAGTGATACAATTTTTTTTTTTAACTTTCGCACATCGCCTACTCATCTATCAAAAACTTTGCTGTAGACCGTAACGCTTAACACTACTCGAATATTTTATTTTCTCGATTTACGATTAGAAGGGTATAATTTCCATTAATTAATGATTTTAGGACAAACCACTGTCGAAAGGTGAAAAAAATTTTACCACTAATTTTTTATTAACATCCAAAATAATAAAGTTAGAAAAAAAGCGCAAACAAAAAATTTAGATTTCATGAGTTTTTTCGAAAAAATTAACGAGGCAACGTCGAGGCAAATTGCTAAAAACCTTTACAACCTTCTTTCCAAGATGGCGGCGATTCTACAGCTCCCCGAGACCCGCAATTCTATTTTTAACATCTCTTTAACCTACTCAACAATAATCAAAGCGATTTAGGGACCTTACTAAAAATGACCAGAGTTTTGCTAATTTCAGTGTACTAAGTAAGCTAAAGGAATATAAGCTTACTTTTAAAAAAGTGACATTCTGGAAAGTATTTTAGAAAAGTGCAAAAATAAGAAAAAAATAATAATTTTTGAAGAGCCTGAAAGCAGTTTCTTACGATGCAGAAAACGCATTTATCAATCTTACAAAAAAATACTCGCCATGTACACTTTGTTTGGAAATCACCGACATATGTTCCATTTGTTGTCTGAACACAAGGCAAAGAATTAAACTGGTTACCATCCATATCATCCTATCTTCATATCTTCTTAAATCCACTTCGTGGTCAAAAACACATTTTCGCGCTTTCCACTTTATAAATCGCCGTGTAAGCGCCACTTTGGATGTAGTCTTGTGGTATCAACATCCTTCAGCTTGACATTTCATCGCGAGCAGCCGCCAACGTGGCGTTCGTTATCTTTGCTGACGCTCCGACTGTATGCCTAACAGTCGGTCAGCAGCTAGACCTCATATCTACATTTGCGCTCCGTTGAGGATTTGCTCATCTACTCATCATGTTAATCTGCAGATGAAATTCGTAATACCAACCATGTGTTTTGCACAGCCAAGTAAAGTCAGTTAACAGTAAACGGTAATGCTTACAATATGCCATGAAAATGCCGCAGACGGATAGACAGACAGATGAAATGGGTTTGTGGAAGTAAAGGCAACGCTTGGTTAAGTGCACTTTTGTGTGCAGCATGTCTACAAATATACTATAGGCACTGATATGTATTTGCTGCATATGTACAACGTTCATTTTAACTGTTTTTGCCTCCATTTTATACGAGTAACTTACAATTAGTTTGCGGTACTTTAACAGCAAATTATGCTTATGTAAGTCATGTATGTAAGTGCACGCGAGACTATGTCGAAAAGGTTAATGTACGCTTCAGCCGCTATTATCTATCTCCTTAAACGTTTTTTTTTTCGTAACTTTAACGAGCGATGTAAATATTAATTTGTTGCGATTTTAAGCTCAATTACTGATGTGACACTTCATATCATTCATTTGTATATTTATATACTAGCTGATAACCGCGACTACGTCTGCGTAGCTTACT
>NW_023458561.1:23382353-23400663 GCF_013731165.1 Rhagoletis pomonella
AATCCACTACTACAGATATACATATGTATCTCGGCAGTCGGAAAAAAGTCAGGGTGCCTAAATAATTAAACAAGTCATCAAGAAATTAATTCTTCAGAAGTGGCCTACTCCGATGTCGATAGAATCAGAAACTCACGCTCAGTTAAATAAAAAAAACATGCAAGGGGTTCTGAAATCATACCCAAGGTCTGCCCAACCATGTAAAAAGGAAATCCAATTTGATCTCTCTTTGGAGTGGCAGCACCTTTCTCATTCCGGCTAGCATGCAGGTCACCCCAGGGCAGAAACCTACTTCTGATGTATATGCCGGAAAAGGCTGCATACGAACTCCACTTCAACATATGGAACAGATGAAGCCTCCTAAAGGTCTGCTTCTTAGCTCCACGGAGCTCAGCGGAGCAACAAAACTAATAATTCCGTTTGGAGCTCTTGGTCCCTCATATAGTCTATTCGTCGTATAGCGTAATGTCTTATCAATCAGCACTCAACCAAATCCCGCCCCGCGGGAGAAGACTACGTCACCACGTCTCCAACTTATCAATTACAACTTAGTCCCAGCATTCCTCATTGAGGGAAGTGGTTCCTTTACTTAATGGCACTTGTTGTTGTTGTTGTAGCGCTTACTCGAACCCGCCTAGATCAGCTAGTCTCTCAATCGTTGTCATTAAGCTTCACTAACGGGAGGCCCGCGAATTGTGCAGCTTCCACAGGGTTTGTCCATAAGGACAGAGGCGTTAGCTGAGCGGTGTTTTGCTGGCATGCGAGATGTCCCGAGTCGTGGGGTGTCTCTCCGCATGCCGGACACTCGTTTGGCACATATGTATCTAATCTGCTCAGGTACGAGTTTAACCTGCTGCAGTAGCCAGAGCGAAGTTGTGCTATTGTCGTTCTAGTCTGCTGAGGCAGACGAAGCTCTGTCTCGTCCACGTCCAGTGGTTTTGTTCCCAAAATGGCATTCACAAGTCGAGAGTCAGTGTAGGTCTATGGCCTTTGGATATGCTGTCAGGTCCAGAGGTTGGTTATGTCTGTTCGGGTGCCCACGTCGGTGACGCCCTAATAGGAACTGCTTGCAGATCATTGTGTTATGCTCCCTGACGGGGAGCATTTGAGCCTCACTGTGTAGGTAGTCTTGCAGCGACATCAGAAGGCATCCGGTAGCTGTCCGGAGTGTTGTGTTTGGCAGGTCTGAAGCTTCGTCCACTGCATCCTACTAGTCCCCGCGGACCACAAAGTCGCCAATTGAAGTGTATGTTGCCAGCAACATTTCTTCGTCTTTGCCCCAGGTGCTGCAGACTAGCGACTTGAGGACCTTGTTGCGGCTCTGAACTTTGTTGACAATTGCTACGAGTTATCTGGGTGTTTATGGCGTTAAGTGCTGTTGTTGTGCTGTGCACTTTACGGAACCCATGCTAATGCCTAGCTGAGGTCAGGTGGTTCGTGTAGTGCGGGAGAAGCAAGGCGTCAAGTGTATTCGCTACCGGGGAATGGAGGGTTATCGGACGATAAGATTCTCCCTTGTTGGCCGGTTTCCCCGGTTTGAGCAGTGGGACCGCCCTCCCCACTTTCCATATGTTTGGAATGAGGATAGCCATAGACCAGCCTGCATGCATATACCGTCGTATCCCATGGCTTTGGTGGTCTTCGCGCATCGCTCCGGGTCCCAGGAAGTGTGTTCGCCGAAAGAGATTTCGACTCTGTCTCACTCTTCGTCAGGTTGAACAATGACTTCACGGTTAACCAAAGCTTGCTCACAACAGAGGTGAAGTTGCAAGTCTTCAGGTACTCTTCCCACTTCTTCCGCTTATGTTCATTCACAGTTTGCCGAATCTCCGTATTGAGATCCCTGATGAGGGGATTTTCGGGATCGGCCTGTAGGTTGTCACGCTCATCGGCTAGGAAAATTCGGACGGGGGTACGAAATACATCCCGCTGGGATGAAGCGGACTGCAGCGACAATGACAACCCTGCGGAACTTATGCCAACCTATGTACGTGAGGCAGATTTTGCACTTGATTGATGTCACGTTACGGAATATTCTAGTCTGACACACCGAGCAGATTGTCGGAGGAACCAGTAGTTGTTGGCGGCAGCGTGTGGGTGGTGGTGCCGTTATGTCTATGGTGTGGTCTATGGTGTCTATGGTGCGCTCTATTGTGTTGTGTTATGGTGCAGTCACGTTTGTGTTGAGCTGATCAGGCGGACTCTGGCGTGCCGTGGAGGCAGCTCGGTATGAGTAGCAAGGAGCCACGTATGACGTGAACCATTGCCGGTGAGTCACGAGGCCGGAGCAAACTTGAAGGTGACTGACTACACCCGTTACAGGTATTACACCTCTGGCACACGTTCAGGTGTAGATTTCTGGCCCAGGGTTTGACTCGATGCCAGCGCTGAACAGAAGAGTGCGGAGCAGATGTACCTAAACGGGGGTTAGGTCGCCGAAACAACAACCCTTGGTCGGGTAAAACCCCTAGTCATTCCGGTACGTAGAACCGGCGGTTTTATCGACTACAAAGCCGGATTTCTACAGGGCATTAAATGGCCAAAATTTTAATGACAAAGGTGGATATAAAAAATTTTTCATAACATTACCTTTGTAGTTGTTGTAACGGCATACCAATTCCCCAGGAAGGTTTTTGGAGATTTATCCGACTATCGTGGGAACGTAAAATGAATATAAATAGTAATTAAGTTCGTTTCCGCCGGTATTTTTTATATTTATGGCACACATATTTCTTATAATTTTAATGCTGTGGCCTAAGCAACCAACATGTCACAATATAGTACACCGTATAGCAACGGAATGGTATAATTCTAGGTAATAGTAGCATCCGAACATGCACGTTTTGGAAGCAGCCACCTACTAGGTACGCCAGAAGTCATAAATACGAATTCAAGGCTGAGATCAAGGACTACGTACAACAACCACTTTAACCGACTATGTACAGATAATGTTGTTGTTGTTGCAACGGCTACTCAGCCCTGCCTACATCGGCTTGTCCCTCAATCTTTGGGTACAGCGGGATAGGGGCATTAGTTGAGTGCGGTTAAAGGGGGCATGCGAAGAGGTGTTAAGAGTAGTGAGGTGACTCTCTGCATGCCGGGCACATCTGCATTTATCCTACTCAGGTAGGAATTTAGCCTGCAGCAGTATCCAGAGCGAAGTTTGGCTACTGTGAGTCTCCCGAGGCAGATGAAGTGAACTCATATGCTCCTAGTATTGTATTCCTGCTCATCATTAAAGCTGGATATCTGGAAAGAAGGTTCTCCGTTCCGGCAGCTTTTACAGAAGTCGTTTTATGATAAAATCGACGATTTAAAATTTTGTACTTCGCAAAGAAACAATCAAAAAAATCTATAGCTTAGATTCAATTTAAAAATACAAATAAAATATAGTTTTAATAAATAATAAAAAGCACTCGTATCCTTCTTCATTCAAAGGATCAAAAATATAATAATTTTTTTTTGCAGCAATCGCAAAAGTTAAAGCATTCATGGAGTATTAAGGGTAGCGGACATGCCAACTTTTCAATCAAACTTTGTATTCAAATCTTTATAAGTTCTATTATTTAGCACAAGAAGAAAACGGGTTTAGGTATAATAAAACAACTTACTGAATTTGATCCAAATGAAGAAGGATAGAGAGCACAATTTTGTGATAGCATTTATTTTACACACTCAGGAGAGTGAAGAAGGCATACTCACCTAAATGGGGAATTTGAAGCGGCACGCTACAAGGTTCATAATAAAACACGCGTAAATTTAGTTCTGGTTTTAGGACTTTATTTATTTGTATCTTTTTGTTTACAACAAAATTACAACATATTATTTTAAATACATCAAACTAAACGCGCATACTACAAAACAGATATGCAAATATGAACGGAAAATATTTGAAGATTACATTAAGTCAATAGATCAAAAGAGGTTATTTGAATTATTTTAACAACTTCTATTACGATAATAGTTCGTTGTTGCACAACAGCGGTTACACTATAATTTTTAATATTTTGTTCTATAGCCATTGGTAAATAGGAGTTTGTGAGTATGTATGTAATAGTTTCTTATTAGGATTTTCTTTTTGTTTTTAATATTGCTTAGTTAAATTGAAATTACTAAGTATAGTAGGTGTGTGTGTGTAAGTTGATGTTGATATACTATAATTAATTCCAGTTTTCTCTATCCTTCTCCGATTGGTCTCAAACAGCTTGACACGCCTCTTATTTCCTACGAGTGCATGCATTGGGACTTGGTGATTTCCTCCGATAACGAGAAGTGCAAGGCGCACTCGATATATATATATATACATTTAGGCGCAAAGGCAAAAGGTAGAGGGTTAGTCTTTTTGTAACTACAGAATATGGATGTTTTGTTGGGACGCATCGCAAGGATGGGATTGACGATGATGTCCGAAATGCAACGGTTTTGTACGTTAAGACTTTTTGTACGTATATAAACTACTGTATTTTGCACGAAAAAACCTACTTCTTAGAAACGCGAAATTTAAATCTTAAATAATTGTACATTTTTTTACGAAAAAAATCAATTGAGGACTTAAACGAGAAGAAACAAAATTTGCGAAAAACTAATAGAAAGATGCGCGAAAAAATATACATAAAAAAAAAACCAAAAATAATGTAAAAATGTAATTGTCGAGTTAAAAAAAATAATAAAAATAAAATGATTACAACTAAAAATAATACCGAAAATGGAAAATATACACAAATTTAATTGTACAAATAAATTAGAGCTGTTCTTGTCGAACGCTAAACATTTGCAACGTAAACTTATCATTTTTACTAGCATTTTGCACAAACATTGTGTAGAATCGAAAATGGTTAAGCACTTTTTTCTTAATGAAAGTCAACGACTTTTTTCTTATGTATTTTATCGACTATTTATATTAATTGCTGCAGCAACTCTAAGCAAAACAGATAGAAATATTTCTCGATTTCAGTGCCTCTAAACACGTTCAAAATTATCTTCACGTTGAAATAACTTTCGACCCTCATCCAAAATATTATTTGAGACTATACGTAAATACATGACGTAATCATCGGTCCAAGTGCGAAAATCATTTAAGCGATTATAAGTTTGTTCTTTAAGAGCAACATATTTATCTTCATTGAAATATTCGGATACATCTGGGAGTGTGGGTAATGTGAAGGTCATTTCGGAGAAATGACGTGGCGGAAAGGGTTCTTTAGGATGTAGATAATAGTAAAGGCCTGTGAAAGCGCCATTGCATTTTAAAAATGTATACATATTTTTTTATTGGAGAAAGAAAAGGGTGCAAAAGAAACGAAGGAAGATATTAGTATCAAAAAAGTTTAAATTAAATAGGAAGATAGTTATAATATGTCAATGAATTGCGTGTCTTATATAAAAATAAATTCTTCATTTATGGAAACTAAACATACTTAATAACAAAAAATATTTAAAGGCGATTGAAGTAAAACCAATTGTTAAATAATGGAAAGCTTGGAAACATGTGGAAGTTACAAAAGCTCTATGAAAGTTTAACTAAAAAAAGTTGCACAGTTAAAGGCCCTACACTGAATCTCAGTAAAATTATAGAGTAAGTGCAGCTATCCTATATATCAGACTCCTGGCATCAAGCTTTATCCATTCATACCAAAATATCAATAGTTAGATTTAAAAGGCAGAGATAATAAAGATAAACCACTTTAAAATAAGTCAGGTTTTACTCTCTCCTGTAAAATTTGGTCAACCACACAAACAAGGTTATTTTGATTGGCGGCTTTGTACTTCCCCTGCAGAAAATCTGACTAGCTCAGGACTGGCGTAGAACTAGACCTTTTGCCGACAGTACTAGTTCTAGCTTAATACCCAAGCAATGCATTCAACTGTACAGTTTTACACGTATTATTTTCCTTTTTTCATTAAAAATTGTTCATTTCTAAATTTAACGAACTTTTTGTTCAAAATAATAATAGATTGGCGCTGCTCCTATCCGAGCTTCAAAATATCGTCAATAAAACTGCAATCATGTGCCACAATCATACGTTTATCGTGATTGCAAATTCTTGCTGGCTAAAATTTTTCCAGCAAGAATTTGCAACTTCTCTCCAAGAGAACTGTCACTTTGCGCTCTCAGTTTTTGAGTGATGGATAATTTTTTGGTCTGCACGAACGCGATTTGGACAAGAATCATGATAGTTCGTACAAATTCGTACAAATTTTTTGCTCGACGAACAGAACTATGATGCCTGCCAAAGCAAAAGACCCCTTTGGCCAAATTTGAAATTTTACAAATGAAACCCGTTTTAAATTTAGGAAGTATGTATTTACATAGTGGATTTTAAGACGTTGTTTAAATCTTGTTTTTTACTGTAAAACAGGGATCACACGATTTGAACATTTGTACCTTTGGCAGTCACAGAGTGGTGTTGTCTAAAAATTTTTATCGAGAATCAGTTCAGCTCAATAACAACTTTCGACACAACACCTCTTTGTAACTGTGAAAATGTACAAATCTGTACAAATGTGCAAATCTGTACAAATATACAAATCTGTACAAATGTACAAATCGTGTGATCACTGCTTAACGCTTTGAATTTTGGCATGTGGGTTTACATATCGATGGCTGAGTGGAAGATCGACCTATCTCGGCAGCCAGTTCGAAAACATTCTATCTGAAACAACTTTTCAAGAACGCTCTATTTCTGAATTCGTTTCAAAAACGCCCTATCTCAGCTGCCGATTCAAAAACGCCCTATATCAGAATATTTTCAATACATTTTGAAGTGAGATAGGGCGTTTTTGAACCGAATTTTGAGATAGTGTTTTTAAATTAAATTCTGAAATAGGGCGTTCTTGAAAAGTTTTTTGAGATAGAATGTTTTCGAACTGGCTGCCGAGATAGGTCGATCTTCCACTCAGCCATCGATATATGAGAGCCTGTTAACAAAATATTTAAAAACCCGAATTTCCGAAAAATTCTCAAAAAAAAACCTTCAGCATTGATGATGGCGATATAAATAAATACGCATATATAATGAATACCAAAAAGTTCTACAACCTATTGAAAATTTTTTGAATTCAATAAAAAAGGCCTCTAATCATAGTTTATACTTTGCAAAAACTACAAATAGAACAAATTAAGAATTAATATTGAGTAAATATCTCAGTAGCTATATACATATGTATATACGTAATATATTCAAATTTATGCGCTTTAAATAAAAGCAGCATTTCAACGAGCAAATAAGTACATTCACATCGTACTCTCTACGTTTGCCTGTGTTCATGAATTTTTCCACACGTGACGCGCGCACCTACAAGGTGAATATAGACAACGACATGGCGAACCACAAAAATCTAAATGTTTATATACACATGGATAGATGTTTACAACACACCAAGTATATCTACACCAATAAAAAAAAATAGCAAGAATTAAACACTTAGCCTAGCAGCATCAACAGTTCAATAACAATTTTCAAATTCACTGTCACTAGCGGCTTATTGACAAACGCTCACAACGCTTCAGGGTCAACTAGTCTGACAATTTATTACATTTTCGATAAGTATTCAATGTCAGGGGCTGAGACTACGCGTGTCATGCCTCGCTTTATCCATACACTAATTCATTCCCGCCTACATAAATGTTTTTTTGTTTTTTTTTTTTGTTTTCACGCAGTCCATTGACATATTACAACATTCATATAACGTTTTAATACTCACCACCCAACAACAACAATGGCAACAAGATTAACAAAAGCAACAGAAAACGTTTTTTCCCTCTGCCATCGGCGTTCGATGATTGTAGTAGCCAAGTATCCAAACACAATACAGATGAAATTATTAGATATATATAACGAAATAACCGAGATATGGATGATGATATGGCGTGTGTAATAGAGCCGAAAAAACCTATAGTGAGATAAGAAATTGTAAAAATTTCAAACATACTCGTACATAAAATATGCATATCTTACACCCTCTTCAAAAGAGGCACAACTCCAAAACAATTTTGGTCGATTTGTTTGCATAAATAGCTAAATTCTCTAACTAAGAAACTACTGTTATATCTGTTTTGTATTAATTGCGTTGAAACTGTGCGATCCACAAGCAGTTATTTATGTATATTTGAGGATCTGATTTTTGAGTTATGCCTCTTTGAAGAGGGTGTGCAATATGTTGTATATTTTTATTTAGTAGTTGTCTTCTTTTAATGGCAAAAGCATTCAACTTGCGCTCTAATGGCACTCACCTCGCTCCACCTGTCCATACTTAGTTCTATACAAAGCGGAATTGTCATAGCCTAAAGCACCGCTTCTTTCGCCGCTACCAGCACCAGTTAAAGATGTCCACGCGCTGGTGATTGTGGTTACGATAGTCGTAATCATCCGCACATACCATGATTCTTGCTGCTCCTGCAAATACCTCTGATATTGCCGTTTGCGGTAGCTATCCAGTTGATCAACTTCATCGCCCGATTCATATGTTAGTTTCTCAGCGGCTCTACGGTTTTGCGTATACCGCGACGATTCATATCGCCGGCGGATGAATTCCTCTTGCGCGGGATCACGTTCGATCATATAGTTGATACGTTCGTTATGATTTTTTAAACCGTTGCGCGACATGTTCGGCATGGCCACAATGCCGGGGGCTAATTCGCGGCGAAATGACGAGTGCTCGGAGTATGTGTAATCTGTTTTTGGTGTAGTGCTGCAATAAATATAGAAATTAAATTGTAAAAATTGCAATTTGAATTGTAAAATATGACATGCACAAATGATACTCACTTCCAATACTCGCCAGCCCGCTTATATTCTAAGTAGGCAATGTGATCGCTGAGATCGCCATTGCTGTTGCTCAATATCTGGCTGTATGATTTATTGATGCTACTATTATTGCTGCAAATCCCCGCTGCAGCTGCCGATCGCTGTGAGCGCTCAAATTCTGTATTCAATGCATTTTGTGTAATTTCTTTGTAGCGCTGCGCTGCAGATTCGGCTCCAGTCCCGCCTGTGAACTGTGAGGCGAAACTTTCTAGCAAGTATTTTTGTATCGCCTTTGGAGTTGATGTGGCAGCGACACTAATGTTGCCTGCAGTACGTTTCCCCTTGGTAATCACCGTCGTGCTGGTTGTGGTGGTGGTGGTCCTATTTGTTGAGGACGACGACATTTGCTTAGATTTCTGTGATGACTCTTCACTCATGGTGGTTGTGGTCTTTTTTGATTTACTCTCCGGACTGGTGTCCTCGCTGGAGTAATCAGATGTTTTTGTTTTTTGTGTTTGTTTTGTTGGTGAAATAGACGATGTCACTTCAACAGTTTCCTCCACAATTGTTCTGGCGGTGAGGGAAAAATTTACTTGCATTAATTATTTGTATTGAAAGATAAACTACTCTAATACGAATGAGTGTGAAGTATTTTAGATAAAAACTTAAATAACAAAAAGTAAGGTACTAATTTAATTTGATACCCGTACTGTTATTCTATTTTTTATTAATCCTTAAAATTTCAAAGTCCTTTAAAAAAAAAAATCTGACGTCAAAGGGAAAAACTAAAAACGCAGTTTTATTATTTTTGGCCCACGGTTCGCGAATATTTTTTTCTTGTGTGTAAAATTGGCTGTCGCACAGTGTTATGTATATGAGGTTGGTCCGCGTTAAATTGCCAAACTAGTCGTAGAATGCCCAACATAATTTATGGGCAATGGAAAAGTTCTAATTAATTGAAATGCGCATAAAAAATATGCTCAAAAGTAACTTCAAAACAAAAGCGAGCATGTACGTAAGTATAAACAATCGTTTTTACATTTTAGCTTAACCTTCAACCAGGTCAATAAAAAGAACACAACACAAAAACAAACACGGAACATTTTCGGTGTGCTTAGTTATTAGCGCTTAATTTTTATGGCCAAATAAATAATAAGGCTGAATACAAAAACAACAAAAAATACGGTTTGTCGTCATCGTTTAAAATGAAAACGAGAATAAATAGTCATTCACACAAAACCACTCCGTCAAAAAGTTTGCAAACACGCCGAATGTAGTGGCCAACGAGTTTCGGTGGAGAAATTGAAAGCAAAAAAAGTAAAAATGCGCGTCTGGGTATATACGTATCTATGTATAGAAATATACATTTGTATGCTTAGTTGTATATGAACCTCACCCTGCTGACGTGCCTGCCGCCCAGCTTTGAGTCAGGGTAGCGATGACGAGTTGAATTCGAAATCAACTGGCAACTGGTAATATATGAATCGCGTGTTTTTATGCACTTAACTTTGTTTTCTTTTGTTTCAAATTCTTTGTTACTTAATGCACAAACAACCAAGTGGGTTAAAAAGCGCGGGAAAACTGCGAGCACATTGAATTCAAGCTTACACGGCGTGTGATCAATAACAAACTGACGAAAAATGCGAATAGCGAATGTAGTTGACGCGAAGAAACGCCACAAAATTAGACGAGGGAAAACAATTCACATAAACGTTCAATCAGCACAACGCTCGGCCACAATCTGAACGCCACATTTCGAGACCCATTGTGATGGAGCGTTACAAAAAAGCAGCGCTGTTAGTAGCAGCTGCTTCAGCTAGCTGTTAGCTGCTAGCTTTTAAATGAGAGCTGCCATATGCTGATGATTGCGCTCACATTAGTGCTACACCCGCCCACCGCGCCATCACCCGCCCAACGATTGGGTGCCATAGCTGACTAAATAGCTGCGCGATGACGACATGCACGACCACAACAGCACGGATGACGACGACACTAAAACGCTTATATTTTGCCTTTCCGAGTCGTTTGTTTGTATTTGGGTTTTTATTTATTTTTAGCGTTTTAGGTTCATTATCTTGCCGTTGGTAAATTTGCTGTTGGACTTGTTTTATGTTTGGTTGTTGGAAAACAACAGACAAAAAATAACAAAATACATAAAACAAAACCAAAAAAGCAACTATTTAGCATAAAGTAAGCATCCATAAATGCTCGTATGTAAAAAACGGTATTTAACCACTTTAGATAATCAAATAGAAATAGACACCGTGATTGGCAGTTTTTTTTTTAAATTTTTCAAATCGAACTATTATACGATACTTACTGCACGTTGGGCGCTTTCTTCTTTTGATGATGATGATGTGTATGACCCTCTTCGCCGGCATGTTCGCAATTTTCGTGATCGCAGCTAGAACGTAGGAAGGGTGTTTTCGAGCGCGAACGTCGACGCGTCTCTATTTGATAATCGCTCATTATGCTGGTTGCGTATGCACTTTGAAAGCAGGTCAATCAACTGTAATCGATTAAAGTGAAAAAATGTTAATCAATATAAGCCGTGAAAGAAAGTGTAAGTGGGGATGTAATACAAGTGCTGAAAGAAGCATATAGAGTAATTAGAAAAATAGCAAAGATATTAAAATGGAAAATGGTTGAACAAAAGTTGCAATTCGTTAAGGTGTTATTATATTTTTGGTAGTTTTTTTACTGTCCACTAGAATTTGATGGGAGACCTCCGTATGTGAGGAATAAAAGAGTACACACTTTGGCCCGATTTCGGAGTAATAAGCGACATTTGTCGGTTTACTCCTTTATTACTAGCTTAGGAACCATAAGGAAAATCTCCTAAGAGAGAAATAAAAGCATCCTCCCTGAGGCAATAAGCGACATTTGTCGGATTTGTACTCCGTTATTTCTCGCTTAGAAGCAAAAAGCGATCTCTCCGAAGCGGGTAATCCAAGAGCATTCCTTTTGGAAGATTTATAAATGTTGTTAGATGGTAGATTGATAGGATCGCTTATGTTTGTTGCGATTGTGACTAGCCCAGACATTTCATCTGCAGTGGGAGAAGTCAGCCGATTGATGGATAGTCCAAAGCCACTGCATGTTTCCGCTGCCAAGGGTATTCTACGATACTTGAACGGGACGATCGAGAGAGCAATGGAATATTCCGGATCCCCCCCCAGGACCCCAGGACCCACGGTACTGATTTCAAATTGAATTGGTTACCGGTTTCGAACCTCACCCTCGAATTTTTAATCGAACAATCTCAGCAAAATAAAACAAAAATCTTGATTTCTGAGGCCAGATGTTGCGAAATATTCTGAAACTTGATACAGAAAACTACAAACAGAGCCATAAAACTGCACAATCTGGAAAATTTTCGATAACGAATACTAACTTCCAAAACGGTTTGGTTTCGTGATTTTTTCGAGCTCAAAAACTATCCAAGATATTTTATTGGCTGATAATGAATTTTTTTTAAGTCAGGCATGTGCTTTTAATATAGTGTGATGTTCAAAACGTTCTATGTCACTTATTACCTCTGCTGCTTAAATGATCTGTTATCTGTATCTGATCGCTTCTGGCAATCGTTCATCTTCATCAGCCAAGGGTAGACAGTTTTGTCATTCGTTTATTATGGTGTAACGATTCGCAGATGCATTCCAGTGCAAGTAAGAGACCATCTAAGTGTCAAGGGTACTAATAGACATAGACCGTTTTGCAGTATCACCGACGATATGTGCCTGTACACACACGCATATTTTGTAAGATATGCACCTCATAGACATTTATGGTAAGTAAACAAAAATCTCTCCAGTATAAACAATTTTGGAGGCCAACGCCGCTGCTGTAGCTGAACATCATAGCTAGAAAGCACGTAGACTAGCAGCAGACAACATTTAAATTTGGTCAAAAGTTTTCATAACCTGACAGAGATTTTGACTTCATATATATATGTGTATATATACACAGGAACACCATTACACACCTCTATCCATATGTATGTATGTATATTCACATGAGAATTACTTATCAGAGATTTTTTAAAGGGTGTGGGTTGTTTACAATTGATTCAGCGGTGGTATTGTAAAAATAAGCAATGAGTAAATTAAGTGAAGCAAGTACTTGGCATGTATGTACATACAAAACCGCGTATCGTCATTCTGCAAAACCGCGTAACTGACATTTGCTGCCAAAAGTTGGATTTGTTCACACAAGCGCTTGGCTCAATCCTTATCCATTCGCCCTGAATTTATGCCACCTCACATACGCGGTTTTGTACTTTAAACGACGATATGTATGTACATATATAGTACATACTTGACTCGAAACAGAAGTTTGCATAGATGTTTGCTTGTCTGCATGGATGTAGTACATGCCTCATGGCATGGCTTCTTCTGACCACATGGCACTAATGAATGAAAGTGAATATTACAACATTTATGTGTGTTCAACTCCCTCCCTTTGTTTGTTTTTGTGGTTTCTTTTATACTAAGTATGCTATGCGCAAACGCAGACATTAGTGGCGAGTAAAAATTAAGCAAGAAAGACGAATAAATAAGAACGAGAAAAAATGAGGATCTATGGTCGACTGATTAATGTTGTAACAATTTAATAAATGAAAAATGCATATACTTAGGTTTGAGAGCAAATGTTGTACGGTAATGATGAGATGATCACGAGTGGATTGGAAAACACGCAAGAGCAGCGTTTTCTTCAGCTATGCCGGAGGCTTCATACCTTTCATGAACATCTGAAAATTTTACTTTAATAGATTACTGCATTTGAAAAAATGTATATATTCACAGCAAACATATGTAGATAGAGGAGTTACATACATATATAAAAAATCGTATCTAAACAATCAGAGGTAGGGAAGAAATACCTTATATAGCACCAATCTAAATGATTTTCACTGCTGTGTGATTGGTATGTAAACCGGTAACACAATTTAATGGGTTTAGCTTCCTACATAAAGGGGATATATCGCAAAAACTTGTATTTGAACAATCAGTGGAATAGGAGATAATGCTTATACTTACAGCATAGATTTTGATGATTTTCTCAGTTTATTTTGTATTATTATTTATAAAATAGCTTACGAAATTTATCGGTTTTAGCTGTCCAAATAAAGGAGTTTTACAGTAAAACCCCATACCTCAACAATCAGTTGTATGGAGGCAATAAGTAGGTTGTGGTGACCCGATCTTTGTTCATTTTACTGTAAACTTTCTGTTGATAATGGGTGCAAGTATTGCAAAATTTCATGTTCCTAGCTACATAATTGGAGGAGTTGTAACGAAAGATCTCATATCTGAACAATCAGTTGTATGGGAGCTATATGTTATAGCGGTCCGATTCTGTCGGTTCCGACAAATGAATTAAACATTATAAAAATGCACCCACCTACCAAAATTCAACCGGATATCAGGAAAACTGAGAGACTAGAATGCATACAAACAGACGGTCAGACGGACAGACGGACATGGCTTAATCCACTCAGCTCGACGTTCTGATCATTTAAGTATAAATTTTAATGGGTCTATCTCTTCTTATTCTGGTACTTACAAACATCGGACCAAAGTTATAATATAAATATAAATGTTGAAGTATGACCTGTGAGAAAAAATATATATGAATTATGGCGATTTCCTCAAAATTGAATTAATAGAAAACGCAAATCACGAAAAATAATTCATACAAATTTTTGGCGGGTTTGATGTTTTTGATAGTATAGCACGACTAAGTCGGGTTTCCAGCTACTACCAACAAACACCCCCAAAATCTTGACTTACAGTTTCAAAAGCGATTTTACGCACCTTTGCGCACTTAACAGCACGAATAGCCTCACGAGGCTACTAAAGCTAGCTAGCTAAAAAGGAGTACTAAAAATATCCAAGCGCCAAGATAGATTATACCGTTAAATTTCTGAAAGTGTGAAGAACAAAAATCGTCCTGGAAGACCAGTGCAGAATATCTGCATTTGGTAACAACTTCCAAGCGGAATAGACACCTCACAGTGGCAGAAATTGCTGCAGACATCAATAGCACACAAAGTAAACCGATAGGTGTTTCAACTGTTAAAAGACGACTCTCTCAGGGTGGACTTCATGGATGTGTATCAGTCAAGAAACCTCTCCTTAGAATAGCTAATAAAAAGTAAAGATTGGAATGGGCTAAATCGAATGGAGTGATGAGTCTAATGGCCGATTTCCACCAAGAGCTTAACTGCAGTTAAGAGCTCAGTTAAGTGCAAGTAACGTTAACATGGGGTGATGGCATAGTCAAAATTGAAGGAAGTTTAAGAAAAGAGGGATATTTTAACTTTCTCAAGGATAACGGTTTGCCTTGTGGAACATGCCTTATTAATAAAGGGTTAATTTTTCAGCAACACAGTGACGCGAAATAATCAGCCAAAATATGCAAGGACACCTTAAATATTTTGTGAAGAGGAGGGTAATCTCAAAGTCATGTTGTGGCCGCCGCCGTCCCCTAATCTCAATCCTATCAAGCTCCTGGTGGAACAATTCGATCGAGTACGTACATTTTTTCCGAGGCCTACTATACATATTTCGAACATATTCTGCCTTATCCTGAGTTTCGCCTGAAAAAAGTTCACCGGTAAATTTGTCATCCGCCCATAGTAAAACCATGGAAACCAAGAGTGAAAAGTGAACCGGTTCGGAAAAAATGAAACTCATGATAAGGCTGATTATTTAATTTTGGTTATTTTTTACAAAATTTAAGTTTAATATTTAACAAAACCCATGTACATCCAAGCTTCAAACTTTGGGCTATATTTAAAAAAAAATCGACAAACACATCTTTCATAACACATCTTTCTAGCCAAAAATCTATTTTCATGAATTTTGTTTCAGCAATATGACATTAATTCAGCCATAGTCGCCATGCACTTGTGTTTATACACACAAACATACATACGTAAATATGTACATATCGTCACCTGAAATGCAGAGAGACGTAACAAACATCATCGTTGAAATGCAAAAAGTCATAACTAATGAAAAATTTAAAATTAACTTTTTGAGTTATATGATGAATGAACAATTTAGACTAATTTACAACTTACGCAAAGAGGCTGATTAGTCACGACTTTTTCCATTTCATTTACGATGTTGTTAAGTCTTTTTGCATTTCAGATGACGATATGTATGTATGTATGTACCTCATTACCCTACCTAATTTATTAATTAGGAAATGACTACTACAACATAACGGAACACTTATTAATTATAAACTATTTCCCCCTCTAGAAATTTACTAAATGGAATAATGCATCAACGCCATTTCCACAAGTGGCTACCAGCAGCTTTTTCTCTTCAGTTTTGCTTTAAATTTCATACTTTTTATTCCAATTCCTTCACAGAAATGTGTGTGAATGACAGACCTGCTAACGGCTGCGAAGTTTGTGGAAAGTATAAAGTCAAAACAGCAAATGCTATTGAATAATTGCAAATTAACAATGGCAGCCAGCAAGTAGAGAAAAAGCAAAACAGAAAAGCATACACATGTGGCACAATTTGCCGGGAGCGAAAAGCGATAAGGCAACCGGCAAAAATGCTAGCCACAAGGTCTTGAACGAAGTGCACTTCAGTTTGGAATAAATAAAGTTAAAATTAAGCGTGGTGTAGTGCAAAAAAAAACCTAGCGTGTAATGAATCACACGACATTCTACTGTATAAAGAATGAGACAAGGAAATCGTAATAACGACTTGTGTATGGGAAGCTTAAAACACATTGAAAAGAAAAAATACTTGGGGCAATAAATATTTTAAACAATGTACAGACCAATATCGATACGAGTCTGATTATCATTGGGGTAATTATTTTGTAAATTCACTTTAGAAACTTGAATAAATTAGTCTACTCGATATCCTGATAATTCTTGACAATCATCAAATATTATCAGGATTTGGGGTGCGCGTACGCGAAAAATTCCCAGAGAGGAAATTTTGAGAGCAAAGTGACAGTTCAGTGAAGGGGAAGTTACAAATTCTTATAGCGTTTTCTTTTCTCGAAATAATGTTGCATTTATTCTGCCCTGCGCCAGGGCTGTCAAGTTTCCGTGTTTTTTCTCAGCATCTTCGCATGCATATTGCGTGCTCTTTCTTTAAAATGTTGCACTCGGATAATGTTGCCATATAAGAAGGTGACATCTTTTTTTCGAGAAAAGAAAACGCCTTAGTAGCAGCAATTTGCCAGCAAGAAAAACAGCTGATCAAAGTCAACTTATTATAACTTCAAATGTTTGCGAAGAAAGCAAATATGTACTAATTTTCTAACGATGCACTATGGTCAATAACAGTGGCTTCCAACCTATTCCAACTGGCGAACAACATTAAAATTGTTTGGTTCACAAGTATGAAAAGGTATTGAAAATATCTAAGCTTTCAATTGATTTAATTTTTTTTTTTTTTTTGCTAATAAAATAAGAAGGACGAAATTCGAGGATGTGGTCATGTGTATAGATACTGATACTTAACATACACATTTGTCTAAAATAAATATTAAACATTTTTAATGATATCCAAAGAAAAAATTTTAAAAGGACATTTTTCATACCCTAACGTCCTTATGCACCAAAAAATGTTATCTTTAGTTCAATCTATGCAATTATCTCTTTTATTTGATGCCCATTGTTATTCTAAATGCACTGAATTTTTTAAATGCTTTTTTTTTAATAAATCATATCTTTGAAATTTCTAAGACCTTTTAAAATCCCGACATCAGAGGGAGTTTTACTACATGTTGCCCATAGTTTCACGAATATAATACGTTTTTTTTCGTTTTTGTGTGCTATAACTCCAAATGTTTGGGAAGAAATCAAATAAGTGCTAATTTTCCAACGTTTGCACTATGGTCTAAATCAGAGCTGCTCAACAAATTTAAGTTACTGAGCCAAACGACAACAACGTCAATATCAATAGCAACATCGTTCTGGGAATTGCAAAAAGTGTTTCAACCCCAAACAAATCAATGATGCAAGCATTCCTCACTTTTTCTCGTTGCTATATTTTAGATAATACAGTAAAACATAAGAAAGATATCATTGGTTTTTGTAAAAATCCATTATGTGCCAGATGTGTGATAACAAAATATTGCAATGGTTTTGGTGATAAAATCTCATTTGAGGTATTCGTCCCTGCCTAGTTATCAGTTTATCTGGTTGCGGTTTAATTTTTACTCAGTTTATAAAAACAAAATACATACACTAGAGAATAATAATTTTTAACCAGACCACCTGATAACCAGATTATTGGATTTTTCTTAACTTTACTGGGAAATTTTAGCTAGGTTCTTGGGATCTTATGTCACCATATTTTGTGTTGCCATTTTTTTCGATTTCTGAGCAAACGGCTTTTTTCGTTCGTTAGATTGTTACTGTCAGTAGTGAACCATTTATACCCTTTGGAGTGGAGAACTTAATAAAAAGTTTTGTTGCTGCAAAGGTTGCTCCTTTAACCTTTTAGTGGACAAATTAGGAAATTCAAACTTTCAGGCTTTTAAATACAGATTCGTATAATTTGCAAAAATTGCCTAGTATT
>NW_023458561.1:23400763-23402042 GCF_013731165.1 Rhagoletis pomonella
GGCTTTTAAATACAGATTCGTATAATTTGCAAAAATTGCCTAGTATTAATTTAGATTTTATAACTAAATGGCATATTTTTACTATCATACTTTTCATGTGTTATGTTTTATGCTTTTGCATGTAAACAACACTCCGATCAGCAAGTTTTTGACAATTTTGCGTTCACTTACTATATTGGATATTTTCTAATTTGAGAGAGAATCGTTCGTTATTCTCGTTCGTATTTCTCCTGCAAGCTCTTTTTACAAGTTTAGTTAGACCTATACTAGAATACGGATCTATTGTTTGGAATCCTCGCTACCAAGTTCATTCAGAAAGGATTGAATCAATTCAAAAACAATTCTTGCTTTTTGCATTGCGTAATTTTAACTGGGATTCAGATTACAATCTCCCCCCTCACACAAGTCGTCTAAAGCTCATAAAGTTGCCTACACTCGCAAGTCGTAGAGAAATGCTAGGTATAATATTTATCGTAAAATTAATGCCAGGCTTGATTAATAGCCCGGCCCTCCTGGCTGAGGTAAATTTTAATGTTTCTTCTCGAGTGTCAAGACACTTTCGACCTCTATTTTTAAAGCCATGCAAAACTAATTTTGAACTAAACGAATCATTCCGTGGTTTATGTCAAGATTTTAACTGTCATTCCAGCACGTTTGACGTATCGGACTCGATTTTTACTATAAAGAAAACTATTATTTCCACTCTCAATAATTGAAATACTATCTTTAGCATATCCAATCAGCTGATGAATTTGATTCTGTAGCTGAATAGTTTTAGATCTCGACACTTAACAAACTCCTGTTTCCACTACACCAAAAAACTAAAAAAAAAAGGTTCCGTACGTCATGCGGACTGCGCCCCTCGTGTCGGTTGGGCGGGAATGGAGGGTAAAAAGCCGTTGGGATTAATTAATTAAGTTGCTGTTGGATATTTTACATTGGAGATCAATTCGAACAGACTTACACCCAAATTCATAAAAGAAAATACAGAAAACTAACTGCTTATAAGTCGAAAACTTTTATGAAAGTTTTATTTTTTAGAGCTCTTTAAATATATTTATTTTTTAATGAATAAGGCCATAAATATGGACATACATATATAACTATGTACAGGGTGGCGCCGAATGAGCTATATGGTTTAAATGGTTTATAACTTTTTTATTTATGCGATAATAATTTTTTTAAATACAGTATATTATTGGGGAATTTTTTACAATTAGCTTTGAAAAATTATATCCTGTAAGTGATGTCCATTTTCTGCTTCGCACATACGTGCTCT
>NW_023458561.1:23402142-23403466 GCF_013731165.1 Rhagoletis pomonella
ATATCCTGTAAGTGATGTCCATTTTCTGCTTCGCACATACGTGCTCTTTTTAGCATATTTTCCATAACTTTTCGCAGAATTTCGGGTGTAATGGCCATGATTTCATTTCGAATGTTGGTTTGGAGTTGGAGAATGGTTCTTGATTTGTTAACGTACACTCTTTCTTTCAAATATCCCCAAAGAAAACTGTCAGGAGCTGTTAAATCTGCTTTTTCACGGAAACGAATGGCATATTCAAGCCGTTGCTGGTAGTCTGTCGTCTTCAACTCTTGCACAAGTTGAACTTTATATGGGAACAAGTCTAATGTCATCAAAATTCTCTGCAGCGACCGCCGTGATAGACCAAGTTGTGTCGAACGCCTCCTTGTTGATGTTGATGGACTACGCTGCACGCTCTCCCATACACGTTCAATATTTTGAGCAGTGTGCACGATAGGTGTTCTTCCGGCACCAGGAAGGGTTCTTACAGACCCATGTTGACGAAAATTTCCAATCAAATGGTTTATTGCTGACGCTGTGGGAGCAATGCGCACATTAAAATGTCGACGATATGCACGCTGTGTCAACACAATAGACCGTTTGTTTAAAAAATAAAATTCAATTATTTGTGCACGTTGTTCGATCGTGTAATGATTCATACTTAATTCCCCAATTCTTCACAAATTTCTGAAAAAAAAAATTAAAAAATAATAATTAAAAAAGTTATAAAGAATTCAAACCATATAGCTCATTCGGCGCCACCCAGTATATTTATGCTACGTCAATGTATATACATTTATATATATGTATGTATAATCTTTAATCTGATAACATTCCCCAGTTTTTTAGTTGTAGTCTATTCAACGTACTTATGTACATAGTATGTATGTACATACATACATAGGCTTTAACTTGAACAACACGTCAGCCAAATAAAATTTCTTTGAATACTCGGCTGGTTAGGCAACATTTCGCATTGTGCGAAGCTGTTGTACATGGATGCTTACATACATACATATGTACATACATGAGGCCAAGACTATAAAGTATGTTGAAGTATGTACATATGTATGTATGTATATGTACCTATTTATATGCGTCCAGCTACATAATAAAAATAATTTAAAATTACAACTACACCTTCTTTCAGAATAAGCGCATTTCAGAAATTATTATTCATTTTGTACATGGCAATGTACCTGTTTATCTATATACCCATGCATGTATGTACATGCGTATGTATGTGTGCAAAACAAATTGCACTGAAAAGCTGCCTGCCTATATAGTTTCTCAATGAAAATGTGTTGCCGCAACTGTTAGCTGAAATATACAGTATCGAAAATAT
>NW_023458561.1:23403566-23408087 GCF_013731165.1 Rhagoletis pomonella
TTTCTCGTTGTTCGCTTTGTGTTGCCGCAGTATTCGCCACAGTATTGATACCTACTCTCTATCGATAGTATCGTTCGAACTCGATTCATTCGTTAATTGGTCGTTGATAAAAGTTGTTGTATGTTTTTGTGCGCTGAGTAATTTTGCGGCAAATCGGGGAAAATTCCTAATTAAAAATCTAAATTCCTTGTGTTACCGAATTAAAACTAAAGTGTATCGTTCACCAATTGATATAAACAGTGTTGAAATTAGTGGTGTATAAACCAAAACGTTGTAAACGAAGTGGTAGCTGCAGACTTGAAGTGCAGAAGTACATTATAAACCATACATTTACATATATAAAACATACATACACTATAAAGACCACCACGTAAGTTCGACTTTACATTAATTTATAGATTTAGGTACATATTAAGTACAATAGTAATTAATTATAATTTACCTATTGGCGTTTTTTCTGCTTGGCAAAATTCTGCTTATGCTGTTGTTGTTGTAGGGGCACTACTTTTGCTGTCAACGTTGACGCTTCAGCCTTATAGCAGCGGCAGCGGCCAACCGCAAAAATGGAACAAAGCAGCAACGAAACGGCGGGGGTTGAAACAGTATTGCCATACAAGCCTTGTTTTTTTTCTCAGGAAAGCAACCTTCCGTTATAGGGTCAGTTTGTAAATGCAACCCGCAATATTACTGCAAATAAATAAACTTTTATTCATAAACTATAGATCATAGAAAGGCCTTAAAACCAATTTAACAGTGCGTACGCTGCTGGACATTTCCATCAATTATAGTTTAGAACTAAAGGGTTTTTGCAGTAATGCCTCAGTAATGCATTAACGAACTGAACCATTATACCAGGTGAAGTAATAACGGCATTTTTTGTCCATTATCTTTCTTTCCGTCTTGGGATTGTTGTTGTTGTTGTAACAGCATACAAATTCCCCAAAGAGATTTTGGGGAGTGTTGCTGGAGTGACAGTCCTTGGCCAGATATAAATGTGGATCGTTCCGGTTACGTAGACCCGACTGTCGTGGGAACGATTTCCGGGATTGTTTGAACTCCCGCTTAACGATATATAACTTGTTGAAAATTAGTCATCGGCATGGTCGTCAATTTCCTTTGAATGCTAAGAAAAGTGTTGCTCGGGATATAAAAGTTGAATTTTTCGCTTTGCAGTTAACTACTATAGGTCTGAAATCTTTTTAAAATTTGCAAACTACTTGGTGTTATTAAATGCACGTTTAAGTAGCTAAAAAATTAATTTTTCAAAGTGACGAGAATAAAGGAAAATTTCTTGCTTGTAGGATGAAGCAGCCAACTGTTAAAAACATGATAATAGCTCGTACATAAATAAATAACATTTCCTTCAGCTTACGAATACTTATGCGCAAAGGTATCCAAATTTACATTGAGGAAAAATCGAAGTATCCCTCAAAATTTAAGGCGACAATGTATCCAATTGGATACTTATGTATCAAAACGGCAACACTGATTGTCAAACGAATAAAGCGAGAAAGCTGTTTAATTAATTCACATGTTTATAATTTTACCATGGATCCATACCAACAAATGAAGGAACAAGTTAAGAATCCGAACGGTGGGAAAATAACAAAAAAATCGAGTTCGATAAGTTTTTGGGGCAAATATAACGGAATAATTTTTTGGGGCGGAAATGAAAACTGCGGTAGTTAGAAAAGGTCAAATGCAGTGCTTTTTCAAATCCGGAAATCTCGAAAACCATCGCACGGATTCTAAAAATTTTGCTGTCATTTAATAGGAAATGTGAGATGCTCTAATTGGATATATATGTAAATGTTATATATCGTTTAAAGATTTAGCAAAAATCCAATTTATATAAATAAAAAAAAAAACAAAAAATTTTGAACAAACACATTTTTCTTTAAAAATTGCCTTATTAATTATACATATTTAAAGACCAGTATGCAGCCCTTAAGAAAAGCAAAAACTCAAACTCCATATGAAATGACGCTCACGAAATGGTTCAGAAATTTTCTTGTGTAAAATTTTTCTTAAAGGCCTGTATGCAGCTCTCAAGAAAAGCAAAAATTCCATATAAAATGGCGTACAAGAAATGGCTAAGGAATTTTCTTGAGTCAAATTTCCTTGAGGCAGTACGCAGTTCTTAAGAATTTACTATGCTTCGGTTTTCTAAAGTTTTTTGTGAAGAAAGAACACAAGGCAACCCAGGTTTGCAACAGAAATATATGCCCGTTCCATTATTTCTTGAGGAAAGAGTGAGGCAACAGGCTGTGAAGTTTCAAAAATGTCAAAATTCCTTGCGACACACACGCGAAATAATGGCAATTTTTTCTTGACCGTTTTCTTGAGAGCTGCATACAGGGCTTAAGGCAGTACGCAGTTCTTAAGAAATTTGCTATTCTTTCTACAACGGTTTTCTAATTTTTTTTTTGGTGAAAAAGAAGCACAAGGAAACCCACGCATGCCACAGAAATATATGCCCGTTCCATTATTTCTTGAGGAAAGAGTGAAGCAACAGGCTGGTGAAGTATCAGTTGTGAAAATTCCTCGAAATAATGGCAATTTTTTCTTGGCCGTTTTCTGTGCCTTAAGGCCAGTATGCAGCTCTCAAGAGAGAGAATCCGTGCGATGGTTCTCGAGATATTTGAATTTGAAACCTTTGGATTTGACTTTCGACCTTTCGTAACTACCGTAGTTGTAATTTCCGCCCCAAACAAATTATACCGTTTTACTTGACTCAAAAGCCTCTATCGACGTCCATACGTTTTTTTTTAATTTTTGCAACGTTCAGATTCTTAACTTTACCCAAATTAAACTTAGGACTATAAGGAAAAGTATTAGAATAAAATTGTATTTAAAACATATCTATTTATGTTACATATGTACATACATACATACGGGGTTGAAATCAGTTACTGAGCCTGAATTAATCAGTGATAAGATTTTCGAATAAAAATTATAGCACGGCAGTTTTGGTTGGAAATAGTTGAAAATAATGACGGTCGGAGGGAATATAAGATAAAACAGCATACAAGTATTTGTTGTTGTTATATTTTGACAGCTGGGAAACTTGTTTACATTTGTATTGTCACATACACTAAGGTAAATATAGTGGCGCCTTTGTGCATACAAGCATACATATGTATGTATGTACATATATGAGTTTTTCACAGAGCATAGCAAAATTGCGCACTTTTTCGATTTTCGAATTAATATATACTATCGTCCTTTAAAGTACAATACCGCGTATGTAAGGTCACCAAGATTTTACAGGAGAGTGTAAAAATATATGCTACTCTTGATCAACGGCATTGCAACTATGCTTCTATTTTGCAGTATATGGTCTTATATCGATATATTGGTATGTATCACGATGTATTCTATCATTTTTGGGTATGTATAGATAAGGCCTTATGCCTGGAGCTTCCTATGAGCAAATCTAATTTTTGGCACAAATGTCAGTTACGCGGTTTTGCAAAACCACGATAGCCGGTTTTGCGCTTTAAACGAAGATATGCATTTCTTTGCTGGCTGGTATGCGTATGAAACGTTGTTTCAACACATGTACATACATACATAGGTATTTCGTTTTTATAAAATACTATGTGGTTGGCATCATGTTTGAAAGTTGATATGGCTGCGCTGATTGTGGCGACCTCTCACTACCTACATACATACGTGCACAACAGGGTGGAAAATTAAGGTCGCTGGGTCCCAAATTTACAATTTTTCTGTCTCTATAGCAACCCTATAAACAACGGGTGGTCGGTACTTTTGAAAGAGGTTTGCATCTCAAAACTGGACTCCAAAGACTGAATAATATAAGAATTCATGATCACTTATAATTTGTTTAGAAAAATAATGGATCAGTTGAATCAAATGCATGCCTGCGTCACAGTGACTTCGATGTTCAAAACATCGTTGAAACTGACATCGTTGTATCGTCTATTTAGCGACATTAGAAAATTGTAAACATTGATGGCAAGCAACGAATTTTAAACCGGTATTATAGATGTTTCAAAAACATCGTTTGCCCTATCCCTATCTCCAGTCCAACTCTAGACACCATATCGACAGTATTATTCCACAGAGCGCTTACATATATGGAGCACTAACCGTCAAAAAAGCCGATTTTTTTAAATAATTTTTTAGATTTGGTTTATTAGTTTTTTTATAAAAGCCCAGCTCATTATATAACAAACCACATTTCAAACGTTGTACAAAAATTACAAAAATCAACAAATTTTCACCAAAATTAACCAGTTTCCTCTCTTAATGAATGCACGTGTGATAAAATTAAACTCTGCCTGTTAATTTTTACATACCGAATTTGTTGCGTAGAGCAAAATTACACGTAAAGTGTTTAAAATTGAGTGAATATGAGAACATAAGTTTCATTAATAGTAGGAAATGTATTATTACTTTCAAAATTTTAGTAATTCTAAACATTTCATGTATGTATATATTTCATCTAATGTTCAAAATCAAACCTTTAACATCTTATGCGTATATTTGCACAGATTC
>NW_023458561.1:23408187-23417301 GCF_013731165.1 Rhagoletis pomonella
ACTTTTTGCAGCAATTGGGGCCGTATGTCAGCAATAACGCACCGAATATTCTCTTCCAAGGCATCAATCGTCTCGGGCTTATCTGCGTAGATAAGCGACTTCACATAGCCCCACAAATAATAGTCCAGCGGTGTTAAATCCCACGATCTTTGAGGCCACGCCACAGGCCCACGACGCGAGATAATGCGCTCACCAAAAGATTCCTTGAATAAATTGATGGTTTCGTTGGCTGTATGACATGTAGCGTCGTCTTGTTGGAACCAAAGGTCGTCCATATCAAAATCGTCCAATTCAATTTCCCCGTTCCCCATTAACTGTAACATTATGGCCGGCTTCATTTTTGGAGAAATAGAGCACACCAAAAAAATGCGCATTATCCACTAGAGTGAGTAAACGTGGTGCGAAACCGATCCATGTTTGCTCGAATTACCGACTCTGCTGGGCGATTTTGTCGACCGAATACTGGACGCAGCGCGCGATGCGTCGCGCGAACTGAACCATTATTTTGGTAATAAATTTGCGCGATTTGCAAACGTTGTTCCGGAGTAAGTCTGTTCATTATGAAATGGCAAACCAAACTGAGTATAAATCAAGTAACAGCTGTGAAAAAGACCAACTCCGAAAAGAGTATTGCCTCATTGGAAACCACACGTCTAAAAAATCACCCTTTATTATTTTCTTGTTAATTGTGCAAAATAGCCAGAGCAACCGCAGTGTGCTGCGAAACATACAAATACATAACTAAATGTTATGCGCTAATTTACTTTAAAAGAACTAGCGTGAAATTGGCTTATTATTTGAGAATTTATCTAAATCATTCCAATTATAAAATTGTGATGTAGCTTTATTCGAATTGTAATACGCATTTAATTTTATCTACCGATTCAAAAGGATCACTCTTTGTAAATTTTAATAGGAGTTCATTCAATATTATCAAAATCACACTCTACCAACTTAATTTTTACGTATTTCGTATTTTTTCCTTAATTTAATAAAATACTTCTTCATATTTACGACTTAATTGCAGCTGCAGGCGAAACTAAATTTTAATTTGGTACTTAGCCATAAAAAGTGAAACTAAGGCGACTATGAATAGCTTTAGTTGCGATAGTTTCGACTTAATTGTGAACTAAATATCACTATGAATATGCGCCATAGAGATGTAACTCAAAATTTATGTATTTGGAGATTTCAGTATGCAATTAATATGGTTGATAAGTAAAATATCGCACACCGTCTTCAAAAGAGTCACAACTCAAAATTTGACAGTTTTGAAATTATGATGTAAAAATGTACACAGAGCTTTTATTCACCTTTCAGCAAAAGCTAGTGCAAATTTCTGTTATAATTTGTTAAAAAAAAAAACCCAAGGTAAAGTGGCCCTTTCCCATATGATTAGCATGTGCTACGAAATAGTTTTTCGCATTTTCGGACGAACGTATTATTTTGAGTTGTGACTCTTTTGAAGACGGTGTGCGATATGTTCAGTCTAACAGATAACCAAACTTCCCAAATACGGCGAAGATATGTGTCTTTCCATCTGTCCATTTGTATACCAACAAAAAAAATGTCTGCATATTGAACCAAACCTCTATATCCCTATGTTATTCGACGTGCTGAATGCGAATCCGCAGTCTGTTAGCCCCCATCAAGTCAGGTTCGAAGTCATTTGAAGGTCAAGTATATGAATAAAATATGACCTCTCTGCAGTTTTCACAAAAGTGAGATTCCTACATAAAAATCCACCTTAAACTTAACTGTCATCGATAATGTTTATGCTGACCTTGTATATCGTTTTTGTTTAGAAGAATTAACTAATGAATTTCACAGTTAAAATTTATAGCAGTGATGACAGTTAAGCCTCAGATGGGTTCTAACATCAAAAAGTAGTTTTTGTCAAAACAGCATATGGGTCCTACTGAATAGTATAAGCCCTCGATATAGGGCGTTCTTCAGCAAAATTCAGATAAATTTATTGGGCTACATAACTGCATACCTAAAATTTTTTCATAAAAAGTTTCAAATTTTTGAGTGTAATTGTTAAAGTTTGTTGAATTTTTATAATTTTAGTACGCAGTTTGAAATGCGGATTTAGGTGGTGTTGGTTATGTAATGTGCAAGACTTTTATACAAAAAATACAAACATTAAATAAACAAAAGGAAAATAATTAAAACTGGTCAAAATATCACTTAACTTAATCAGCTGACCACAAGGGTATACGTATGTACATACATATTTCATGCAGTAGATTGTCTTAATATGGACGGTGGTGTTATTTTTTTCACCGACACTGTACGCCTGTACATATGTATTTAGTGCGTATTTTTTGATCATTTTCATTTTAGCCACCATGTTGCCAAAATTTTGAGCAACTGAATTCAACTAAAAATAATTGCGAAGTGTTGCATAGAAAAAATGCATTTCTGAAATGAGGACGCAGACACAATGAAATGCTGGTTTAAAATCAAATGGTGCTACAAATGCTATCTAAAAATTGCATGTAAAACTGCTACTTAAAAGTGTTTATTTTTCAACACGAATCTGTGCAAATATACGCATAAGATGTTAAAGGTTTGATTTTGAATATTAGATGAAATATATACATACATGAAATGTTTAGAATTACTAAAATTTTGAAAGTAATAATACATTTCCTACTATTAATGAAACTTAAGTGCTCATATTCACTCAATTTTAAACACTTTACGTGTAATTTTGCGCTACGCAACAAATTCGGTATGTAAAAATTAACAGGCGGAGTTTAATTTTATCACACGTGCATTCATTAAGAGAGGAAACTGGTTAATTTTGGTGAAAATTTGTTGATTTTTGTAATTTTTGTACAACGTTTGAAATGTGGTTTGTTATATAATGAGCTGGGCTTTTATAAAAAAACTAATAAACCAAATCTCAAAAATTATTTAAAAAAAATCGGCTTTTTTGACGGTTAGTGCTCCATATATGTAAGCGCTCTGCGGAATAATACTGTCGATATGGTGTCTGGAGTTGGACTGGAGATAGGGATAGGGCAAACGATGTTTTTGAAACATCTATAATACCGGTTTAAAATTCGTTGCTTGCCATCAATGTTTACAATTTTCTAATGTCGCTAAATAGACGATACAACGATGTCAGTTTCAACGATGTTTTGAACATCGAAGTCACTGTGACGCAGGCATGCATTTGATTCAACTGACCCATTATATTTCTAAACAAATTATAAGTGATCATGAATTCTTATATTTTCAGTCTTTGGAGTCCAGTTTTGAGATGCAAACCTCTTTCAAAAGTACCGACCACCCGTCTGCGACAAGTATGTATATTCCTAATAAACATTGGGCTTGGTTAGCAATTCGAAAATGATTGGAAAACCAATCTTTTTTTCGAGTCTTACCTTCGATAACGAATGTGCAATAGGTTAGTATTCGATTCGAGAACTAAGCCATTCTCCAGCAAAACGGCACCTTCGTTATCCAATGTATTTTGCCTTCGTTAGGAATTCGAAATCCAGCCCATTATCGAATTGAAATTTTATTGTGAGAGAGCGATTGTCTTATAGTATCCTTCGAGAATGGGCTGGATTTCACTTTCTCTCTTGTTACTATGGTTTTATTTTTTTTTTTCGAACCCATTTCGAGTGTATTTCAAATTTACTCTGAACGTTGGAAAACCAAGGTTGGTTATGAGTTCGTTCACAGTTCGATATGCACATTGGATATCGAAGGTGCTTTTCGAACGTTCCCCAAAATGTTTATAGGGATGCTATAGACAGAAAATACTCTGTATGCAGGCTCTTAGAAATCAGTGCTTGTAAATTTGGGACCCAGCGACCTTAATTTTCCACCCTGGTGTGCACGTATGTATGTAGGTAGTGAGAGGTCGCCACAATCAACGCAGCCATATCAACTTTCAAACATGATGCCAACCACATAGTAAAAACGAAGTACCTATGTATGTATGTACATGTGTTCAAACAACGTTTCATACGCATACCAGCCAGCAAAGAAATGCATATCTTCGTTTAAAGCGCAAAACCGGCTATCGTCGTTTTGCAAAACCGCGTAACTGACATTTGTGCCAAAAATTAGATTTGCTCATAGGAAGCTCCAGGCATAAGGCCTTATCTATACATACCCAAAAATGATAGAATACATCGTGATACATACCAATATATCGATATAAGACCATATACTGCAAAATAGAAGCATAGTTGCAATGCCGTTGATCAAGAGTAGCATATATTTTTACACTCTCCTGTCAAATCTTGGTGACCTTACATACGCGGTATTGTACTTTAAACGACGATAGTATATATTAATTCGAAAATCGAAAAAGTGCGCAATTTTGCTATGCTCCGTGAAAAACTCATATATGTACATACATATGTATGCATGTTTGCACAAAGGCGCCACTATATTTACCTTAGTGTATGTGACAATACAAATGTAAACAATTTTCCCAACTGTTAAAATATAACAACAACAAATACTTGTATGCTGTTTTACCTTATTTCCCTCCGACCGATATTATTTTCAACTATTTCCAACCAAAATTGCCGTGCTATAACTTTTATTCGAAAATCTTATCACTGATTAATTGAGGCTCAGTAACTGATTTCAACCCCGTATGTATGTACATATGTAACATAATGTTGTACATACATATGTATATATGTTTTAAATACAATTTTATTCTAATACTTTTCCTTACTAAGTTTCATTTGAGTAAAGTTAAGAATCTGAACGTCGCAAAAATCAAAAAAAACGTATGGACGTCGATAGAGGTTTTTGAGTCAAGTATAACGGTATAATTTGTTTGGGGCGGAAATTACAACTACGGTAGTTACGAAAGGTCGAAAGTCAAATCCAAAGGTTTCAAATTCAAATATCTCGAGATCCATCGCACGGATTCTCTCTCTTGAGAGCTGCATACTGGCCTTAAGGCCCACAAAACGGCCAAGAAAAAATTGCCACTATTTCGAGGAATTTTCACATCAATTGATGGAATGGGCATATATTTCTGTTGCAAGCATGGGTTTCCTTGTGCTTCTTTTTCACCAAAAAAAAATTAGAAAACCGTTGTAGAAAGAATAGCAAATTTCTTAAGAACTGCGTACTGCCTTAAGCCCTGTATGCAGCTCTCAAGAAAACGGTCAAGAAAAAATTGCCATTATTTCGCGTGTGTGTCCAAGGAATTTTGACATCTTTGATACTTCACAGCCTGTTGCCTCACTCTTTCCTCAAGAAATAATGGAACGGGCATATATTTCTGTTGCAAACCTGGGTTGCCTTGTGCTCTTTTTTCACAAAAAACTTTAGAAAACCGAAGCATAGTAAATTCTTAAGAACTGCGTCCTGCCTCAAGGAAATTTGACTCAAGAAAATTCCTTAGCCATTTCTTGTACGTCATTTTATATGGAATTTTGCTTTTCTTGAGAGCTGCATACAGGCCTTTAAGAAAAATTTTACACAAGAAAATTTCTGAACCATTTCGTGTGCGTCATTTCATATGGAGTTTGAGTTTTTGCTTTTCTTAAGGGCTGCATACTGGTCTTTAAATATGTATAATTAATAAGGCAATTTTTAAAGAAAAATGTGTTTGTTCAAAATTATTTGTTTTTTTTTTTTTATTTATATAAATTAGATTTTTGCTAAAACTATAAAAGATATATAACATTTACATATATATCCAATTAGAGCGGCTCACATTTCCTATTAAATGACTGCAAAATTTTTAGAATCCGTGCGATGGTTTTCGAGATTTCCGGATTTGAAAAAGCGCTGCATTTGACCTTTTCTAATTACCGTAGTTTTCATTTTCGCCCCAAAAAATTATTCCGTTATATTTGCCCCAAAAACTTATCGAACTCGATTTTTTTTGTAATTTTCCCACCGTTCTGATTCTTAACTTGTTCCTTCATTTGTTGGTATGGATCAATGGTAAAATTATAAATATGTGAATTAATTAAACAGCTTTCTCGCTTTATTCGCTTGACAATCAGTGTTGCCGTTTTGATACATAAGTATCCAATTGGATACATTTTCGCCTTAAATTTTGAGGGATACTTCGATTTTTCCTCAGTGTAAATTTGGATACCTTTGCGAATAAGTATTCGTAAGTTGAAGGAAATGTTTTTTATTTATGTACGAGCTATTATCATGTTTTTAACAGTCGGCTGCTTCATCCTCCAAGCAAGAAATTTTCCTTAATTCTTGTCACTTTGAAAAATTAATTTTTTAGCTACTTAAACGTGCATTTAATAACACCAAGTAGTGTGCAAATTTTAAAAAGATTTCAGACCTATAGCAGTTAACTGCAAAGCGAAAAATTCAACTTTTACATCCCGAGCAACACTTTTCTTAGCATTCAAAGGAAATTGACGACCATGCCGATGACTAATTTTCAACAAGTTATATATCGTTAAGCGGGAGTTCAAACAATCCCGTAAATCGTTCCCACGACAGTCGGGTCTACGTAACCGGAACGATCCACATTTATATCTGGCCAAGGACTGTCACTCCAGCAACACTCCCCAAAATCTCTTTGGGGAATTTGTATGCTGTTACAACAACAACAACAATCCCAAGACGGAAAGAAAGATAATGGACAAAAAATGCCGTTATTACTTCACCTGGTATAAGCGTTCAGTTCGTTAATGCATTACTGCGGCATTACTGCAAAAACCCTTTAGTTCTAAACTATAATTGATGGAAATGTCCAGCAGCGTACCCACTGTTAAATTGGTTTTAAGGCCTTTCTATGATCTATAGTTTATGAATAAAAGTTTATTTATTTGCAGTAATATTGCGGGTTGCATTTACAAACTGACCCTATAACGGAAGGTTGCTTTCCTGAGAAAAAAACAAGGGTTGTATGGCAATACTGTTTCAACCCCCGCCGTTTCGTTGCTGCTTTGTTCCATTTTTGCGGTTGGCCGCTGCCGCTGCTATAAGGCTGAAGCGTCAACGTTGACAGCAAAAGTAGTGCCCCTACAACAACAACAGCATAAGCTGAATTTTGCCAAGCAGAAATAAACGCCAAGTAGGTAAATTATAATTAATTACTATTGTACTTAATATGTACCTAAATCTATAAATTAATGTAAAGTCGAACTTACGTGGTGGTTTTTATAGTGTATGTATGTTTTATATATGTAAATGTATGGTTTTTATTGGCGAGTTTATAATGTACTTCTGCACTTCAAGTCTGCAGCTACCACTTCGTTTACAACGTTTTGGTTTATACACCACTAATTTCAACACTGTTTATATCAATTGGTGAACGATACACTTTAGTTTTAATTCGGTAACACAAGGAATTTAGATTTTTAATTAGGAATTTTCCCCGATTTGCCGCAAAATTACTCTGCGCACAAAAACATACAACAACTTTTATCAACGACCAATTAACGAATGAATCGAGTTCGAACGATACTATCGATAGAGAGTAGGTATCAATACTGTGCTATGTAAAATGACTACCTGAGTAACCGATACCCCATTTCATTATTTTACTCGATACTTTCCAAAGTACTCGTTGTATCGGATACTCTTCTGACACACGGTGAAGAGAATACAGAGAATACATTCTATCAATTGGGGTGTTCACAGTTCGTTCCAAATTGTGTCTGAAAATGTAGACGTCTACATTTTGAGACATCTTTAGCGTCAAACTGTGAGCACCCCTTTCTAGCAGTCGTCGCGAAATCGTCTCAAAACTTTGCTGGTGTTGCCAGACATTTCTTCTTTGCGTGCATTTTTTATGTCGCCTTTCGATTTTGTTTCTGAAAAATTGTAATTATTTAACTTAATTACCAATTCCTAATATTTGTTTTTTCTTTTCCTTGATTTGTTTCTTTTCATCAGAAATTGCGCTCAAATTAAATGCAAATACAGAAAACGTGTCCAATAAATAAAAAAAATGTGATTAGTATTGCCATAAAGCAACCCTGCTGCGAGGTTGAAAAATGTAGACGCGTAAAAAACATACCTTTGAGTGTGACAAAATGTAGACGGCGTCGTTTTCCAATTTTGTATGGGAAACAACACCACAGATTTTACGGTTAGAAAACGTCTTAAAATGTAGACGTCTACATTTTGAGACACTATTTGGAACGAACTGTGAACACCCCAATTCTTTCTTCTGACACAAAACCATTTTTTTTATTTTTTTATGCTTATCATTGGCAGGCTTTTACAAAATTAATAAAAGCAAGTAGCGATCAGGGCTGCCAACTTCGCTCAAACCGTGCCATTTTTGGCCCTATTTTACTTCAAATGGCACTTAATTTTTCAATCTGGCACAAAGTGCCAAAATGGCACTTTTGAAAAATAATAACACTTCAGTACATCTTTGTGAAATCCTTTGCGTGTACTTCGTTTCCTCAACTAAAGTTTTCTAATCTCTATAGTGCTTACAACTGACTTTTCCCGCTTTCGCATTGGATTTTTGTTTTAGAAATGTTGTTCTAATGTTAAAGCTAAATGGGAAGAATTAAAAAGAATGGTACCTTTTAGCAATTTTATTTTTTTATTTGGCACATTTTGGCACTTTTTAATACTCAATTATCACGTCATAGTTATTAATTTGTAATATGTTTATATAAGTTACTGAATATTTTGGCTTTTGATGATCTGGCATTTAATTATTTGCGATCGAGCAATGAGCGTGGTTTATAACTACATATTTAGAAGAACTATACAAGAACAATGCAAGATTTAAATTCTGTTTCAGAACGTTAAAATCATCGGCTAACACATGAAAAGTTCGAGATTGTGCACTTCAGATGCGCTGAAACAGAGGACTTGTAATAAACTTAGAATTCAGAGGCTGGATTCTGTTACTGAAAACTGTACACACTCATCATATTGCAATTCAGGAAGTGTGAGAATGAGTTTTAGCTGTCAAAATTGTGGACACTTCACCATTTTTCGATTTAGCAAGTGTGAGAATGAGTTTGCCAGCGTTTCGTTGACGAGTGGTAGCTTGGGTGTATTCTCTTGACGGCCACTGTGAATTTTTGATAAGCAAAAACTCATACTGGAAATGCGCTCTCTCATTATAACAAGTTCTCTGATTTACCCTGGGATTCAGTAATTCAGTCTCATCTGAAG
>NW_023458561.1:23417401-23427875 GCF_013731165.1 Rhagoletis pomonella
AGTTCTCTGATTTACCCTGGGATTCAGTAATTCAGTCTCATCTGAAGTCACTAAATTTGAGATTAGCAGTTAGTGACTATTTTTGTGCCTTGAGATGATTTGGCTATTCAGTAGGAGAGAGTCACAAAAAGTTCACCAAAAATGTGTGGTGAAAACAAACACAGATAGTCCACTGAGTCGCAATGGCCGAGTGGCCAAAGCATTAGGCTGCCGGTCGAGAGGGTCCGGGTTCGAGTACTCCTCAGGCGTAGAGGATTTTTTGTTTTTTTTTTATTTAGTATTTTTTATTAGTTTTATTTTTTTTAATAATCTTTATTTTTTAATGTGAATTTTTTTTTTCAATGGATTTGTATGATATTATGTGAAACCGCGTACTGAATACTAAATAGTCTCAAAATCCAAGTTCACCACCAAAAGTCACTATTAGTGACTAGAGACCGCTTACTGAATGCCAGGGTTAATTCTGGTAAAAAGCTTAATTTTGTTTTGTTCGATACTCAGTAGTATCGATACTTTTCAACCCATTCTTATAGGAAGTCGATGTTATGAAGTGGTTACTTGTTACCGATGGTAGTACTTCATGAACCAAAAATCTTTCGTTCATGGTAGTACTTGGTATCTGGAATTTCGATACCTAAGATTAGGGTTCGCACTCACGATACCGATTTGCATAGCAAAAGCCCGAAAAAATTGTACTACAAACTGAAAACTAAAAGATACAAATATAGTACCTTTATACGCACGCATTATTTGCAATTAACAATTTGCAAAATAGTAAACTTTGCCTTTAAGTTAATTTTTTATTTGCAAATAACTAAATCATGGAAATAAGTATTAATTAGTGGTACTATTTGCAAATAAGCGCCAGACGCTGCCATTCTTAGGTTAATTTTCTTTTTCTTTTTTTTATAATCAATACGTTGCCATTTTTTACTTTATTTTCTTTTTCGATGGTGATATTATTGCCTTTTTATAATCAGGCAATATCAAAAAAGAATTTTTCACCACCGAATAAACAGTGAATTAGGTATTTCCAATTATTTTTATTTACGTAGTAATAGGTTATTATTTTAAATATATAAGCAAATTCAATCCTTTAAAACAAAAACATAACAACTAAGTTTCAAAAACCCTTGCCCTTTTTAAATCATATTTGTATCTTTACAATGGTCCAAATTCCATACTAAGGGCCAATTTCATGATAAAATTAAAGAATACTTAAAAATGTAAAGGAAGGTTTATTTTGCTGTTCGATACATATGTTAGAATATAAATAGCCCATGGAGACCGCTCATTGCCCTTCAAGAGAAATATATATCTGAGCTTATATCTTGCCATCTATTGCCGGCAATTTGGCAGTTTTACAGCTACATTTTCATTTGCACGAAAACTCGTGGCGGCAACATCATTAATATTTTAATATGGAAGCAAAAATTGAGCTGTTTCCTGTTAAGATATTTATAATTATGAACTTGAATGTAAAATAGTTCATTTTCAAATTTTTTAAGCGATTAAATCCGGCAAAAATACGTTTTCGAAGCTATCTCACAAATGCTTATATCAAGTTATAAAAAGCCCACACACAAAACAGCTGATATGCACCTTGACACTTTATCCATTTCTACCCGGAGAAAAAGTCCGGACTGTTTCGGACAGGAAGAAAAAGACACTTACGATCCAATACATTCCAATTTCGGCTCTCTATTACCCATTTTGTTGAGTATGGGAATGATTTCTGGGATGTTTTGGGCACGCGCGGTTTCCGCGTTGCGTACGGGAAAGAACCTTTTGAGAGGACGCGCAATGCGCAACCAGTGTTGCCAGCTCCAAGGACCGAAAATCCCATTCTCCTCTGAAAAACACCCTGTTTATCCCATCTTAAAATTCGAAAATGCTATTTATGAATATCCAATATTAACAAAGATTCAACGAAATTAATACAAAACCAGGTATAACAGTTGTTTTTTAGTTAGTATATATACCCTTCAAACCAAAGTTTCTGAAATCTTAACGAAATCTTTAGGAGCACCTCATTTCTGTAACGATTTTTTTACGGATCTTAAAAAAAAAAAATACATGAAGTGGTTGACACGAACTCGTACAGAAATTTCCATGATAAAAATATTACAAGGTAAATTCATTCTCTCATTTCGACGGCCATGATCCCATTTTCTGACGTTTACCAGATTTTACCAGCAAAAAATTCTCGGACTAAAACTGGTAACTTCTAACAGAGATAACCGTATTTACTCTTTTTTGTCCTCTCAATAGTCAGAGAACCGAGTACGGGATCGATTTCCAGTAAAATCTGATCTGAATCTAGTCCGGACTCGTACTGGTTCGAAACTATTGCTAAGTTCCAAGTTGCAATAAAGATAAGCATCTTTTATTCTTAAACTGATACAACTGATGGAAATGTTCAATATGCGCAACCACGTTCAAATGCCCAATTTTAACTTTGTGGGGGGAATGGCGCTTTTCCATCAATTATAGTTTAGAAATAAAAGATGCTGAAGTTTCATACAGATGCAACTTGAAACCCAGATTTATGAAATGCGGCTGATAAATTCATGCATTGGATAATTTCGTGGTTTATTTTCCTTTCATTTCGAAATTTCAGTATGATCACTAGTATAGTAAAATGCTTAACACAAATAACATATTTCATTTATTTATTATTCCATTGCTTGACCCTCGATCCAAGCAACGAGTGACTACTAAATATAGGGTCTCCGGCGACCGAGAATGAACCAATGACTTAAATAGTTTAATGGTATTTGTAGTTTCTGTGGTGGCGCATCTTGCCGTAGTTGATAGCGTAGAAGAAAGTCATGGCAGCCAAAGTAATTTGGAAAAATGGTGCAACACCAGCACGCTTTGGCTGCACATACTTGTGCTGCCAGCGCCACCAGGCACGGCTGAAAGCACCTGCGATAGCTTGGGGTGACTTGCTGCGACGGCTCAACCATGCGCCAATTTCACCAACCTTAACCTGGCCGAATGGTACATCAGCTGTAAATAAATATTCTTTATTAATAGATAGCACGCATCCATGGCACGTATCATGATAAATTATTGAAACATGAGCACGTATGAATATTAAATTCATATGGCCAACGTCATTACATAATTTGGGATGGTTGTCGGCATTGCCTATATTTTTTTTACAAACCTTTGCCATAGTAACGTGCTGGATCGTATGGTCCATGAACCTTTGGGTTATATTCCGCTGGATAATCGCCAAATGCCATTTTGATTCCTAAAAAATTATGGAAAATAAATTAAAAATCCCAAAGTGGCTGGGCGAAAACTTACTTCTCTTCTACCGATTGCAAATACGACAGTTTTTGACAACTAGAGATGCATGTAGAGCGAAAAAGGTAATGAATAACCGTTACTTATACGGAATATGCACTGATCCACCATTACATGTATTTTTTCAAATAAAATCCTGTTCGGCCCTGGTTCTAAAGCAGATTCAAAGCTTTATTAAAATTAACGGGTTTTTGTGATCTTTCTTAAAAGTGTATTGTTTTCGGCTTGTTTCCGATATTAATTTTGTAATTTGTAGGAACTTCGGTACTCAGTTCAGCCGGATACTTTACATCAACTCGAAACAACTACAATCATTCCAGCACAAGCTGAAACGTCAATCATTAAATGTGATTGAAACAGGGGCACTCATGTAAATTAATTATGGAAAAAGCTATAAAGTAAAAACTGTTTTCATTGTTCAATTTTAATGCCTGGATTATAATGGAAGTAACGGAACGGAGTGAACTGTCACTTAATTATCTATTGTATGGGCAATGAATTCGAACGATTATAATGCGCTTGAACCAAGGCGAATTTATATAAGGTGGTGTTACTAGCTCAGCTGATTTTGTGTATGTGTTTCGCCGCACGGCTTCTGATATCAAAATGAAAAATTTTGTTTGAATTTCTACACACACTCTTACAGATTTTGACAGTTTATGCCGCCAAAGCAAAAACAAAATACATGTAAATTTTTGTTTTTGTACTCCTGCTATCACCTTGTATTAATTCGCCTTGACTTGAACGTAACGTAAAACGGAATTCGCCGCGATTTGTTACGATTCGCTCCGTGCGTTATAACCAAGGTATAAGTTATGGCCTTTCAACAAATCGCTTTCAATGAAATTAGTCGGCAGCCAACTTTCGCCAGTGAAAGTTGTAGAATGCAAAAACCAAGGCGTATTTAACAAGGTGGTGTTGGCCGTATATAAGTAAAAAAAATTACACTAACAAATTATACGCTGATGTCCATACTGTCATTGGTATGAGTTACAACAAACACATCATTTTGACGTAATGGCCTCCACGGCGAAAAACTCAGCTGTCGCCCCAACACCACCTTGTTTAATACACCTTGGCAAAAACGCTTTTGATAATAGATGCCTATTTACAGTCTAACCTATCATCTATCATATCTCTATACTGCTATAGGTTATAGTGATCCGATCTTTGTAATTTTCACTATTATTAGAATTTTTAGATATGTATGCAAAATTGATGATGTGTACATAATTTTTTTTTAGATTGAAACTACACCTTTTCATCCCAGTAATGAGAAAACATAAGTTATAATGAGAAAACAAAAATTTATATTGAGAAAACGTAAATTGTATTAAGAAAAGAGAAATTTGTATTGAGAAAACATAAATTATATTGAGAATACGTAAATTAATAATGAGAAAACGTAAATTGTAACGAGAAAAAGTAAATTTATAATGAGAAAATGTAAATTTATAATGAGAAAACGTAAATTTATAATGAGAAATCGTTAATTTATAATGATATCGGGTTTACTGCTTTAAGGTTTTGAAGGCGTTCGGAAAAAATTTTATTCGTAGTTTTTTCATTGTACCCAACGAAATATAACTTCATATAGGCACTTGCATTCAAAAATGCAGTTTCAAGACGATTGTGCGATTTAAATGCTGTAAACCGGACTGCTATTGGAACAGACTAAATATGTACGAGGCAAGAAACAGTGTTCCCGGGATTTTCAAATGTAAAAGCTAGATAAGTCAATTACAAATGCTAAAACAAGCTAAGTGGCCCAAAAAAAGGTTGAAAAAAGGCCAGCCTTTTAAACATTTTACTAACTCTTTTTTAGGGTCTGAAAACCCATAGTCATTATGACAAAGTAGTGTTACATTTGTACCGCCAAATATCTTCATACATAACAATACGATTACAATCGTGAATGTTTCAATTGGAGCGCGCATAGTGAAGAGCAAACCATATACGGAAATGAAGCAGACTAAACGGCGAAGTCGATTTCTATTTGACAAAATTTTTAACTCGACACTAGTGCTTCAACGTATACCTTTACCGATTCAAACACGAATCGGAACCCATATGCGAATACTGTGGAGGAGATATAATAGAATACGTCTTTTTTGAGTGTATGCGATTTGACAGTACCAGATGCAAAGAGATTTTCACGCTTGAATCAGTCGTGGACGCTATGCTACAAAACAGCGAAAAATAGTGGGCAGCATGTGACACAATAACAGAGTCGATGAAGGGTCTAAGGACCCCCGAATGGCTGCGGCATAACAGCGGAAACTAACTATCTTTCTTCCTCACGATGTAGTGCTTGACGTCATTCCCGTGGGGTGCGGAATTCTAAGAAATAACATGCGTTTCCTGGTTTTATAGGGACACTTGAGAGCCCCTGAAAAAACTATTAAAATATAGACAGAACGAGTCCGCTGAGTAAATTTCGGCGGACTAAGCGATGCCGCCGGGTGATATTCGCCTAACATTTCGTCAAGTAAAACTGCACCGGAACAATAATTTAGTGCTATTACAAATATTGTGGAGGATTGTCTTAAAAAAAATGCTAGTTTGAAAAAAAGAAAAAACTAGAAAAAAGCCACGAAGCTAAATCCTAAATTTCGAAACTAAACGACAAAGAAGAAAGCTAGATATAGCCTCAAAAAGTGTAAACTGGCAACACTTGCAAGCAATATCAAGAATGCCGAAAATTGCTGAAAGCAAGAACAAAAGTGCTGCCAAGCAATCATGTTAATCATGGTCAAGGCGAATTTCCTTGATCATGGTGTTCACTAGAGTCTGGTACAACATCCGCTTCCGAGGAAATTCTTGATTTTTATTTGGTCGTTGTGTTAGATATCGAAATTTTACAAGTGATAATAAATAAAACTAGTTTTGCAAGAAGAAACATACTACATGGAAGAAAATCATTCGATTCTTAAACTTTGAATTGTGATATTGTTATGAGTAGCAAACAGCAGACTGCATTTCGTATTGCGAATTGAAGACTTTGATTGTCAACCATTTTGAATTTTAATAGTTCGCCCTTCTACGTTCATTGCGCACTTGATTCGCTAGGCAGCATGCGAAAATGAATGCAACCAACTAAAGAAATTAAAAGAAAACGTGTAATTTCCAGAAGTTAAACAATTTATAAATTTAAAAAAAGTTTCTGCTAAAGACCTACCTCAACAGCAGCAACACCAAGTCCAGCATAACGCACTATATTTAAGCTTTTATCCCAGAAGGAAGTGAATGCTTGCGCACAGCCCGGTTTTTTCATTGCTTCCACCATGTTACAAGAAATGGCATTTGCACCGCAGCATGAATTTGGAATCGACTCCAGATTGAAGGTATAATCGGTTGAACCATTTTGGCCACAGCAATCGAACTAAACAGGACGGATGAACAAATTGAAGTATAATTCTCATAGTGGATAGAGTGTAAAAAACTTACCGTCAATTGCAAGGCGTCCATTACTTTCGGATCTGTTGTGTGTTGTTTCCATATCGTAGCCACAATTTGATTCATATAATTGAGGAACTTGGTATGCTGCGTCCACACAAGCACAATTAAAGCGACCTGAGCCAGCAAGAGTACTAGCATAAAGACTGAGTACTGAAAAGAGATTTTTATAAATCCATAGCGATGTGAGTACAAATTTATATATCTTTCATAGTTTAAATTATGGTTATTCGTTAGTTCAAATTTACCGTCAATGTGCAACATGTTTCCTCGCGTATTGCTCCACAACATCCCAAGAATGAGATAATAAAAATCACACATCCCAGCACAAGTATGGCAATTGGAATGCTATTGGCCTCAAATGTTTGCGCCAAGCTTCCCACTTGCTGTATATGCGACACTACTATGGAACCGAAGACAATAAGCAAGATGCCACATACCTGTTGAAAATAGAAGAACGAGAGTGAAAATTTATCAATGAAAAGTATAAATGCTTTTTTTATTACGTATCAATGAGCGAAAATATACTCGTAATAACGAAATAAATTTGAGAGATTGCAGCACTGTGCGAAATAGCCTCATGAACTAGTAAAATTTTATTCACTTCATAGTGCCGTTTTCACGTTCACAGTTCGGCAGTTAACTTTAAATTTTTGTACTGAAAACCTATAGTTAACTGCCGAATGAGAGTTAACTCGTAAAAACGGCCCATACTTGTCAAAGCACAAGCGTCTTGTCAAACCTACTTATTTCATTTCGCCACATAAATACCACAAAAGCAATTCCCCCGTAGCCAATGTCATGCATTAGTCACTTAAGAGTCTTGTACGGAAAAGTTCCGTCTTAAATGACTTTGGGCCTCGTTTGTATGGAAGTCGTTCATGACTTTTTCAAACAAATGGTAATTTCGTCGTTGATGTCATCTGCATGACTTTGCCATGCAGTGATCATTGATGACATTCAAGCGACAATGTCCTGCAATGAACTTTTTATAAGTGACCGCTGCAAGATATTGTCTGTTATGAGTCTTTGATAGGAGTACACCTGCATGACATTGTCACCAATGTCATTGTCAGCTATATGTCGTTTAGGATTCACAGCAATTGCGACGATGTCACTAAATCCTCATTAGTGACGATGTCACCGGTGACCGTTTTCGCTACTGGGTCTAGTTCAAGCAGAGAATATTTTTAATGAAAATTTTGTTGCGAATAGGGATAGCAAAAAAAAATAAATAATCGATTAATTAATTATATGTTTAATCACAAGCAAAAAAAATGTATTGCAATTATTGAGATATAATAGGTTGATCGAATTTTTAAAGGTATTTTTTTACAGTGAGTATTCACAAAAACACTTCCATAAAAAATTTGTAATTCAACATTGAGGGGAATAACGCATAGTAAAAAAGATTACTTTTTATTTGATTATCGTTTAAAAATGTTCGCATTTTAAATTAATACTGTCAAACCAAAAATTTAGCACGGACGTACATATGTGTGTATTTGAGTGTACAATTGTGCTAACAGATACACAGATACTTATGTACATACCCTACAGAAAAAATTTACCAAATGATAAAACTAACCAATAGCTTTTTGCGCGATTTCTATAAAAAGCTAACTTCAAACTAGTTGAAAAGTAGTGCAGAAGTAATGCAGACGTAATCGGGAGATTGTTTGCATTAAACAAGTTTCTATTTAAATATCCTCATACAAATTTTACATTGAATACATTTGTTTTCTGCACTTCACAAATACATTTTCGAATTCAGAACAAATAAAAGGAAGATCGAAATTTTATATTATCAATTTCAAGTTATGTGTGACGTAGTTCGACCACCTACAGCAGAATATGTAAACATATATCGCACGTTTAATAATATAACGAAGTATTTCAAAGTTTAAATTTTGTGGGAAAACGCTATTAAAGTTTAATCAATTCATACAGTTGATATACAAAAAGACACATGGAAAGAAACATATCTTCGCCATATTTGGGCACATTGGTTATCTGGTATACTGATCATATTCTACTTATCAAGCTTATTAATTGCATACCGAGCTCTCCATAAACGTAAATTTTGAGTTACATCTCTATATTATTAAACGTGCGATATGAAATGCAATAAAATAAAAAAGTAAAAAAAAAAATGTTTTCTGTCTTCTTATTGATATTTTATGTCCAAAAGTAATTATTTACAAGTCAGTTGACATCTAATGTAGAGATAAACACCTTGACTACATCTAATTCAGAGGTAACCACCGTTGACTATTTCGCGGCCATCGGCATAGAAATATAGTTAGCTTTCCTCAAAGAAAATATACACACTATTATCTGTTTCTTCCTAATCAACTTAAAGTTAACTTATAGTTAGATACATTTCCTGCAGGGTAGTACATGTCACAGTAATAAACCATTTTGAGTACTCCTCGTGGGGTAAAATCTGATCAGGGTTGATATTGAGAAGGAGCATGCATTTTTTTGGTTCCGAGTTGTATACAAAATTATGTACTGTGGTATGAAAGGGTGCAAAAACCGTACTATGGCAGAGTGGCACAAGTCATGAGTCATGACTGTTTAATAGTGACCGAAATTAATTACAAAAGTGTAAAAAAATGCAAATTATTGTCTATTATTATAGATACTAATACAGATTACCATCGCTCAGTGTATAACTTGTTTTATTACACTGTAAATGATAATGAACTGTTAAACGCTAAACCGCTAGTAACTTTACGTAAAATGCTGCTCCGGTTCACATTCTTTGATGATTCTTCGAGTGGTGAACTTCTATTTTTCTTAGAAATTGCGAGAAGAGCAGGTGATTTGGTAAACAAGCACTTTTCTTATAGTTTTAATAAATAATTGCTATTTATTTTGTAATATTCAGATATCCAGCTTGTAGTCAGAGGAGTTGCATGTGGGGCTCACTAAAATCTACTCATTATGTTGGAACAGCTCCGGGTAATGGACCATTGAATGTGCTGGCTGAACTTATGACCACCATAACCAACGGAGTCTCCCAGCAAATGCATGTCCTGAATTTATACAGTAGCAGTTCATAGCAATTACTATTTATCCATATTTGTTACATTCTTTACTTTCCGGGTAATGGTCGCTCAAACTTGGGTGTGCTGGGCGGATGCGCTGGCAGGCATTGGAGTCCCTATAACTATAAAAACCTTGTTTTTTTTTTTGAAAAAAAAAATTAAATATATTCGGAAATTTAAAATTTTTCTTTGCATTTTAAAATTATCCAATTCAATTATTCAATGCAGACTATCGAAAACATCGAATGGGATGACTATCGATAGTTTTACAACTCTAATATGCAAGCCAAGATAGCTTTTCATAAGCCAATATAATTATGTTGGATAAGTCTTCCATACAGAATAAGCTAATAGCTAAAATTTCTGGACAAATAAAACACGGCTATTGGTTGTGATAGGGAAGGTGCTGCCACGTTTGTACGAAAAATTGTTTTTGGGCCAAAGTACAGGTAACCTAATAAAAAACAAGTAAAAAAGTCTAAGTTCGGGCGGAGCCGAACATTAAATACCCTGCGCAAGTATTAAATATATGTTTTTTCACCTTTCCGAACGCTACCGCTACATGGTAAACCGAGGTGTATCCATTTTGAGTAAATTAGCGTTCTTAAATTTCGAAATATTGAAGTTTCAAGCATATCTGAAATTTACTG
>NW_023458561.1:23427975-23429690 GCF_013731165.1 Rhagoletis pomonella
CTGGTCTTGCATTAATTAGTTCACTCGACCCAGATAGCACTGTATATTCGGAAATTTAAAATTTTTCTTTGCATTTTAAAATTATCCGATACTATCGATAGCATCGATAGTTTCAATGCAAACTATCGAAAACATCGAATGGGATGACTATCGATAGTTTTACAGCTCTAATATACAAGCCAAGATAGCTTTTCATAAGCCAATATAATTACGTTGGATAAGTCTCATAGCTAAAATTTCTGGACAAATAAAACACGGCTATTGGTTGTGATAGGAAAGGTGCTGCCACGTTTGTACGAAAAATTGTTTTTGGGCCAAAGTACAGGTAACACTGAAAATCGGGATTTAGCGGTACAAATATGTATGAAAAATCGAGACACTTATACGTCCCGACTTTTAAAAATATTCAGCGCAACAATTTTCTAAAAATCGGTATTGTCCCGTCAAAACGGGTACGAATGGTCACCGTAACTATACGGTACCTTTATTGACGCTTTTAGTAAGATAAAATACGTTTTTTTGTTTACTTTTTTCACTCAGTGTAGCAGTGTAGCTTTTGAAAAAAAGCGCTCAGCAGGCACCTAAACGTCGATGATATTCCGCTTTAGTTCTAGAACTTTACAATTTAAATAAAAGGTCGTTTCATCTTTTGGGTGACCCAAATCATCATCTTTTCGCCCTCGATTGTGTCCAAGAGGGGCCCAAAGATGAACTCGAGGCACATTGAACAGCTAGTATCAGTAGATCAGCTGATTTGATTTTTTTTTTTAATTATTTGGTCTCGAAAATGTCAAATATTTTGAAATTTCTTCTCACAAAAATTCTAAATTGTTTGATTTAGAAAAAAAAATTAGAACAGTTTTTTACTCTTTCGATACCAGAAGCAATAACAAAATACACGAAAATGTTGCCTTTTGCTCGAATGCTACTACCTGTTTGATATGCTCTGGATGAAGTCATTTTGTATTGATTCTTGTGACACCCGTTTCCATATGATCATCTGCGAACATTATTTCATTTCGCAAGAACTTAATTTCTGAGGCCAATTCTAATGGGTGTTTTAAATAAATTTTTTTTGAACGTCGGGTCGAGTAAAGTTGATGCAGCTAGCGAAAAGAATGTTCGATGGATGGATTTTAGGAAACTACAGAATTCATATTTCTTGAAAATATTTTTACGATTATTTTACAATTAGTCGATTAATAATCGATTAATGAAACACAAAACTACGATATAATTAAATCATAAATTGAAGAAAAATAATCGATTAATTTAATCAAATGATTAATCGCTGCCATCGCCATTTGCGAATGAAACTTCAACATGGCGGCCAGAAAATCAAAATATTTTTCGTCTTATTCGAACTACCCTCAAATGACTTGGAGCAAGGTTAATTTCGCTTGGTTTGACAAGCCGCTAGTATGGTTTATTTTGCTCTTAAGACTCATCATTGAAAACTTCTCGGCTTTTGAGCACTTTTACTTAAGTGCTGGTGCACATACATACATACAACATTTTTACACCCTGATACAATAAAAAATATATAGTGTTTGCAATAGAAAAAACACCATATTTACATATCCTTAGTACCAAGTACAACTCTTTTATATTATTTTATTATTGTACCTACATACGTATGTACTAGGAATGTTAATCCCGGGATCCCGGACTTTGTAAGGTCTCGAAAATTCCGGGATTCTTGGCAAGTAATCCTG
>NW_023458561.1:23429790-23446618 GCF_013731165.1 Rhagoletis pomonella
AAAAAAAATTTTAACGGAATCGTAATGATGATGCTGTTTTTAGCATTTTTCAAAGATTGGTATAAGATAAACTTGAATAACTGAACCTAAACTCTTCCGATTTAGACTTAAGAGGTGTCATTGAAAAGGTATTTTCTCACCCTTTTCATTTATTTGCTAATAAACTTATTCAAAGGATGGAAGAGAAAGGTAGGAGAAACGAACCTCATTCAAAGTTGAATTAAGATCTTTGGTATTCGAAAAAAAAGATGGGACATGAATGACGCTTTTTTGGCCAGAAATAAAAACGGTGTGAAAATACCTTTCTACTGAGATCCCATAAGTCTAAATCAGAACATTTTTGGTCCAGTTATTCAAGTTTTTCGTAAATCAATCTTTGAAAAAAGTAAAAAAACAGCATCAAAAATCTCATTCTTACGATTCCATTGAAAAGATTTTTAAATATTTTTATGCAGATTTTTTAAGCTTATTCCAATTTGTCTTCTGAGGGGACTTTTTAAAAAATGTTCTTTAAGAAACTATTTTTATTCATAAAAAACTTCATTTTTGGAGGTATTTTCAAATCGGTCCAGCTCACTTAGATCTTAATATTTTTACGAAATATTTTGGTGGACGTCTTAAAATATAATAAATTTAGTAATCCCGGCGGAAAAACCGCAACTTTTTTTGGTGATGCAGTCTAATATACATATTTTAAATATAAACTAAATCAGACCATAAATTCGGGATTGCGAAATATATCACCGGCTAAAATTTTTGTGCAGTTATTTCTTTCCATGTAGGTAATTTACATTTCAAATATGAAAAAATCGGACTATAAATACGAGGTCTACACATATCTCCACTCCTGCACCACCTAGCGGATTGATTTATCTTTCATATTGTATTGTCATCGGATCGTGAGCTAGGTCTGAAATTTCAAATTCTCTAGCTCATCGGGAAGTTGGTTAAAATTTATTGCAAGGTTTGACCAAAAAAAGGTACATGCTTACAAAGCAAGTTGCTTGTAATAAAATATGCTTTTTCAGTACCACATATTATGAAAGTTGCATAAAAAATTCCAAGTCAACGAAAGAAAATACAAAATTTAGACAGCAATTTTTGATGGCAGTCATAATTCGGCTGGCGTGGAATTTTCCATATACATATGTGTACGTATGTATGTAATATATGTATGTATGTATGCATAATATCGGTCATACCAATAGCACCTCGTTTCCTAGTAATATATTTGCCACTTATGGTTTATTTATTTACTTTCAAGAATTTTCAATTAAAATAAAGTTCATTCTCTAACAAAATCCAAAAACCCAAGTTTAAAACTAAAAAATTTAACAAATTTTCACCCAAATTTTCATCATTTTTCTCGAAAGTGTTAGAATTTTTGGATTTAAAGGTCATTCAATTTTAATGCAAAAATACGCATAAAAATAAATTGGCTGCATGTCTTTATTGATTCTGAACGTTTGGAATACACTTTTTCGTTTACTTATTCTTTAGAACGTTCCTGATGATATGGTAACGTATGTATATGTATTTCAAACGCATTCTGTTTATTCTGGCTATGAAATGGGATTATGTGTAATGTATAAGGAAACGCAGCCATTCAAACAAATCAACGGTAATTTTTAGCCATGTATGTTTTTTCTCGGAGTTCCCTGCATTTTGACAAAAAAAAAATATTTTTCTTGCCATACGCCCAATGTACATATACATATGGCCGATTATTTGACTGGCTACGTTACATTCGGACACATTTTTTCTAAAGTATGAAATTGTATTTTTATGTTCAAACTGATTATGTTTAAGAAACCGGAATACCTGTATGAAAAACTCAAGTTCCCTAGAAGTGTACGCTACGCTACGAAAAACGAAAAATCCACATGCTGCAACCCTTGCGGAAACATGTGCAGCATTACCAGCTATCAGTTGTTTTTCGAAGATAGCTGAATGAAGGAAAACAAAGTGGAAAGGAATTAAAAAAAAACATTCATTATGTGCTTGTTTATTGTAAAATTGGTTAATTTTACATATTTTGATGAAAATTATGGATTCTGATGTATTTGCAATTATAGCAACAGAGTAAGCGGGCGCTATGGCAATGGATTCACAAAGGTATGCGGAGCGGTCGGGCATAGTTACCATGGGCGCATCTATGTCAGCTTCTGGTTGAATTGTTGAACCACAAGCCAGAACTCCTCCTATGCCTGAAGCTCTGGTTCTCAATCCAGTTAATGCAATAACAGCTTCTTCCAAGCCATTAAAAACATGCATTTTGTTAGGTCCACCACCTGTTGCGCTTGCTTCTGCCTTCGGCCGCGCTTAGGGATTATAACCCTTACTGAGTAGAATTCTCTTTTCTGTGTTGCGGGGAAGAGAGCTTCCCCATGTCAAAGGTAGACAACATTTCTTGTGCATATCACTCCGACTACGCCGTACACAGTATTTTTGCGCAGAACCCACGTCGAAATTTGCAAAAAAGTGCATAGTGCAAACCGAGTTCATTAATAAGCTAGTGGTAGGAAATTTGAAACATTTATCTTAAATAAAATGTGAATCCTTTGATTACACGTGTATGTTAAAGTTTTTGGATTCGGGTTATGCGTTTGGACACAACAACCGAAAATCTTTGTACATTAACTAAACCGGACCCAAGTTTCTCGATAAGGGGCAACAAATATTCTTTTTTGCTCGTTTATATAAAGCAGTGGATAAAAATATACGTATATGCGAAAGGCAAATTTATCTGTTTAAATGAACACCACCAATATTTCTTGCAAACACACATCGATTTACATCTTTTATTTCGCCTCCGACACAGAAGTTTTTTCGTACAAAATTACGCAAAAAAGCTTACTCGTTCGTTTTTAGGCATGCCATTGTTACGAATTTCGAAAGTTCGAAAATACGATTCGGATTGCAGCATACTATTTCTACGATTCGTAGCAAAATCCGAATACGAAAGAGTTGCAGAATAGGGGTGATAATTATCTTAACACGTCGAGATTATTTTTTGTTAATGCTGTAAAATTTTGGAACTCTCTGCCAGCATCTTTGAAGAACTCTTTACGTAAGCACAACTTCAAAGGTGTTATCAACGATTATTTTTCTAATAAACCATCTTAAATGGTTATAAATTTTCTATGTTGGTTATTGTTATAACTCTGTACAATTATAAGTACTATAAAATTTGTTAATTCCTTGTTATATCTTCTTGTTTTCCTATATTTAATGTTCTTATCCTTTTTATTTCTTATTGTGCAATAAAAGATTTAATCTTAATGTACTAATGTATATACGATATCAAATAAATTGAAATTGAAATTGAAATTGAAATTATGAATCAATTTTCCACTAAATAACACAAAACCAACTGGGCTTTTTAAATGATATGATCACGCACGGCCCAATCTATGTATCTGTAAAAGAAAGGTTTTAATAATTCCTTGGGCTTCAAAGTTATAGTCATTCGAATGTGCACTGGCTATGTTACACTATTTGGAAGTTTAATGATGGGTTGTGTCAGAAAGTTTGAAATTCCTCCGAAAGTATGTCATCTACAATGAATGCAAGTGGTCATCTGCTTACCCAATTGTTGTAAATTTTAGGTTTTTGACAATTCTTGCTCATTAAATTTGGGTTACACAAAACATTGACCACGTTACACGTACGGTTCGCTTGGGCAAAGTTTAACCAAAAGGCATTGTTCATCCATTTTTTCTTCGCATTCTTATTCTGTCATCATATACAACTGTTTGAGCTACAATTGGGATCCTCTATTGCAGGATTAAGACATAAAACTCCTTTATCCTTAAAAATTCTAACTAGGTAAAAAATCATCCTACTCTAAAATTTGCATTTATCGCTTTTACAGAAAAGTAGTAACGTTAACAATTTTTAACAAAATAAATAGCATACATAAAACACAGGTTTTAGTTCTTGAATTTTTGATATCGATATTTCAACCTTAATCCGAGGTAATCTTCAGAAACTCTTAGTTGTGCCCGGTCGACAGTATTCTCTGGGCCTCGAGCTTATGAAATAAAAATGACATCAGTTTACAATTTAAAGACCGATAAACAAAAACAATCAAAATAAATAGACTTATAAACTCTTCCGGCGGCCGCTGTGGTCTAGTGGTAAGCAGTGCGCGCTTACACTCCGCAAGACCTGGGTTCAATCCCTGGTCAACTCAAAATCGAAAAAAATATAGAAAAAGGTTTTTTCTTAACAGCGGTCGTCCCTCGGCAGGCAATGGCAAACCTCCGAGTGTATTTCTGCCATGAAAAACAGCTTCTCATAAAAATACAATCGCCGTTCGGAGATTGTAGGTCCCTCCGCTTTGTGTGACAACATCAAGGCGCACGCCACAAATTGGAGGAGAAGGTCGGCCAAACACTAACCTATGTGTAAGCGCTAATCATTTATTATTATTATTATTATTATTCGTCTTACTTCATACTCATCTTCGCATTAGGTTAAGCTAGGTTAGGTTATCTCGGCTGCCCTCATCCCTCAGGAAAAGGACACACTTAGGCCACCATTGGCCCGTTGTGATACCATATTAGGGACTCCATATGGTCCTCCTCTTACCTTAGAAATGGAACTACTTCGTAGCTCTGATGAAGAGCGCAAAGTCATAGATACTTCAAAACATTCAAAAGAATTATGGAGGAACGAGCGTCGACGAGCCCTCGCCAGAGTGGGACAGTGGCATAGGTACGCTGCAAACCCATTCCAGCAGCGTGGGTTCCCATCAGGCAATGCCAGGTGATAACTCCAATAACATGTCGGAGTAGTGGTCGCTCCAAGTAGAGGAGAGCGCGAGATCTACGCTTGTCCAGCTTAGGCCAGAAATTTCTTGCTATCCTGCAAGTAGACTCCGCAAACCATTTTATATTTGCCCGTTCGATAAAGATTTTCTCCAGCTAGAGTTTGCAAGAAGATAGCGGAATACCCGCATTACGAGCTGTCTTCGTATTCGTCTTCATTTATACCCATCTTCGTATTCTTGGTATCTTTATTCGTCTTATGCTAGAGACACACATCGTAGTATGGTATCAATACTACAATCTATATCACAGGCGTGCCACTCTTATACTACGAATTATTGTAGTTGCCACCTAGCAACGGCAAACTTTAATTTTGATATTGTAATTTCTATACCAAATGTGTGTCGCAGGCATTAGATTTACACTTTTTGTCTTTGTCTTAGTCCAAACCGATGCGTACCATATATCGATGCGTACCATATATCGATAGTTCATTCTCGATATTAATGTATGCAAAAATATAGAGTGGGAAAAGTGGTCGAACTTCCGGTGCATTCCAAGTAGAGATGGGCGCAGGCTATCGGGACCCACGGTACTGATTTCTAAATGGCCTGGATGGACGGTATCGGGAATGTCTTTCAAAATTTTGCGGCCGGGACGAGACTAAAATCCTTTCACGACACTTCCAATAAAGCCTGCAATATGTGAGAAACCCGGTAAAAGTTCTTATGTCATGCCTACTGTTTGTTTAGTTGGATGTGCCATTTTAATGCTACAACTTGCAATCGAACCTGAAAAATTAGAGCAATAATATATTTAGTAGACGATTTTTATTATTCTTAAATCCAGCTGGCAGTGTTCAAGATTTTTAGAAAGTGCATAGACAAATCCGTCCTATCCAACTTGATGAAAGCTGAAGTCGGTTTTGTCCATAGGTGGTCCGGAAACCCCTACAGATGCTGCATTATTGTAGGCGTTTCCATTTGCGTTTAACCACTTTTTATTTTGCGACTCCTTGATATAGCTCAGAGGTACACGAACCCCTTCTACCATTAAAGTATCCAGTTTTTGATTAGCTTGTAGGACATTTCGATGCCATGAATGCTGATATAACCTAGCATCCAGATCAATGCAACGATATGCCAACCAGAAACTCAATCTCTAAAGGTGATGCTTATCAAGTGCCTTAATCCGAGAAAATAGCAATGCTTATCCTGGCTCGTTCTGAGGATAAAACTATTTTACTTCTTGTTCTTATTTGACGCTGTAACCGCCTAAGCGATTTTGGCCAAGTTCAACAAAGAACGCCAGTCGTTTCTCCGCTTTGTCAACTGACGCCAATTAGAAATGCCAAGTGAAGCCAAGTCCTTCTCCACCTGGTCTTTCCATAGCAGTGGGGCCGCTGAAGCGTCGGTGTCCAATCGAACGGCATGGCCAAACCAGCGGCGCCGCTGTATTATAATTCGTTGTAAAGCTCATACAGCTTATCGTTCTATTGTCAGCTGTACTCGCCGTCGCCAACGCGTAAAGGCCCGTAAATTTTCCGCGAAATCTTTCTCTCGAATACTCCATGAGCCGACTCATCGAATGTTGTCATTGTCCATGCCTCTGCGGCATATACCAACACGGGCATGATGAGAGACATATAGGGTATGGTTTTCGTACGTCGAGAGAGAACTTTACTCCTTAATTGCCTGAGTGTTTCTGCGTTGAATTTCGATGCTGGCATTATTATCGGTGTTAATGATGGTTCCGAAGTAATCGAAATTCTCTAATTTCTCGAAACTATAACTGTCAACAGTAACGTGGGTGCTGTGCGAATGAGCTGACTGTTTGTTTGATGACAAGAGATACTTCGTCTTGTCCTCGTTGACCACCAGACCTATTCGCTTTGCTTCCTAATTTAACTTGGAAAAGGCAGAACAGGCTTCGCGGTTCTTTTTACCGCTGATGTCGGAAAAACTGTTCCTGAGCGGATCAGTTCTGCAGATCTTATTAACTTTTCAAATATCAGACAGTGGCGCCAAAGATGCCTTCCTTGCCCACCGTGGCATTGAAATCGCACGATTTTGATATCGTGACGTGAGAAACGCTCGTATGTACCTTCCAAGAGATCCTTGGACGCCCCTTCCTTTTCTTCTTTTGGGTCATGGGTGCAGATGGGCGAGATGTTGAAGAATCTCGCTTTGATGCGGATTTTGGTTACACTCTTGTCTACCGGGTTGAACGACAGTACCCCGCTACACAGTCTTTCTCCTACTACAAGTCCAACACCGAATTTGCGCTCCTTTATATGGCAGCTGTAGAAGACGTCGCAAGGTCTCAGACATTTTTTGCATTGTCCCTTCCAACACATTTCGTGGATGGCGAGATGTCAGATTTTGTCCTTATGAGGACATCAACCAGCCGAAGAGAGGCACCTTCCCCATTAAGGGTCCAGACAATCCAAGTGCATGCTCTCAAATCGTAGTGCTTTAAAACGTTTGCCGTGGTAGCCATTAAACGGGGGCAGGGTCTCATACGAGACTTTGTCCTTTTTTTATTGGAGCGAGTTTTTTCAATTTAGATATTTACCGGGCCCGGGATTAAACCTAGGCCCTACGGAGTAGTATTACGCATGCCTTACTACTCAGCCACAGCGGCCAGAGAGATGTATTACCATGTGTAAATTGTATGCGAAAGCATAAAAACAAAATTGGCACAAGTGCTGATGAAGTGTGCAGCTCAGACCTTTGGATTCCATTTGTTTGTAACGATACGTATTTTCATTGGATCATCATTATCCGTAGGAACGCACGGCCAGTCCAGCACAGGTATTCACACCCGTGAAATGTTCCATAGAGTTCAAATGGCATTTTTCTGTCGATATCCTGTTAAACTTTAATATGGGGAAGCGGAAAATTAAACTTATTTTTACAAGAATTTATGCTGGTTGTAAAGCAGGCAAAGTCTTTTACCGCATACACTCACCAAGAAGGCATTATTTCGTCAATATAGAATTTCCAGTTTAGGAATTTTATTTTCACTAAAGAATTTTTGAGAATGTTATCTGACAATGACGATGGCCATCTTAGCTTAGCCAAATTAAAAAAGAATTGCAATCTCCTGACTATTAACAAGTAACTCAAATTTAAACTAAGCCCCATTTGGCCTATTCGAATTCAATGATTTTCGTATGTATACGGCAACACTGCATGCTGATACCAAAGCCAAAAATTCGATGACAATCACCACAATGCCGCCAAATCGTACATATTTCAAATTATCATCCCAGAAATTGTAAAATGCCGTTTTGCAACCTTCTTTGGTGGTGTAAATAGACGATGGACATGAGGCGGTTGTTTCAGAAAAGCCACAGCAAGAAGGAGGCACGCCTGTGCTGTTATAATCCTTGTAATCAGTGTAGCCACAGCAGTTGAACTATTTGGGGAAAGTAAAAAAAAATTAAGAATTCAGCAACCATTTCTTAACTCATTTATCAGTACTTACCGTGATTTGGATTAAGTTCATTGAATTATCGGTTTGATCGTCTCTGTCCTCAAATGCATCGTAAACAATGGAGTCCATAGTTTTGAGAAACTGATCTTTTCTCACGAAAACCCAAACAACGAGCGCGATTTGCAGACCCAATAGGATGAGCATAAAAAACTGCATACTAGATGAAAATAATAAAAACAAAATTAGGCGATTTTTAAACATGAATTTGGCTCATTTTGAGGCGCTCGCACTTACTATTAGAACACAACAATTGATCTCCTTGATCGCACCACAGCAGGCCATAAATGATACAATGAATATCAATGCACCCAGCACTATGATCAATATTGGTATGACATCAACGTTTTCAATAATTTTGGACGACTTCACTTCTCCTAGGCCATCCAGCATGAGACTGCCAAGAACGATGAGAAGAATGCCAACGAGCTGGAATTTTTATTGCGGTTAGAAGTAAAATAGTGGAAGCCAATTTCGATTACGTTCATACCTACAACCTACCTACTTAGTCGTTTTTTAAAAATTTTTTTTTTTCTTAATGGTGGTTCAATGATGGAAAGAGAGGATGGATGCACAACCTTATCTTGATTAGCCGGCTAAAGGACACGTTATTGTGAAGCATTTTTTGTTACATATACATATCTGAGAGACGAGGCACGGAACTGGACAAGGAGCGGAAAGGCAGATTAAACTACACATAACAAAACCAAAGCCGCAGCATCAAATGCTCAGTGTGTGTACGGTAATGGTAGATCGGTTGAGACCATCTGCATGCAACCAAAAAGTGGATTGAGGAAGCATTATTGCCCAGCGGCTCTCCCACGTAGTTAGGACATTCGCTTTGCTATTTCTGTACTAGCAAGGGAGGGTCAATTGTTTAGAGACGGGGCATTTCTCTCAAAGTTATTAACTGTTTGAGCGTATAATTTTCCATGGAATCCTCGTCTGGTTGCATGTACCAGAGAATAACACTCTAGTAAGGAAACTGGAGCGGCTGCAACAAGACGGCCGTACTTGAATTAATGGGACAATTTAAGCCACTCTTGCTCGTCGACATTTCAGTTAAGACTACAGCAGGAACTGTGGTAAGAATTAGGAACACAGTTTCGATAACACAGGTTACTGAATTGGAAGACTGGCGCTAATCCCTTCATTGTCTATTCACATTGCCTCAATGGTTGAGTGGTTGAGAAGGAAGGAAGCAGTACCAGTATACCTGACGTCTTTTTCGGTTGCGTCAAAATATTTCCCACTTAGCCTTATATATTCGTCCGGACACAGTAATATACCTAGAAACTGCGTTGAGGATAAGTTACTTAGGAAGCGTATCCACGAGTATATCGCATCAAGAAACGAGCGGATTGGAGACTCTGTGATTTTATGCGGACTACCCTGGGGCAGATATGCCGCACGTCAGCTCCGCCAGCGCTAGGTGAAATCGGATATGTAGGTGTTTTGATAATCGCAAAAATTAGCTTCGAAATTGGTAACCGGTACAAAAAACCGATTTTAATTTTGAATTATCCGTAATAAAAAAAATCGCTATGACCACCTCGCTTTTCTCGAAATTGGCAACCAACACTAAAAACCCGGGTTTTTCAAAAATTGGTAGCCGGTACCAAAAAAAAAACGGTTCAATTTTGAAATAACCGTGCAGAACTCCTTATAAGAGTAAAATTTCAGCAAATTACAAAAAATGTTTGTATGTTTTTTTTTTACATTGTCCAAAAGTTTCAATTAATGTCCTGTCAAATTAAGAGATGGGCATTTTCTAATTTTTATGATGATGCTTTTCTAAAGACCATGGTACCTCTTTTATCCTGTGCGGTATTTTGTCCAACTTAAGTGCTATATATGTATAGTGATTTCAATGAAGTAAAAATAATACTTATTAAGATACATGAGTATGAATCACGAAAGATTTATAGATAAATTTGCACGTAAATACATTAGTCATACACATTAACGACATAACAAGCCATGTTTCTGAAATATCTAGTAAGTAGTACATACGTAATTGCAGCCAACTACTCAAATTTCTTTATCTTCTTTCACGACTGAGCACATAAACGAAAACTCAGCTGTACTATTAGATACCAAAACTTTTGAGGCCATAGTATACTTGAAAAAAATTTGGACAGTAATTTTGTAAGTAAATTTGTTGCCAAAAAATGAACAAAACTGAGAAGTCACGATTTCCAAGATTTTAAGGTACATTATATATAACTGAACTTCTAAACGGCTGGACCGATTTTGATAAAATTTTGTGTGCGTATTTGAGTGGGTCCCTAAATGGTGTAGGTTTTTAATTTGAGCCAGTAACTAGAAGGCGCTGCGATCGGGGTGGTTCCAGTTATAAAAGGGCTTCAGAAAAACAATATGCACGCAACCTTAGTATTAAACGAAAGGGGCTTAAAAAACGTTAACATACCAATATTTTGACATTATTAAAGCAGCAGATTTTATTTATTTTTAATTAGTTTATCTTTAAAGTGTCAAATATTGTTTATAATTTTTCACGAGAATTCGCATGCAATCCTTTTTTATAAAAACAGCAATTAAAACCCAGGATTTGGAAAGTTCGCTCAACTCTGGAGCATAAATGCTGCTAATTGGATCTTACAATGTATGTACTAAGGCTTCTGAAATTACCATGTAAGAAAGTCGCAACAGGATTTTTTTACAATTTAAATTTTTGTTCATATTTCACACGGCTCACGATGAAATTAGAAAAAGCATAATATTTTTTTAACACTCTAGGGATCAGCGGCAACAGCAAAATACACGAAAATATTAGGGGAGCTCACGTTGAAAAGCATTTTAGGTGTAAAGTTGCTACGTAGCAATCTACCACATGTTTTGTTGCTCCTCCAACAACAAAATGCGTGCTAGATTGCTACGTAGCAACTTTACACCTAATAGCCTGACAGACATGTGGTTTGTACACCATGGTATGCATACTATGGATTTTGATACTATTTCGATGAGACACACATCAGAGTGAGGCAACATGGGGTGAAGTATCAGATGTCAAAATTCCTTGGACACACACACGAAATATCGCCAATTTTTTCTTGACCGTTCTCTTGAGAGCTGCCTACTGGCATTTAGCAAAAAAAAATGTGTATGCCTATCAGAAGGTTTTCCAAAAAAAAAAAAAATGGAAAAAGTGTTGCCAGCCATTTGAAAATTGAAAAAATGTATATGGATACATGTAAATGCAGTTATAAAGCAAAAGGCATCTGACAAATTTTTGCTCCGTACATATTTCTGGATAGGGCTGCAGCTTATCTCAAAAACTGAAATCAGTTAAATATGTAATTTAAGTAAAATATCACAACATTGGTGTTAAACAGAAAGCGTTAGGTGCTAACATGATTTTAAGTATAGTGTTGTTACCAATTTAAAAATAAGATGAATTAAATATGTAAGTTAAAATACGGATACGCCTAATGAAATGTCTTCTGAAAAAATTTGTATTCGTTCTTATTATTGGATACGGCTGCCAATGATCTATAATAAGAAAAGTTGTGTAAAATGTATGTACATTAGGTCTCCATACAAAAAAAAAATATTTACCATTTTTCCACCGGAAGTAAAAAATTTATTATATTGTACGACTTCCCCAAAAACATTTCGAAAATTTATTAATATATAAATATGTGAGCTGGACCTTTTTTAAAAAGACAATAATCAAGTTTTTTATAATCATCGCAAATGATAAAATAGTTTAAGCATAAAAAGTCTGCAAATTTGTATTTTTTATTTTTTTATCAACGGAATATAATATATACTGAGATTTTCGTAGATATTTTCAAATCGGTCTAGCTCACGTAAATCTTAATATCGCTTTTTCTGGCAAAGTTGGTGACAAATGGGTCCTCTCTTTGTCAGATGTTGCAAGATTTGACCCGAGTAAAATCTTGTCAAATTATAAATCGTAGCGAAGAAATATCAAGTGTATAAATTTTTGTTAATCTTCCCCAAATGATAAAAATAGCTGTGTAAACAAAAAATGGCGCATACGGTGTATTTGACAGTTTTACCTGTTTTTACCCCAAACCGTTCCCGCAAGGCATATTAAATAAGGTAGAAGTGATTTTGACATTTCTTTCTTTTGAACACTGACTATAATGTCAAATTATGAATAACTTTTAACCCTTTTCAAGTTGGCTTTGCGTGCTGTGAGATAGTTATTGAATTGTGTGAATTTATTTGTTTTTCGACCACATCCATTTATAGATATACAAAAATGAAAATGAGTAGGAACTACGAGCGTTGCGCTGTGTGTGGCAAGAGCCAAGACATTAAAGTGGAACGATACCTTAAGGCATCTAGTTGCGAAGTTAGAGAACTTCCTTGGGAGAATAGCTGCAGTGTTCAATTCGAAGGTTCTTCCCGTGTCTGTGAAAATCATTTCAACACGAATCATTTTATTACTAGCCCATTGCAGATAAATATTTTTAAGCGCATGCGTTTATACCCAGGTGCAGTTAGTTCCCTGGGAGGTTCCTGCGCCTGAAATGCCTGAAGAACACGAATGTTCAGAAGTGACGATATCATCTGTTGATGCGCAGACGCAAACTGATACCAGTAATTTTTAACAACTGTCATTGCAAATATTTTATCAGGACATTAAGTCTTCATATAAATTTAGAAGAAAACATTAAATCATTTTTTTATAAGTGCCGGATGTTTTTTAGAATTAAATATATAAATAAAAACAAAAAATGTTTTAAACCTTTCTTTCATTTTATTTGCGTGGTTTCCTTTATGACGTATTCGTTTCTTTCCTTGTGCATGCGTGCATATAAGATGCGAATGCAATTAAAATTCTCTGAAGGTAATATTGAAATAATTCTTAAAATTAGTATATGTACGTATTTATGCTAATTTGTAGCAAACATAGCACTCGCACCTCAAAGGGTTAATTTGTTTTTTTAAAGTTTTTTGACATTATAACTAGCTACAAGAGAGTTCAAGCCAGTTCTTACTTCTACTTTATTAAATATTCCTTGCGTTCCCGTGCTTTTTGATTTTTTTCTCTTTCTCTGAGAGCCATTTTGCTTTGTGGCAGTTTCACAGGTTTTATCCAGAAAAGTTGAGGAACGATGCTATTATACATTTTGGCTGCGTTTCTTTATACATTCCGGATAATCCCATTTCACAGCCGGAATAAACAGAATGCGTTTGGAATATACGTTAACATATCATCAGGAACGTTCTAAAGAATAAGTAAACAAAAAAGTTTATTCCAAACGTACAGAATAAATAAAGAAATGCAGCCTTTATGATTCAGGTGGATAGGGTTGCCACCTATCTCTAAAAATTTAAATCAATTGAACATGTAAACTAATTAAAATATCACAATATTGGTATCTAATGAAAGGTGACTAAAAAATCTTAACTCTGAATCAATTCTTTAAAAGTATATTTCGAAGAAATTAGTTTTGTTTAATTAAAGGAAAACGTTTTTTTTTTGTTTGAGTTTTTCACTGGTTCCCATCACATAATCTACTGTTGAAGATTGGCTAGGTGCCCAACATCAATCAGTCATGACTTTGCCATGAAGAGGCTGATGAATAGCGTATTCTCTAGGGAAAGCTTTTCGCACCACTAATATGTAAGACTAACGACCGATTTCACCATTTCTGGTTTTACATACCGATAACGATGACACGAAAGTGATTAGTCGCAGCGTCGTATATACTTCGCACTTCAATTATGTATATAATTTTTTACTCCACGAAATGATAAATACGATTTTTTATAGGACTGTGTTATAAAAAACTAAATTTTAGTTATGTATACAAATATTTGAGTGTAAAATGTATTTACATAATCATTAACACTTACCACTGCTAGGAGATTAAAGAAATATAGCAGCCATTTCAAAAATACTCCACAACAGCCCATTTTTGTTTAGTTTTAGTTTTAAAATTAAAAAAAAATATACTTAATTTGTAATAATTAGGTAAGTAGCACTTTTAATTATAGTTCGGTTTATAACTTTAATATGTTTAATATGTTACTTCCCTATTTCCAAAATTGATTTCGTGCTTAACCTAACGACCGCGTATGTAGCTTTCGTTCGAATGACTGCTCTCAAAGCGTGTTTGATAAATTAATATTTTCCTTCTTTTGGTGGATAAAAATGTATAAAAAATCACAACTTATCTAAATATTACAATTTTTTTTGCAAATTAATCGATTTGATAAAAGTTTATCTATTTTATACATATTTACGGGTGTATGTATATATCTATGCGTATAAAAGGGAGTGTAATTGCACAAAAATATATTACACATACCAATTGACATATTACGATGGAATCAAAGTATTTCAACCCATAGATAACAAATTAGCCAATGAGTTTTAGTGGCGTTCAAATTGAGTTATATCTTTCGGTTATTTTTTACCGTTGAAATTTTTTTTTTTACCTTTCCATCCTTTGAAAATTGCTGACACACTTTGAATTTCAATTTGTATTTTATTGGCCCTTCTCTTTGAAGAATCATTACGGGTCCATTAATATGATTCTAAACATACCTCTTAAGAAATATGTATCTGCAACCTTTCAGCAACATTTCAATACGAAATAATCTGTAGGGTATTAATACATAGCATTTCAATGAAAACAATATATACATACATATACTGCATATCGCACACTTTATTCAAAAGTTCATTAATTAAGAAGTTCTCGTTTGCCAAAAAATCGTAAACAACTAGTACGGAGCTTTTTGCCACATATTACATCATCGAAGTTAATAACCCCAGTTCAAATTAATATTATTAATTTTACTTATTAGCGAAACAAATTTTCACTACGCCTTTTGCACTTTTTATTTACCAAAATCAAGGCAGCTTGTTGGCCTCGCCTATATCCCTAAGGTTGGGTAACTCTACCAGCCCTAAAAGCTTTAGGAATTTGGCATGATGTTCTACATGTTTATATGTCTGTTGTAATTGGTTGATATGCGCTTTCGTCTGTGGATTCACACCTTTATAATAAGACCCATCATCAAATACAAATGCATATGTGGAGTGGGTAAGCAGGCACTCAGTCAATCGCGTGAGAAATGTGCTTATCAAACTTCATAGAACAATGGCCGTGTGTGGTTTTCGTGTGTAGGCGCTTTTCCTATAACACCTGCCTTTGATTCACACTAAACCTACCGTCATTTAATGTCATGGGCATTTTCAATGCCACAGGATAGTTCGGAACCATCGCATTTGTTGAAGAGATACTACAAAGCTGAGTCCCCTGACTATTACCGACATTGCCAGATAACCTCATTTGCCTTTAGTGCCGCGGAAGGAATGAGCTGGTGAGACAGTTTGAGGCCCTTGGACGAAATCTATTCAATTTATTCGTATAGTGTGTAGTTTAAAAGGAACACAAAATCATTATAATGGACGACGTGTGTACTATTTCCTGCACGCGTTGTTTGTGTAAGTTTAGTAAATATTATTTAGGGAAAATTATGATGGGAAAACATCTGTTTTAAAGCATTTTTGTTAAATCGGAATGAAATTGCATTGCATTGAGCACTGAAGAAAAAGTAAAAAAAAACTATCTAGCTCGAATAGTGGTCGGCTCAATACAATTTTTTTTTATTCTGCCTGTCAGAACCCCCATCATTAGCCCTTGAGAGGTAATGTGTTTTAAAGTGCCCTATGAAAATATTTTTGCAGCAGAAACATCTTCTTTTCCTTTTTTATGTCACGAAACAACCCGGTTTCCCTTATCGCCCACCTAGTTACCTGGTTCAAGTAACCTTGAACCAGATCAAAAAGGTTGTCTAGAAATCGTTCCTTAACCAAAAGTTCATCTACATGGGCGATCACCCGACAACCCACTTTTTCCAGTTTCTCTAGAAGGTCGTTTCAACTGCAATCCAGAGCAGGGGAGAAACAACACCACCTTTAGGAGTGCTCCTGATGACTCTGCACTGAGTGCAGACGCTACCCCACTCCGCCGCGACAGTTCTGTCATGAAGGAAGCTGTAGATAAGCCTTATTAGGTTGGTTTCAACCCCCCAAATTATGAATATGCTTGACTATTACCTCTGGAGTGACTGGTGGTGGAGTGGAGCGCCTCTTCCGGCCTTCGGGATGAACGCAACACTGACTACCCTCCAAGCCTTGGGGATGTATCCCGTTCTCACGCAGTTTGCATAAATAGGATCCAACCAATTGCACGACACTTTCAGAGGCCTTTGCAGCTGCGCAGGTATGAAGCCATCGATCCACGGCGACTTTAATGGTTTGAACGAATTTATCGCCCAGGCCGCGTGACGATCGTCCAGAAGATCGGAGAAGTACAGGACCTGGGGGGAGATTCTGAAACCAGTTAGCGACAAAAACATTTATATTATGCGTCAAAAGTGCGATAGCGATCCAAAATTTTCGCTAACTAGTTACAAAATCTACCTCCTGAAGTACGAAATATTGAGGAGAAGTACATTTGACTGTACTTATAGGTACGAAGTACAAGAGCGAAAAAAGAAGTACATATCGTCGGTCCCTACGAAGAGTAGCACATTTCACTATTCGC
>NW_023458561.1:23456618-23467854 GCF_013731165.1 Rhagoletis pomonella
ACTCATGTTATGCGCTGCAGCACAATGCAAGTATAACCAGCGCTTTACATCTACTAATGTTAGCCAGGGTTCTTATCCACCAGTGCTAATTTGGGCTCGGTCGAAAAAAAAGAAATCAGGCATTCACAAATCTTTAATAATTCTTGTCTTTAATATAGCGCAGATAAGGACGTGGACGATGCCTTACACAGAAGAAATAACAAAGTTATGTACCTAAGGTCTTTAGCTCTTGCGAGTGAATGACCAAACTAAGGATCTATCTGCAATTGGTTGGCATTACTAGGAGAACTATGAAAAGGAGGAAAATATTCCTTGTAAATATACCTTAAATGGGGTAATTGTACCGAATGTACTTTAAAATTAAAATAGAGCTGAAAAAAGTACAATTACACCCACTTTTCCATCACTAGCATGGACGCGGTTTTGCAAGTCTTGAAGCTAACCCATTTCTCGCGCATTCGTTCTCTTACACATTTCTAGAAACACCTTAATACTACTTAGTAGATATTTCGAATATGATTGATCATATCCAGACTGTCTATCACAGAAGTGAGTTTTGAAGGCCATTGTGCTTACCAACTTTGAATTGATCGCAGCCTGAAAACTATCAGGTTTGTTCGTCGAAAATCGAGCAAGAATTATCTATAACTCAAAATTCTCTCTCAAATAGAACAAATTGCTGATTTCTGCACGAACGAAAATGTGCAGGAATTGCAAGTTTCACTGCCAGCAGGTGCCCACGGTTGCCTTTTGCGCATAATAAATTTTTATAGAATTCTTAAAATTGTTAATGATCCACAAAAACAAGATCTACATGTATATTTCTTGTTATTCCGACTTTCTTTAACAAAAACACATAAGTGCATACATTTTATTTATTTTTGTCATAGTAACTGTCGCATTTCCTAAATTCTCTCTGTTTAGTAAACAAATATTTACTTACATATTTCATTAGAAAATCGATCATGTTTAGAACTTCTTGAATTTAACGAACTTATTTATTCGTCGACAAAAATGCAACCATGTGACAGAATCATATACTTTTATTAGCTCTGATCCAGTACTCCATGACCTTACAGGATTTTCCACGAACTTGCAGGAAGTTACAGGAAAAATGATCCCGTACTCCAAATTCCTACAAAATCCTTGAAATGAGAGCGATTTTCGGAGAGTTGTGTAGAGAATTAAGTTGCAAGATTTTACCCGAACTTTTTTTTCTGGTAAAATCATGAAAAGTGTCAAGCGATCAGTGGTTGACGTTTTTAGAGGAAAAATGATTTTTTTGTTCCCGTACTTTGTGTTGTTACTCACTTTTTACGTTCACTTCAGAGAGTAATTTTGCTGTTTGACATTTTTGGATCAGAGCTATTATTATTATTTGGACATATGTATATAGCGCTGCGACCTAGCTAGATTTATTGTACTAACCCGTATCAAGTCACTCCAACCTTTGGCTGTTAATAAAATTAAGCACTTTGGAGGGTGTCGTGTTCCACATTCTGGATGAAGACGATATTCGCTCTCCAGGGTGTATAAGTTTGACTCGAGTTATACTCGGGCAATCATATAATATACGCTTCGAGGTTTCATCCTCTAGCCTACAAAACCTGTACTTCGTCTCCGCTGAGAGTCCCATTTTGTGCAGATGGTCCCTCAGCATGCAGTGTACTGTCAGGTGTCCGGTTAGAGCGCCATTGGGTTGTAACCTGCAACTCCTCCCATCCCCTTAGGAGCTCTGCTGTGGATCCTCTGGATGGACCAAAGGAAGGCTGAGGGCAGAGTTAGCAAGTCTACTAAGTAAGAATACACAAATTTTTCCTACAGCGGTAGAAATCTTAACACGGGTTGAATTGGGTTTTATAACTCGTGTTGAAAATTTACCGTTTATGCTTGTTGGCTCTACCCGAGTAGAAAAGCAGCATAAACATAGTAATAGTTGCGATCCCGTACGAGTCCGGACTAATCAGAACTAGTCAGATTTTACTGGAAATCGATCCCGTACTCGGTTCTCCGACAATTGAGACCACAAAAAGAGTGTAAATAAGGTCAGAAGTTACCAGTTTTAGTCCGAAGATTTTTTGCTGGTAAGTTCTGGAAAATGTGTCAAACGATCAGCTGTAGTCTGTTTGACAACCGAATTGTAAACAAAAGAAAAGTGCACTCTGCTAATGCATTTTGAATAGTATTTAATTACTTGTTTAAGTGGATTCTAATGAAACCGAAAGTATTTTTGTTATTTACATATGTGAGCTGAGTGTGTTTACACAAAAAATAAGCAAAAAATTGCAGCCAAAATTTGGAGGTTAAGTTGAAGTCTTCATAAGTTAGCATTTTTTACTAGAAAGCGAACCCGTACTTTTCAGAGCAAAACTTCGCAACTTCTTTCCAAGATAACTGTCACTTTGCGCTCTCAATTTTTGAGTGATGGATAATTTTTTGGTCTGCACGAACGCGATTTGAACCAAGATAATTCGTACAATTCTCGCTTGCAATAATCTACATAGAAGTAAGATCCCATTATTATGTTTTTTTGGAATTGTCTGTGAAGATAAAAATCTCGTATTCAAAATAGAAGTCTTTAAACTTTGTTACTTTTCCCGTTTTTCGTAATAAAATTATCGTGGTACAATGCTTAATAAGAATATTAAAAATATAAAAGTCCTAAGTTTTATACAATTTTAGAAAAATCAATAGGCAACATATAATTTTTTCGAGCAAATAGAAGCTAAACAATTCGTGGCATAAATACAGCTTCAAGTAAAACATTGATTTGAGTAGTTGCTCTGAATGTCAATTAAAATTTGATTAACGAGTTACGAAATCTGTTGATATTGAAATCAGATCAACATTGAGACTAAGATTGAGATTAAGGTTATGGTTCATTATTTACCAGAAAATACTAGTGATTATACTAAAAAAAAAACTTGAGATTTATGGTACAACCAGTGTTGCCAGTTTTTTGTAAACAATAAGTTTCCTAAAAACCGTATCTAACCTTAAAACATGAAGAGGGTTTTTAAAATTATGGTTTTTTTGATTTCATTAAACATAAATAACAAAATTCAATAAAATAAAATTAACAAAATAACACTTAACTTATCAAAAATATACTTTATAAACTGGAACATTTATATCACTTTTTGTTTTAACGAAATTCAGGATCATTATTTTTTGTAAATAGCTTTGTTAATTTTTTTTAGCATTTGATGCGATACTTTGAATTTAGTCCCTTCTGCAGCATTTTTTAAGAAATGCTTAGTACTAAAATTACCAAAGAGTACTGGAATTTCAAATTTATTTTTGGTTTTAATCAAATTAATTTGGGAAAATATTCTTTCTACATTTGCTTTGGCGACCGGAATGCAAAGGACAGCCAAAAGCATTATTTTCAAATGATGAAACGCCGCTTCTTCGTCGTCTCTCTTGATCTTAAAAACTGACCAACAAAAGGACCGAAAGAGAAACTTTAATTTATACGTTCAAATTGAAAAATTCGAAACAAAAGTCTTGGCTTCACTTGGCATTTCCAATTGGCGTCAGTTGGCACAGAAGAAAAGCGACTGGTGTGCTTTGTTGAATTCGGCGCCTACAGCGGTTATTTAAAAAAACCAACAGTTAAAACTATGAATCTGGCAACATTGGATACAAAGCAACCCAGCTAGCACAGTTGCCAGACACTTTCTGATATCAGACAAGTCGCACAAATGCCTGGATAAAAAGTTGACTATTTAGACAAGTCTTACAGGTTTCGTACAGATTTCTGGGCGAAGTGTCTGGAGAATTTTATTAATTTCCTTATCTGACATGTCTGATCGAATTATGTCCGATTTCGGACAGACGCGTCTGGTTATTCTTATTTCCCATAATTTTTTTGTCAGACATCTGTTATATAACCATCTGAAATGTCGGTAATTAAGTCATAATTTCCCACGACGTGTCGGTTAGACTTCCTGTCAACTTTTCCACACGTTTCTCTGGCCGATATCGTCCAGAAAACATAAAGATTTCAGGCTTTTTTGCCGACGACGGATATCTAACGTATTTCTGGCAATTTTGCTAGCTGGGAAAGCAATGCTTTGCTTGCCTTTTGAGCCAACAGTTAAAATGTGAACCTGGCAACACTGGACACAAAGCAAAGCGATGATTTGCTTGCTTTTTGAATCGACATTCTATTTTGAGCGTTAACAATGCGTAACAACGGAAACGATCGTACAATAAACGAGACATCTGTGGAGCAGTTGAGAATGATTCATGCAAGATTCCATTATCGTGACAATATCGTTCACTTGCTCGTGTCAACAATCCGAGAATAGAGTTAACACACCCTTCACGTAAAGTAAATACATATGTATGTATAGTATAGACGTTACAATTCGCATTTGTAATTGCGAACTGGCGAAAATAAATGATATGATAATAACTTCTACGCTCGTACGTATGGAAGGTTATTTTTTTGCTTTATAAAAAATGCATTCATAAAAAAGTATGTATTTACAGGTACATACATATATACGTAGGTATACATATTTTTGGGAACTTTTATAGCATGGCGACGGCATGGTTAAATGTGGAAAACGATTGTTATACATATATATGTATACTAGGGTGCTCCAAAAATACACGTGAAAAAGTAAAGTCGTTAGCATTAAAAAATGGTTAAATAAACAATTGGTTATTATTTATTATTGAAAGTCCCCTGAAGATAACCATTGTTTTCCGATCGAAAAATATTGATTTTCAAGAATTCTATACCATTTATACGAAAAGTTGTTTTTTTCCTATATTTTCCTATACTTTGAGCGCTCTGAGCGACCTCTAAATATTTTTTGATTTCAAAAAAATACGGGTATACTTTTTTCGATATAGAATAATAGAATAGGGGGTGAGAGCATTACAATTCCGACTTTACTGTTTTTGGACCACCCTAATATACACAGTACAAATTACAGTTTCATCAAAATTCAGACCTAAAATTTAAATTTTTCTTTCGATTGTTTTCGGAAGTAAATGTTTAAGATAAAAAGTAAAGAAGTATAAGTTCGGGCGAAACCGCGCTTTATATACCCGGCGCACGTACTAAAATCGTTTTTTCACCTTTCTGTAAACGCCTAATATTTTTTAGCAAAGTTCTCACCATTTTTTGATACCTTTAGAATTATAGTATACAAATAAAAATCTAGAGATAGTATTTCCAAAATTAGTGAAGGTATAAATCAAAACGGGCAAAACCTTAATTACTACAGTACTGAGCGAGCCTATTTCAGTGACATAAAGATTTAAAAAATCGGACATCAAATAAGAAAGTTATAGCAAAAAACTCAATTTATCTGTTGATACCCAATATTTTTTCTCGGCTTAAAAGTTCAAATTAAATTACAACACTAAACTTTTTTTCGTGACACTCCTTAAGGTAGCTACATATGTTTATGTGGATCAAAATCATGGAGGTGGAGAATAGGGTTGCCAGACGTACTGCTTTTGGGAGTAAACTTCCTTTTTTTTATTGCAATGTACTCCCAAAAAGAAAAATCTGGAAATTTGCTCCTTTTCCAGATTTGTACTTCTTTTTCCCGCTATTCAATTTTAACCGACTTCAAAAAAGAGAATTCATCGGAATATTTTATTTATGTGTGGTACCGCAAAACTTTGTACCACGTTAACCGATTTCTACAATTCTTTTTTTTTAAGGAAAGGTGGTACCTCAAGGGTCGTCTCGTAATTTGGTTTAGATCCGTTCATTAGAGAAATCAACGATAATCTTAAATTTTTATAGGAGAATTGAAGTCGGTTTTGTTTTTTACTTAAAAATTACTTGTTTATCATATACTTTGCCATTCATACTGGGTTACACCAGGCTCGAACCTAGACCCTGCGGAATGGTAGCGTGCACTGCTAACCACTACACCACAGCGGAAATTTGTAATAAATAAATTGCACAAAAAAATTAAAAAAATGGTACTCCTTGGTTAAGTTTGTATTGCCTTTTTCTATCGAGAATAGAAATGTACTCCTTTCTCCGTATCAGAATCTGGCAACCCTAGTGGAGAAGTTTAGTTACGGTAGAAATAAAAACATGAACTTTATTATGAAATAGATTTTTCACTGTTATAAATTGGAAAAGGTCGTCGTTAATTACATCTTTTTGAATTTATCGCGAAAAGTAATGAATGATGGTCCAGAAAAGGTCCTTTAACATGACCTGGCTTGCTAAAAATCCAGGTAGCTGTCGATATGTGGGTTTCATTGACTAAGAGTTTAAGCCATAAGTGGATATCCTTCCGATTTCGATAATGACTTGTATGTTCATCAGAAAATATGTGCAATATATCAACATATGATCTGTTAAGTAATATTTTCTGCTAAACTTGTTTTACATGAGCCCAAACGGCATAAGCTTGGTGTTCAAGGTTATCACTTAGAGCCGTTTTCTGAAGTTACCTTTAACTTTAAAGCTCACTTTATATTTAAAGTTTGTATTAAAAATAAAGCTATGTCTAAAGTTAAGCATTTCTATTATCGGTTTATGACGTATGTATGTTCCTTGTTTAAGCCAATTTAAAACCGGTAATAAACTGCTTTACTTTAGACATAATCATAAATTTTAAAGCAACCGTTAAATATAAAGTGAGCTTTAAAGTTATAGGTTACTTGAGAAAACGACCCTTACTGAGGCAAACGAGTGTGACTGCGAGGCATCTTTATTGCCTTCGTCATAGTCCCCGCCATAATCGTCTTTTATTTTTTGTATTATAAAGTTAATCTTAATATTTTTGAGATAATGTTACAGTTGGCCCGACTCTTTATCTTGATATTAAGAATAATATATGATTGTAACCGAAATACCTTGACGATGATGAGTTATGTACCACCGTCGTCAAACTATTTTTCCACGTATTCTTAAGTAGATAATTATTTTGGCGGCGACAGAGCTACACCACGACTTTAGTTGTGGCCAGCTTAGATGTATATATATTTTTTGAGCGACAGATAAGGTTCCTCCTCTCCTTTTATGACAAGTTCATACAAATTCATGATGTCATTGAACAATTTACAGCTTTGGTCGTCTTTTTCAGTGTGTTCAGACTACAACAATTCACAAATATTTTTAAAACATAACACAAAAAAATCGCGCAGAGATTTACAAAAACTTAAAAGGCGTGTTTTACATTACTTAAAACGAAAACATGAATTAAAACATTAAACCAGCAAATGTATCGATAAACGAGAGATTTTACTTTTACAGTTTAATGAGTGGGTCACATTCGTATTTAATTGCAAAATTGTAATTAATACTGTAAAGTTATTTTCTTTCACCATTGGTTAAATCAGGTAAAAATGATCCAAGATCCTGATTTGTGGGACTGTAGGGGTTGTGGTTGCCACCATATTAGGGAAAATTAGTGGTCTCTTTAAATAGCTATATTGCTCACTCATCCCAAAAGTTCTGTGTTGTCAAAGCAAATTGTAACATGAAAGGGCCTTTAATATTTTTGGCTCTCTTAAGGTGCAGACTCATACATATGTACACAAGCAAATTTTTTGCGTTATTTTAAGAAGGTTAAAAGGTCTAAATTTTCATAAGTAATAAGTTAGTATTAAAAACTTTAGACTTATGTTGAAAAAAATTACCAAATTACAGAATTCGTTCTAAAAAGAAAAAAATTACCAGTTTTGGAAAAAAATTACGAAAGCGGCAACGCTGGTCAGAACCCCCATCACTAGCCCTTGAAAGGTAAAGTGTTTTAAAGTGCCCTATAAAAACAATTGCTGCAGCAGAGAAACGACTTCTTTTCCTTTTTTATGTCACAAAAGGACCCGGTTTCCCTTTGCCCAATAGCAGTTCGTGCTGCGACAATTCTGTCTGCAATACCCGCAGGTGCCGTGTTTAACATATGTATGTTAAGCGCCAGTGTAGGTGTGGTTCCTAATGCTCTGCTAATTCATATTTTACAAAATAAATAGGAATAAAAAAAAATAAAATTTTTTTATTTGATTACCGTTTAAAAAGGTTCGTATTTAAATCAAGTGAAATGTCTCAATAAAATGGATTTTTCCACTATACATACCACTACGTATAATAGAAATATTCAACTCAAATACGCCCGTATTAAAATTAAGCATTTTTCACTACACGGATGGCGTTTTGCACGTCTCGGATGCTTTTTCATATGTAATTAAGATAGTATATGTATACAAAGCACCCTGCAAAAATTTGAGGCTCAGGTGGTCCACTGGGTCGTAGTTCTAAAGCATGAGCAAAAGGACCAGGTTGCATACTAGTAACTTGTTATGCTGACCTGGACCACTTCAAACGTAAAAAAACTGATATATGTGTTGAACAACACTTATTCGTGGCCGATCGTCAATATTATTCGGTTGCCGAATGTGCCATGGTCCAAAAGGAGTAGTTGTCTAGGTGGTCCCATGTTGTGCAGTGGTGGACCAGAAGTGGTCCCATGTTATGCAGTGGAGGACCAGAAGTGGTCCCATGTTATGCAGCGGTGGACCAGAGGTGGTCAGGTCCAATGACATCGCAATGTTAATGTTACCATATTTTCTCCATATATTTGGACCATTTTGTTTACTAGTGTTGGTTACAAGGTAGCGTGGTCCTGTACTAGTAAATACTTAACCTAGTGCCACTTTTTGCAGGGCATGCACAGCGGTGACAACACATACACCCATACATGGTATGACATAATGCACTAATCGCGCGCTGTGATGTCAATTCAAACTCAACATTTGAAAACACATTTACATGTATGGCTGTAGCTAAGTGTGCAAAGACGCTTGATACAATTGGTTGCGGCCAAGAGGGTCCGGGTTCAATTAACATCAGACGGAACATAAAACTAAATTTTTTTTCTTCTTAATTATGATTTCGTAAACATCTATGGGCTTCACGAAAGCACGAAAATTCAAATTTAATAGGCAGAAGAGTAGGTACAATTGTACCTAGTTTTACATCACTATTTAGCTTCATATATATTCCTTCATTCTTCTTCAAAATTATTCTTTACTACCTCATTATCTCACTAATTTGACATCACACCCAGTTGCTCTCAGTTCGATTGGCGTATGGTGACTATCATCGTACGTCACCTATGGGACGTACACCACAATTATCAGACCAGTTGCAACCCACATGTTTTTAGTATGGTGGAAGGCTCAGGATAAATGGCATAATAGAAAAATAATAAGAAAAGTGCAAAGACTCGCATGCCTTGGCATATCTTGAGCAGTGAGTAGCGCACCTCAGGAAGGACTTAAGATCATATTTCACTTGCAACCGCTGTAAATGTTCATCAATGGTACGGCCGCAAAGAGCGCCCTCAGGCTCAGAGAGCACTGAATTCATAACATCTATTTAGGACTTTAATACTAAGGTGCCTATTATATTCCCGAGCAGAGAAAAACGGGATGAAGGACTGCCAGTAGCAGAGGGACTTCAATACTTAGGTGCCTATTATACATATTTCCGAGCAGAGAAGAATGGGATGCAGGACTGCCAGTAGCAGAGGGAGGTACATTCATCTATACTGATGGTTCAAATGTTTAATAAGGAACCGGAGCCGATCTATACTCGAAGGACCTTTAGATTAACCGGTCCTTTCGTATACCGAACGATTGAAGTGTCTTCTAAGCAAAGATCTACGCAAGTTTTTTTAAATATTTAGTAATAGAGTTCCATAAGATAAAGTCACGATCTTTGTCGCCACTCAAGCAGCACTGAAGGCAATAGGATGTAAAATAGTGAAATCAGGAATTGTATTAACGTCCCTCTATGCTGCCTTCGCGGACATAGCAATATTGGAGGGAATGAGTCGGCTGATAAGATGGCCAGATCCAGTCAGATATGCCGATAGAAGAAGCGGATAGCTCCGTACTACCAAATTTTAGTAATCACGTTGGGAAAATTAATGAATACACCGTGACCGCGACTAATGACTTGTTGAATAAACTGTGAGATCAGAAGATTATTTTGACCACGGCTAAGTACTAAACATACGAAGAACGTGCTGAAACTCAATAGGTCTGCAGTAAGAGTCTTTACCGGCGTCAACACAGGATCAGACTACAGTATCAATGCTTCAACGTTGGCGAATAGCAAGAAGCACTGTCTACTGGAGCTGCCGTGATGAGGATGAGGAAGAGTCCATTGACCACTTTCTGTGTCGATTTCCAGGTCTACAGACGAAGCACCTCAAGCACTTGCGTTCACGCTTCTTCAACAGTCTGGGCAAGCTAACGGAGGTGGAACTGTTGGATCTCCTCGGCTTCAGTAGGGATTCAGTAGAATAATGACTTCAAATTACATAGCTTTTCTCTCGGTTATGGGGACTTGCCTCCTTCTGGCACTCGGACATTTCTGTCTCCGAGTGAAAGTATGGAATATTCCATACAGGGCCTTCTAACTCAACCTAGCCTACAAACATCCGACCAAAGTTGTAATACCATTTCATGTTCATGAAAGGTATAATATTTAAATCATCATATGTATGTTTGTATATACTTACTTAAGTACGTATGTATGTATATAGATATAACGCATCATTATCAGTAACTAAGTTCGTAAAGGGAAAATGACTCATATTTTAGGTACATTCTGAATCAGTGGCAGCGTGCGAGTGCAATTTTAATAACAAGCAATATATTTTGTCAATATCTGCTATATACTCCTGTTCGTGCCAGTTACATAGTTGTTAATTTAATAAAATTTAAGTTAAAAATAAAATGAAATAAGTAAGAAAAGAACAAAGTAAGAAAAAATAATAATAACTAAGTTGGAAATCACCTTGATTATTTCAATTGCTGTATGCATACATACAAACGTCCATGCATGTGAATGCCGGGCGTCATAGCCCCATACATAACCTCCTAGTTGGTCCATAAATTGCTGATAAGTACTTATACTCTTCTATATTTACTTCTATGATAATGTGTGATATTTACTCTGGCAGATATGTAGATAGGAAAATGGTTATCAGTTACCCCGTCTGCCACTTTTGCAGTTCCGCCAGCGAGAAGTCTTTGTGTACAGAGAGCCAAGAGCCAAGAGCTGTATCCAGTGACACATTTAAAAGGCCTCACTGCATAATTGCGTGCTTAAATCGACAAGAGAATTCGACGCGTTTAAACGTTACAAGACAACTAACGGAACAACGTGAATTTAAATTGCGAAACGATAATAAATATCAAAAAACAAATTTACAAATACATTGTACTTAAAAAAAAA
>NW_023458561.1:23467864-23483077 GCF_013731165.1 Rhagoletis pomonella
AAAAAAAAAACATACAAACATTTTTCGTAATTTGCTGAAATTTTACTCTTATAAGGAGTTCTGCACGGTTATTTCAAAATTGAACTGGGTTATTTTTGCTACCGGCAACCAATTTTTGAAAAACCCGGGTTTTTAGTGTTGGTTGCCAATTTCTAGAAAAGCGAGGTGGTCATAGCGATTTTTTTTATTTTGGCTAATTCAAAATTGAAATCGGTTTTTTGTACCGGTTACCAATTTCGAAGCTAATTTTTTTCGATTATCAAAACACCTACATATCCAATTTCACCTAGCGCTGGCGGAGCTGACGTGCGGCATATCTGCCCCAGGGTAGTCCGCATAAAATCACAGGGTCTCCAATCCGCTCATTTCTTGATGCGATATACTCGTGGGTACGCTTCCTAAGTAACTTATCCTCAACGCAGTTTCTAGGTATATTACTGTGTCCGGACGAATATATAAGGCTAAGTGGGAAATATTTTGACGCAACCGAAAAAGAGGTCAGGTATACTGGTACTGCTTCCTTCCTTCTCAACCACTCAACCATTGAGGCAATGTGAATAGACAATGAAGGGATTAGCGCCAGTCTTCCAATTCAGTAACCTGTGTTATCGAAACTGTGTTCCTAATTCTTACCACAGTTCCTGCTGTAGTCTTAACTGAAATGTCGACGAGCAAGAGTGGCTTAAATTGTCCCATTAATTCAAGTACGGCCGTCTTGTTGCAGCCGCTCCAGTTTCCTTACTAGAGTGTTATTCTCTGGTACATGCAACCAGACGAGGATTCTATGGAAAATTATACACTCAAACAGTTAATAACTTTGAGAGAAATTCCCCGTCTCTAAACAATTGACCCTCCCTTTCTAGTACAGAAAAAGCAAAGCGAATGTCCTAACTACGTGGGAGAGCTTCCTCAATCCACTTTTTGGTTGCATGCAGATGGTCTCAACCGATCTACCATTACCGTACACACACTGAGCATTTGATTTTCGATGCTGCGGTTTTTGTTTTGTTATGTGTAGTTTAATATCGTCTCTCAAGCAGGGATCACACGATTTGTACATTTGTACACAAAATGCCAAATTTAGATTTGTCCACATTTGCGCATTTGGATAGCGTTGTACAAATGATTTATTTTGCGATCAGACGATTTGGCTGTCAAAGATCCAAATGATTTGGCACACATTTGCGCACGGCAGTAAAGTGACAAATATTGTCCACATTCATTCACACGATTTAACCATTTGGTCATAAATACTTAAACAGCTGATCCATACTGTCAACCATACTTTTGCATTTATGATTTCGTGAGATTTGAAATGAAATAAACAAAAATAATATATACGCACAGGTACTCAGAATTTTGAATACACCCTCAAAATCTGGGCTAAAAAAACGCGTTTTTCATAGGTTGAAGCATATACTTGCTCGTAACTTTATTTCTGTTTGTCCGATGAAAAATACTTACATATGCCATTTAAGAGAAAACATTTCGTTGTTTACAACCATTTATATATGGTTAATTTGTCTTGAGAATGGCCACCCTATGTATGTATGAAATCTACCACATATTCGCGTTTTTGAGTAGTTTTATTTTTGCTCAACATAATTTTCTTAATCTTAAGAGCAAAAATTGTCCAACACTAAACACTAACAACAAGCAGAATGGGAGGATAAAATATACTCTAAAATATTAAATTTTCTCAATATTCAATTTTTCGACATCAAACGTGGTTTTATTGTGTTAAATTGCAAAATATATGATTTATAAAAAGAATTAATAGCGAAAATGATAAAACCGGCGATTTTTGTGAAAGGATTAGCAAATTTCAGTGCATCTAAAATTTCTAAAGCGTTGTTTACTTTTACTTGAGAATTGTCAAAATCGGCAAATCCCAAGTAGCAAGCCACATTTGTTCGCTACATCGTGATGTGATAAAAAGAAAAGCTGGCAGCACTCCGCAAGGTTCCAGAAATCTCTCAAAATATGTTTGAAACTGTCAAGGAAAAAAATTGCCAAAACTCAACGCAATTTTTATCAACTTCAATCTTGCACTTTATTAAACTAAAATTAATTTTGTTTTAGATTCTAATTAAAATGTTTGCAATTTAGGTGGAACCTTGCAGATTTTTTTTAATTTTTGTACAAAGTTTGATCCAAAACCTGAGATATACCACATTTTTTTGAAGTCTACCACATTTTTTTCCAGATTCTACCACACAAATTTTTTTAAGTCCGATCACTGATTCCTTTGCCATTTCTTGAGCAAAGCGAAATGTCTTATCTTGAATCACATACATATATACGTATTTTTCACCGGGTAAACAGAAATAAAGTTGCGAGCAAGTATACCTGTGCGTCACCCTTTGAAAAACGCGGTTTTTGACCATAAGTCCATATTTTGAGGGTGTATTTAAAATTCTGAGAATGCAGATTTTACTGCTTGAATAGACCTACAACAAGTGTGAACCTCGAAAAAACTATATAAATTTTTTTTGTCACACAGTGTAATTTAGATCGTCTTTAATAATCTGTATATCGCCGTTTAAAGTACAAAACCGCGTATCAACAAAAAGGCAAAACCGCGTATGTCAGGTTGCAAAAATTATTTTCTAGAGAGTAAAAACACTCATATTTCAAAATGGTTCTCTTTTTTATAAAGCAATAGCATTTCTAGATAGTATATTTCAGGACGAATGGATAAGGATTTAGCCAACAGCTTCTGTAACCAAATCCAATTTTTGGCAGCAAATGTCAGTTACGCGATTTTGCAGAATGACGATACACGGTTTTGTACTTAATACGACGATATGCATGTATGAATATGTGTATAGCCAGCAAAAACTGCGGAAAGAGATCCGAAAACTGAAAGAAAGGTGAATAGTAAAGTGCCACGAAGGGTTGTGAAACAAATACTTTTCCGGTTGGTTTTCTGAAATTTCTCATTCTGAACTTCACATATGCTTTTTCATAGTTAATTATACTCAGAAATTAATTATACTTTTATAAATACTTTTTAATATGTTCGTCTGCCGGCATAAGAACCTGGAACCTCATGAAAGCTTAAAAATAGTCGCACGCTTCTCTGCACACTCAGCTACTGTCGAATACGTATATGTACATGTTTTGAAATGTTCAGTTTGAGCAAATATTTTAAAATTATTGTTTTCAAATAACGTGATATTTTTCGGTAGTTGTCGGATACGAATATTATATTAAATATTAAAATTTTTCCAAAATTGGAAAATACAAGGGTTCACAAGCACGAAATGGCAATACCGCTCAACAATATTTGTATATTTGTCACTGGCATTTGTCATCAAGTGGCAAATCAGATATTTGGTCATTTGCTTAATTTTTATTTGGCTTTTGTAGCAGCATTGTGTTCACACGATTTGGCCACCAGGGTTGTTTTTCATTTGCCAACAGAAGGCAAATATTTGGCTTCTCTGATAAATGACAAATGTAATTTAGCGTTCACATGATTTGTCTATGAATTTGACAAATTTTTTGCCAAATGTACAAATCGTGTGATCCCAGCTTCAGATATGTATTGCTATATGGGCATTCCCATGGTGGCGCACGTGACAGTCGTACGATTTCAATGTGACACAAAAAAGGAATACCATTTGTTTTCTTTAGTTTTTTTGGGCCATTGTATAGCACATAATTAGCTCTATATTTAACCGAAAAATGAAATCAATCGAACTGCTTGGTCCTGAAGTATAAGCATTTAAAGAGAGTGTCGTTACGTGACAAAAAATGGAAGTTGATTTTTTCTTTTCTTGCAAAATCGCAAAACTCTGCGAATTGTGGATGGCTATTTTGATGAAACTTATTTTGATATGATTTGGAGCTATTCTAGTTGTTTTTAGAGTTTTTTGAAGTAATGCAAATTGTTTAAATTTTCTTTTACAACCCCAAGTGTGAAACGTGACGTGACGTGGCGTGACGTGACATAAATTTCCATCGTTATATTTTTGTTAATATTGCTTTTAAATGAATTTTCAACGCAAATAAAACATGTATTTTATGTAGAATATACTTTATATTTTGACTTCAGCGCCAATTCAGGGTCAATTTATTGGAAATCTATGATTTATTATGTTTCAACCACATACGCCAAATTCGAACCAAATCGGACCACAAATACGGTTTTTCGAAATATCTCGACCTTGGCACCACCTAGGAAGACCATTTTATGCAAACATGATTCTACTTACATAGCCAGTATATATTTTAAAAAGCAGACAAATCGGCCCGTAAATACGTTAGATATAAAACTTTTATTTTTTTTGTCGTGGTGGACCTTCCGATGGAAACACCCATATGTAACAAAAAATGCTTCACAATAACGGCCAATCAAGATAAGGTTGTACATTCATCCTCTCTGTCCATCATTGAACCAACATTAAGAAAAAAAAATGTTTAAAAAACGACTAAGTAGGTAGGTTGTAGGTATGAAGAAAAGTGTTTTTTTGCAGACTATGTACTTTTTACTATATTTATGAACATAATCGAAATTGGCTTCCACTATTTTACTTCTAACCGCAATAAAAATTCCAGCTCGTTGGCATTCTTCTCATCGTTCTTGGCAGTCTCATGCTGGATGGCCTAGGAGAAGTGAAGTCGTCCAAAATTATTGAAAACGTTGATGTCATACCAATATTGATCATAGTGCTGGGTGCATTGATATTCATTGTGTCATTTATGGCCTGCTGTGGTGCGATCAAGGAGATCAATTGTTGTGTTCTAATAGTAAGTGCGAGCGCCTCAAAATGAGCAAAATTCATGTTTAAAAATCGCCCAATTTCGTTTTTATTATTTTCATCTAGTATGCAGTTTTTATGCTCATCCTATTGGGTCTGCAAATCGCGCTCGTTGTTTGGGTTTTCGTGAGAAAAGATCAGTTTCTCAAAACTATGGACTCCATTGTTTACGATGCATTTGAGGACAGAGACGATCAAACTGATAATTCAATGAATTTAATCCAAATCACGGTAAGTACCGATAAATGAGTTAAGAAATGGCTGCTGAATTCTTAATTTTTTTTTACTTTCCCCAAATAGTTCAACTGCTGTGGCTACACTGATTACAAAGATTATAACAGCACAGGCGTGCCTCCTTCTTGCTGTGGCTTTTCTGAAACAACCGCCTCATGTCCATCGTCTATTTACACTACCAAAGAAGGTTGCAAAACGGCATTTTACAATTTCTGGGATGATAATTTGAAATATGTACGATTTGGTGGCATTGTGGTGATTGTCATCGAATTTTTGGCTTTGGTATCAGCATGCAGTGTTGCCGTATACATACGAAAATCATTGAATTCGAATAGGCCAAATGGGGCTTAGTGTAAATTTGAGTTAATCGTTAACAGTCAGGAGATTGCAATTCTTTTTTAATTTGGCTAAGCTAAGATGGCCATCGTCATTGTCAGATAACATTCTCAAAAGTTTAGTTTATTGAAAATAAAATTCCTAAATGGAAATTCTATACTGACGAAATAATGTCTTCTTGGTCACTGTATGCGGTAAAAGACTTTGCCTGCTTTACAACCAGCATAAATTCTCCTAAAAATAAGTTTAATTTTTCGCTGCCCTATATTAAAATTTAACGTGATTCCGACAGGGAAGTGTTATTTGAACTCTGTGGAACTTTCCCCGATATGATCTATAAAATGCCGTGCATTCCTACGGATAATGATGATCCAATGAAAATACATATCGTTAGAAATAAATGGAATCCAGAGGCCTGAGCTGCACTTGTGCCAATTTTTTTTTTATGCTTCCTCAAACATTTTACACATGATAATACATCTTTCTGGCCGCTGTGACAGAGTAGTAGGGCATGCGTACTACTACTCCGTTGGGCCTAGGTTTGATCCCGGGAAATATATGAATTGAAAAAAAAAAATCCTAACACCGTTTTTCGCCCCAGCAAGGGGTTGTGCGCTGGGTTTGGAACGCGCCACGTAAACCAGGCTCCAATAAAAAGAGAACAAAGCTCGTATGAGACCCTGTCCCCCATTTGATGACGACCACGGCAAACGTTTTAAGGGACTACGGTTTGAGGGCAAGCACTTGGAATGTCCGGACCCTTAATGGGGAAGGTGCCTCTGTCCGACTCGTTGATGTCCTCGTAAGGACGAAAGCTGACATCTCGCCATCCACGAAATACGCCCATGACCCGACATCGACCGATCGTGCGATTTCAGTCCCAAGGTTGGCAAGGAAGGCATCTTCGGCGCAACTGTCTGATGTTTGAGAAGATAATAAGAGCTGCAGAACTGAACCGCTCAGGAACAATTTTTCGACATCACCGGCAACAATAGGTCTGGTGGTCAACGAGGACAAGACAAGCTATCTACTTGCATCGAACAAACAGCCAGCGCATTCACGCCTTGGCACCCACGTCACTGTTGACAGTTATAATTTCGAGAAGTGAGAGAATTTCGATTACTTGGGAACCAGCATTAACACCGATAATAATGTCAGCATCGAAATTCAACGCAGAAACACTCTTGCCGAATAGTGCTTCTTTGGACTGAGTAGGCAATTAAGGAGTAAAGTCCTCTCTCGATGTACAACTCTACACTTTATATCAGGGGTTCTTAAACTTTTAAGATGATGGAACCCTTACTAAACACCTTTCATTTTATTGGACCCCACATCAAATTACTAAAAATCAAAGGCAGTGCAATTTAAATATGAACAAAAACTTTTACTAGAAATAGTATACATACTTTAAATTTTAATGTGAAGAATGAAATTGTTTCACTCTTATTAATTACACTGGATCACAAATTTTAGTTTGGTTTTTGTTCTCCAGACGCCGCTATCTAATTTCTATATAGAATTGTTCGGTGATTCCGAAAATCGAGTTAATTTGAGTGGTTCCACTTAACCAAGAATAGCTTACGAACCAATTTAACAATCATAACGGAGATAAGTCAAATAAAAGCTAATAAAATTCTCCATAAACCATGTATACATCACTTTCCGATAGAGCTGATAGTTTCTGACAAATTAATTAATCATTCCAGTTTTTTTTTATTCTTTAATGAAAAAATTAAAAAAATCAAACTTTAACAGAAGAAAAATTTTAAAAATAACAGGTTCTGTGCCAAATTTTTGCATTTGTTCTGTTCTTGTCCTGTTCTTTAGAAAAAACTCAAGTTACTGATGAAGTAAATATTTATTGTATGAAATATGAGCAGAAAAGCGTGAAGATATACACATGTAACCATAAGTGGGCGTGGCTACGCCCATTTTCCAAAAATATATAATATTCTTATTTTTCGTCTGAAAATTATTGTAAATAATAATTTTGAGTTAATTATCTTCAGTAGTTACTAAAATATCGCAGTTTTCGTATTTCTGAAAATTACCGTTATATGGGAAGTGGGCGTGGTTACAGTCCGATTTCGCCCATTTTCAATACCAACCTACCTTGGATTAATTTAAACCGACGTACCAAATTTCGTTGAGATATCTCAATTTTTGCCCGAGTTATCGTGTACACGGACGGACGGACAGACAGACATGGCTTAATCGACTTCTCTATTCATTCTGAGCATTTATGTATACATTTGTCTATATCTATCTCGATTCGGTTTGGCTGTTACAAACAACCGTTATGTGAACAAAATTAATATACCCTTGTGCACAAGTGCGCTCGGGTATAAAAATTTGCGCATAACCTGTAATTTGTTTAATTTTTACTTCTGTTAAAGTTTGATTTTTTTTAATTTTTTCGTTAAAAAAAAACTGGGCTGATTAATTAATTTGTCAGAAACTATAAGTCCTATCGGAAAGCGATGTATTTATACAAGGTTTATGGAGAATTTTATTGGCTTTCATCTGAGCAAAAAGTCGTTAAACGCAAATGGAAACGCCTACAATAACGCAACATCTGTAGGAGTTTCCGGACCACCTATGGACAAAACCGACTTCAGCTTTCATCAAGTTGGACAGGACGGATTTGTCTATGCACTTTCTAAAAATGTCACCGCCTAATTATGAGTATCAGTGATCGGACTTCTACCACATTGTGGTAGATCTGCCACTTTTTTGAGCATCTACCACATCTACCACACAAGGTCTGAAATCTACCACATATTCGCGTTTTTGAGTAGTTTTATTTTTGCTCGACATAATTTTCTTAACTTTAAGAGCAAAAATTGTCCAACTCTAACAACAGGCAGAATGGGAGGATAAAATAAACCGTAAAATAGTAAGTTTTATCAATATTTAATTTTTCGACAGGAAACGTGGTTTTATTGTGTAAAATTGCAAAATATATGATTTATAAAAAAGAATTAATAGCGAAAATGTTAAAAAAATTGCGATTTTATTAGTATTAGCAAATTTCAGTGCATCTAAAGTTTCTAAAGCTTCGTTTACTTTTGCTTGAGAATTGTCAAAATCGGCAAATCCCAAGTAGCGGTTTCTGGAACGTGCCACATTTGTTCGCTACATCGTGATGTGGTAAAAAAAATCTGGCAGCACTCCACAAGGTTGCAGAAATCTCTCAAAATATGTTCGAAAAATATCTTGACATGGAAGGAACTGCTTTACATTGTCAAGGAAAAAAATTGTCAAAACTCAACGCAATTTTTAGCAACTTCAATCTTGCACTATATTATACTAAAATTAATTTTTTGTTTTTAATTCTAATTAAAAGGTTTGCAGTTTAGGTGAAACCTCGCAGAATTTTTTAATTTTTGTACAAAGTTTGATCGAAACCTGAGATCTACCATATTTTTTTGAAATCTACCACATTTTTTTCCAGATTCTACAACACAAATTTTTTTTTCAAGTTCGATCACTGATGAGTATCTTGTTAACCGATCTATCAATTTCTCGGTACAGTTATTGCCCTTGGTACAAAAAATGGATATATTGAAAATTTTGGCAATCGGATTAAAACTATGTCCATTTCTCACATCTCGGTAAATTTGAGAAATACACAAGCTCTGATATTTCAACAACTAAGGACGCTTATTTAATACTACAACAAAATGGGAGTGGCACAGCCCATTATATATCGGTAAGCGCTTTATCGTTTGATATCGGGAAAAACGCACTCGCTTATCATGTACATATGGGTATTTCCAAATTAGCATTACGTGACGCTCATATGACAAAGTGTTAAAAAAATGAATTGAAAAATTCAAAATTTTAAAAAGTTGTTTTCTAGATTTTCTTAGCATTTAAAAAAATTACAACAGTGGGTAGTAGCAATTTAAAGATATTAGTAAACTTACGCGCTGGCGTGACGTTGCAAAAAACAGAAGTGGATTTTGACTTTGACGATCACAAAATTGCAAAACTCTGCGTATTGGGCAAGACTAGGGATGGCAGCGATTAATTTAATTATAATGATTAATCGCTATCATTAAATTAATCGATTATTTTGTCCAATTTACGATTTAATTGTATCGTAGTCTTTTGTTTCATTAATCGATTATTAATCGATTGATTGCAAAATAATCGTAAAAATATTTTCAAGAAATATGAATTCGGTAGTTGTCTAAAATCCATCAATCGAACAATCCTTTTTGCTAGCTGCATCGACTTTACTCGCCCCGAGGTTAAAAAAAAAAACTAATTTCAAAGATTCATTAGCAGTAACGAAGTTCTTGCGAAATGAAATAATATGTGCAGATGATCTTATGTAAACGGGTAGCGAGTCGTCCCTAGAATCCGTAGAAAATGAGTCCCATCTTTGGGCCCCTCACATCCACAAGATGAAATGAGTTTTTATTTAAATTGTCAAGTCCTAGAACCAAAGCGGAATATCATGGACTCTAGGGAGAAAATGAAAACCGTTTACCTAAAACTTTACGGACTGTCATAAAAAAAGCTGGTGGTACAGCTACTGAGAAACGCAACCGCTAGGCAACAAAACGCTTATCAAAACTTTTTTTTGCAAACTTGGTTAAATGATAAATAATTATCGCCGCTAAATAAGCATGTTTTATTAGATTTAAAGCTAATTAACAAGAGAAAGAGACATTTTTACAGGGACCGTAACCGTTATGATTTTTATAATAAAAATCAAAATTTAATCGTTATGTTGTGATTTTTATTTTTTCGATCATTTTTAATCGTTATTTTATGATTTTTATCTTTTCGATCATTTTTAATCGTTACTTTATGATTTTTATTTTTTCGATCACTTTTAATCGTTAATGTGTAAGCCGAATGTGCACAGATTTGATTTAAAAAACAGTTTAACAAGGCATGCATATGTACACTAGGGTGGTCCAAATAGTAAAGTCAGAATTGTAATGCTCTCACCCCCTAGGATTGTTCTATATTGGAAAAAGTATACCCCTTATACCTTTAATGAGCATGAAATGGTATTATAACTTTGGTCCGATGTTTGTAAGTACCACAATTAGAAGAGATGGACCCATTGAAATGTACACTTTAATGATCAGAACGTCGAGCTTCGTCGATTTAGCCATTTCCGTCTGTCCGTCTGTTTGTATGCAATCTGGTGGGTGTATTTTTATAATGCACTAATCATTTGTCGGAAACCGGAATAATCGGACCACTATAACATGTAGCTCCCATACAACTGATTCTCCAGATATGAGATTTTTCGCTATAACTCCTCGATTTAAGCAGTTAGGAACATGAAATTTTGCAATACTTCCGCCCATTTACAACAGAATACTTACAGTGAAAATTACAAAGATCGGGTTACCATAATCTATAGCTCGCATACAACTGATTGTTCAGATATAAGATTTTGCGTTATAACTCCTCCATTTATGTAGATTGGAACATGAAATTTTGCACTGTTGTCACTCATTATCAAAATAATACTTACAGTTAAAATGGCGAAGATCGAGTGGCTATAACATATAGCCTCCATATAACTGATTGTTCAGATATGACATTTTTTGTTATAACTTCTCCATTTATGCAGCTAAAAACATGAAATTTCGCAATATTTTCACTCATTATCAACAGAAAATTTACAGTAAAATGAACCAAGATTGGGTCACTATAACATATTTTTTGTCTCCATACAACTGATTGTTCAGATATGGGGTTTTACTGTGAAACTCCTTTGTATGGACAGCTAAAACCGATAAATTTACACAGTCTACTGAGAAAATCGTCAAAATCTATGCTGTTTAAGCTTTAACTCCTATACCACTGATTGTTCAGATACCAGTTTTTGCGATATATCTCCTTTATGTAGGAAGCTAAACCCATTAAATTGTGTTACCGGTTTACATAACGATCAAACAGCAGTCAAAATCACATAGATTGGTGCTATATAAGGTATATGTTCCATTCCTCTGATTGTTTAGATATGATTTTGTATATATAACTGTTTTTGGACCACCCTAGTGTGCATATGCATGCCTTGTTAAACTGTTTTTTAAGTCAAATCTGTGCACATTCGGTTTACACATTAAAAAACTAAGAATAACTTCTATTTTTGATCGAAAAAATTAAAATCATAGTATAACGATTAAAAATTATCGAAAAAATAAAAATCATAAAGTAACGATTAAAAATGATCGAAAAAATAAAAATCATAAAATAACGATTAAAAATGATTGAAAAAATAAAAATCATAAAATAACGATTGAAAATGATTGAAAAAATAAAAATCATAAAATAACGATTAAAAATGATTGAAAAAATAAAAATCAAAGAATAACGATTATTTTTGATTGAAAAACCATAAATCATAAAATAACGATTATACAATGATTTCTAAATAAAAATCCTTCATGATAACGATTATTTTCGGTCCCTGATTTTTTATGGAAAAGTGTTTGTGAATACTCACAGTAAAAAAAATATTGCAATTAACTTTTTTTGGCTTGTGATTGATGAAATGATTAACTAATCGATTATTTCATTTTTTTGCCATCCCTAGGAAAAACTATTTATATAAAAGCTGTTGTAGTAATATTGGAAATGTTTAAGGTTAGTTTTCCAAGTTTTGAAATGTATTTATAAATCTTTTCTGCTTTATGCTTTATCAGCTGAATTATCTGACGTGATGTTACCTGGCGTTAGGTTACTAAAATTTCCATTGAAAAAGTTTTTTAATATTGTTCTTGAAAGAAATTTTTAACGGAAAGAAAACATTCATTTTATGTGGCACGTACTTTTTATTTTGACATCAGCGCCAGCAGCAGTTTAATTTTTTGTAATGCCAAATGTGAAACAAATCAGAGCATAAATACGACCCTGGTGCCCCCTAACGAGACCATTTTTGGCAAAAACGTTTCTGGTTGCATAACCAGTATATATTATAACAAGTAATTTTTAGCAAAAAAAAAAAACGACTTCAATTCTCATATTTATATATATAAATATATATATATATATATATATATATATATATATATATATATATATACATATATATTTACTAATCTGGTTTAGATCCGATCATTGGATCATGATCTAAACCAGATCAGTATGGGACCACCTCTGAGACACTAGGTTTCCGATGCAAAAAGAGTTATCGAAATCATAAAAAAAATATTCCGGCGAATTGAGTCGGTTAAACATCCGACTTTGCACATCGATGACGCGGGTTCGATCCCAGCTGAAGTCTAGAAAAAAGAAGTCTGATAAGGAGATGTGGTGATCTCCGAAATAGCTGCTATAACTTCTACCGCTTAGGGCCGGTTACTCAATGTCTGGTTAACACTAATCTCCGGTTAAACGTCGGTAACGATCCTAGCTTAGAATCCGATGACAATACAATAGTTGCGTTCCCTAACTCGCAAGAAGTTGTAAGAATTTACAGGAATTTACCAGAAAACGTTCTCGTACTCGGTTCTCTGGCTTCTTTTGCATTTTGACAGTTTTACAGGTTTTAGCCCAGGAAAGTTGGGGAACGCATCTAATATGAAAGATAAATCAATCCGCTAGGTGGCGCAGGAGTGGATATATTTGTAAACCTCGCATTTATAGTCCGATTTTTTCATATTGGAAATGTAAATTACCTACATGGAAGGAAATAACTGCACAAAAAGTTTAGCCGGTGATCGATATATTGCGCAATCCAGAATTTGTGGTCTGATTTAGTTTATATTTAAAATATATATTACTTACATGAACAGGAATATCTCCACACAAAATTTTTGCGATAGGTGGCGCAGGAGTCGAAATATGTGGAAATCCCATATTTATGGTCCAATTTGTTTCATATTTATAAAGCTAGTTTTAGAAATATTTGTTTACTGTTAACTTATTTTTAGTTTTTAGAAACTAGTGATCCTCTCCCTATAGGTATATTTAACTTAAGAAAAAAAACATATGCCTAATGTACAAAATGTTTTATCGCAATATAATGCTCTCGACAAAATTACGTATAAATTAGAATGTAAAGCAAAGCGTTAATTCTGCTCACATGGCCTCTTTTCCAGTTTATTTACTTTTATGAATTATATTTTTGGACTTGCTTCCTTATCAGTGTTTGCTATAGCCCGAAAATATGCAACTCTTCTGGTACAAAAGCCTTCCGACTGGAAAACGATTTACCCGCCTTACTGCGATAAGATTATTTTCAACTGGAATAGCTATATGAAAGTACGAACATTTGTATAAGAATGTTAAGATATTAAGTGACAGTAAAGCCTATGAGGTCTTCTGGAAAGCGCGCTTATACAAAAATCGAACGGCGATAGAAAAATCAAAATATAAGTAAAGCGGAGGAGGAAATTTAAAAGCAAATATAAAAGATGGATTGCGGCGGAGTATTTGTGAAATATGTGCTTTTCTTATTCAACATACTCTTTGTAGTAAGTATAAAAAATGGCAATGGAAAATTGTGTAGTGCAAAAAAGGTTTTATAGATATAACGAGTGAAAACAAAGGAGAAATGAAATAAAGTACAGACAGAAACTTATTATTTGTTAAATGGCGAGGTACACATTACATACATACATATGTATGACTGCGAATTATTGCGCAATGAATCATGTTTCTCAGATTGCACTAAAATTTGTTGAATTTTTTATCGAAACCATTGGCACCATCACTTGCGTTTGGTACATTTTACGGCAATGATTAACCTAAAAAAGTATGATTAATGTTTGCAGTTCTACAACTACAAGGCTACAAACATGTTTCTTTAGAAAAATAAATTAGAAAATCGTAGACTCTTATCTGCATAAAAATAAATCTGACAAGTTTTATCGATAGTAAAGCGCTTCTATCTTATCACAAATGCCGACAAATTTACATTGAAATTAATTGACTGTTTTTTTTTTTGTTTTTTTTTTTGGTAAGTGCATTTTATTATGTACATACTAGGGGTGCTAATTTTTCCGCTGTTTACGATCCCGGGATTTTCGAAATGGGGTTATCACAATCCCGGTATTCCGGGATTAGCCTCGGGGTCCTGGGGTTTTGATATTCATTACTTTTCATAAACTTAAATCGAAAAAATTGCTTCTATCTTTCCTACCATAAAATAAATAATAAATAAAAGGCTTTTTTATTTAAAGGGCGTTTTATTTTTTCTCTCTGACATTAGGATATATTTAAAAGGACCTTGTAAATTCAAAGATATGATTAATTCGAAAAATTATTTAAAAAATTTAATGCAATGTAGAATACAAATATGGGTACCAAATGAAAGATGAAATTTCTTTAGAATTTGAAAAATTAACATTTTTGGATACAGTAGGACGAATAGGTAAAGTTAGAAGGATGAAATTCGAGGATGTTATCGAGTTTATATAAGTCCTTAACATATTTTTTTTTTTTAATATTTCGAAATTTCAAGTATAAAATTTTAAAACCTCATTTTCAATACTTACTAGTCCTTATGTACCAAAAAATTGAATCTGATTAAATTCTACAGAACTTTCTTTTTCATTTGATACCCATACTTCTTCTCTAAGCACATTTTACCTAATTTTTTAAATCATTTTTGGAATTATGACGTCAGAGTGAAAAACTAAAAAAGCAATTTTACTATATTTGCCCCATGGTTTCGCGAATATATTATTTTTTTGTGTGTAAAATTTACTATCGCGCGGTATTATATGTATAATGAGCTAGACATTTATAAAAAAATGTTAATTATTAAATAAAAAATGGAAATATAGCCAATACTTGTCAAGAAAATGAAGTTTCTATTATTGCCATCAGATTACATATCCCGAAAGTCCCAGGATTACTTGCCAAGAATCCCGGAATTTTCGAGACCTTACAAAGT
>NW_023458561.1:23498077-23510982 GCF_013731165.1 Rhagoletis pomonella
TGTGTCACTGGATACAGCTCTTGGCTCTTGGCTCTCTGTACACAAAGGCTTCTCGCAGGCGGAACTGCAAAAGTGGCAGACGGGGTAACTGATAACAATTTTCCTATCTACATATCTGCCAGAGTAAATATCACACATTATCATAGAAGTAAATATAGAAGAGTATAAGTACTTATCAGCAATTTATGGACCAACTAGGAGGTTATGTATGAGGCTATGACGCCCGCCATTCACATGCATGGACGTTTGTATGTGTATGCATACAGCAATTGAAATAATCAAGGGGATTTCCAACTTAGTTATTATTATTTTTTCTTACTTTGTTCTTTTCATATTTATTTCATTTTATTTTTAACTTAAATTTTATTAAATTAACAACTATGTAACTGGCACGAACAGGAGTATATAGCAGATATTGACAAAATATATTGCTTGTTATTAAAATTGCACTCGCACGCTGCCACTGATTCAGAATGTACCTAAAATATGAGTCATTTTCCCTTTACGAACTTAGTTACTGATAATGATGCGTTATATCTATATACATACATACATACTTAAGTAAGTATATACATACATATGATGATTTAAATATTATACCTTTCATGAACATGAAATGGTATTACAACTTTGGTCCGATGTTTGTAGGCTAGGTTGAGTTAGAAGGCCCTGTATGGAATATTCCATACTTTCACTCGGAGACAGAAATGTCCGAGTGCCAGAAGGAGGCAAGTCCCCATAACCGAGAGAAAAGCTATGTAATTTGAAGTCATTATTCTACTGAATCCCTACTGAAGCCGAGGAGATCCAACAGTTCCACCTCCATTAGCTCGCCCAGAATGTTGAAGAAGCGTGAACGCAAGTGCTTGAGGTCCTTCGTCTGTAGACCTGAAAATCGACATAGAAAGTGGTCGATGGACTCTTCCTCATCCTCATCACGGCAGCTTCTGTAGACAGTGCTTGTTGGTATTCGCCAACGTTGAAGCAATGATACTGTAGTCTGTTCCTGTGTTGACGCCGGTAAAGAATCTTACTGCAGACCTATTGAGTTTCAGCACGTTCTTCGTATTTTTAGTACTTAGCCGCGGTCATAATAATCTTCTGATTTCACAGTTTATTCCACAAGTCATTAGTCGCGGTCACGGTGTATTCATTAATTTTCCCAACGTAATTACTAAAATTTGGTAGTACGGAGCTATCCGCTTCTATCGGCATCTCTGACTGGATCTGGCCATCTTATCAGCCGACTCATTCCCTCCAATATTGCTATGTCCGCGAAGGCAGCATAGAGGAACGAATACAATTCCTGATTTCACTATTTTACATCCTATTTCCTTCAGTGCTGCTTGAGTGGCGACAAAGATCGTGACTTTATCTTATGGAACTCTACTACTAAATAAAAAACTTGCGTAGATCTTTGCTTAGAAGATACTGCAATCGTTCGGTAGACGAATGGACCGGTTCATCTACAGGTCCTTCGAGTATAGATCGGCTGCTGTTCCTTATTAAACATTTGAACCATCAGTATAGATGGATGTACCTCCCTCTGCTACTGGCAGTCCTGCATACCATTCTTCTCTGCTCGGAAATATGTATAATACGCACCTAAGTATTGAAGTCCCTCTGCTACTGGCAGTCCATCACCCCGTTTTTCTCTGCTCGGGAATATAATAGGCACCTTAGTATTAAAGTCCTAAACAGACGTTATGAATTCAGTGCTCTCTGAGCCTGAGGGCGCTCTTTGCGGCCGTACCATGGATGGAAATTTACAGCGGTTGCAAGTGAAATATCATCTTAAGTTCTTCCTGAGGTGCGCTACTCACTGCTCAAGATATGCCAAGGCATGCGAGTCTTTGCACTTTTCTACTGTCACCATTGTTTCCTAAAGGTCCTTCTGCGCGTTCAGTATGCCACTAGAGATTTCTGGGCTCTCTCCTCTAAATTATTTTTCCAATTCAAGTTGGAGTCCAGAATGACTCCGAGGTATTTTTGCTTGGCGGAAAAAAAGTGTGTACTTTTTTTTCTTGTAAACAATACCAGTTGTGTCATGGAGGGGTTAACCCCCAATCCTTTGCGCTTGATCCACTTATAAATATCACCCAGTGCACCCTCTATTAGTTCACTTATCATGTGCCTATGGTCTCATTGATTATTCTGCTCTTGACTATGGAGTCAATACATGCCACCATAGAGCGCTGAATGCTGTGCTCAGGAAGTGCGATAAGCCTCCGTTCAGACATTATTGAAACCTCCTTCAATATCTAGAAAGATGGCAGGGTCATATTCCTTAAGTTCTATCGTTTTTTCAATAGTGCCTACGAATTCATGAAGCGTTCTTTCAACAGATCTACCTTTGTGATATGCGAGTCGAGCTATGTCTATTGTGTGCATACTAATACTTTCCCTAATATGCAGATCGATTAATCTCTGCAGTGTTTCTTGTATGAACGATGAAACACTTATCGGTCTGAATCAAGAATGATAGAATACAAGATTACGCCAATCGAACTGAGAGCAACTGGGTGTGATGTCAAATTAGTGAGATAATGAGGGAGTAAAGAATAATTTTGAAGAAGAAGGAAGGAATATAAATGAAGCTAAATAGTGACGTAAAACTAGGTAGAATTGTACCTACTCTTCTGTCTATTAAATTTTAATTATCGGATCGCTATCGCACGTTTTGACGCATGATATGAATGTTTTTGCGTCAAAAAGTGCGTTAGCGATTCCAAAATTGCCCCTAACTGGTTTCAAAATCTCCCCCAGGTCATGAACTTCTCCGATCTTCTGGACAATCGTCAGGACGATAAATTCGTTCAAATCATTAAAGTCGCCGGGGACCGATGGCATCATACCTGCGCAGCTTCAAAGACCTCTTAAACTGTCGAGCAATTGAGTGGATCCTATTTATGCGAACTGCGTGAGGACCGGGTACATCACCAAAGCTTGGAGGGTAGCCAGTATTGCGTTCATCCCGAAGGCCGGAAAAGGCGCACATGTTTCCCCTAGGTATTTTAGGCCAATCAGCCTCTCTTCGTTTTTCCTAAAAACGCTGGAGAGACTGATAGACCTATACATAAGAAACGCGATTTCTCGTGACTGTCTTTCAGGAGCTTATTGCAAGAAAAGGTCGGTGAATACTGGCCGACACACATTGGTAAAGTCAGAAGAGCCCTTCACGCATAAAAATTATGTAGTAAGGGCCTTCTTCGATATCGAGGAGGCCTTCAACAATGCCACTCCCGAGGCAATAGTCCAGTATATTCATAGCCTGGGGGTTGAAACCAACCTAATAAGGCTTATCTACAGCTTACTTCGTAGCAGAACTGTCGCGTCGGAGTGGGACAGCGCCTGCACCTAGTGCAGAGTCATTAGGAGCACTCAACAAGGTGGTGTTCTCTCTCCCTTGCTCTGAATTGCGGTTGTAAACGACCTTCTAGAGAAACTGGAAAGAGTGGGGTGTCGAGTGATCGCCTATGTAGAGGATGTGGAAATTTTGGTTAAGGAGCGATTTCTAGACACCCTGTCTAGTCTGGTGGAACTCACTAGAGAAGGCTACACTTGTAAAATAGGAATTAGCGGAGCATTAGGAACCACACCTAAACTGGCGCTTAACATACATACATATGTTTAACACGGCACCTGCGGGTATTGCAGACAGAATTGTCGCAGCACGAACTGCTATTGGGCTATTGGGGCCCTTTGGTAATTTTTTTCCAAAACTGGTAATTTTTTTCTTTTTAGAACGAATTTGGTATTTTTTTTTTAATTTGGTAATTTTTTTCAACATAAGTCTTTTAAGTTTTCAATACTAACTTATTACTTATGAAAATTTAGAACTTTTCACCTTCTTAAAATTGCACAAAAAATTTGCTTATTTACATATGCTTAAGAGAGCCAAAAATATTAAAGGTCCTTTCATGTTACAATTTGCCTTGACAACACAGAACTTTTGGCATGAGTGAGCAATATAGCTATTTAAAGAAACCACCAATTTTCCCTAATATGGCGGCTACCACAACCCCTACAGTCCCACAAATCAGGTTCGTGGATCATTTTTACCTGCTGGAACCAATGGTGAATGAAAATAACTTTACAGTACTAATTACAATTTTGCAAATAAATACGAATGTGAACCACTCACTTTTACTCAACTGTAAAAGTAAATTTTATCTATCGTTTATCGATACATTTACTGGTTTCATGTTTTCGTTTTAAGTAATGTAAAATACTTAATGTAAAAAACGCTACGTTAAACGCCATTTAAATGTTTATAAATCTCTGCGCGATTTTTTTGTGTTATGTTTTAAAAATATTTGTGGATTTTTGTAGCCTGAGCACATTGAAATAGACGACCACAGCTGTAAATTGTTCATTTTCATCTTCAGTGACATCATGAATTTGTATAAGTTTGTCATAAAAGGAGAGGAGGAACCTTATCTGTCCCTCGAAAAATGTATATATACATCTAAGCTGGCCACAACCAAAGTCGTGGTGTAGCTCTGTCGCCACCAAAATAATTATCTACATAAGAATACGTGGAAAAATAGTTTGACGGCGCACAGTGCGTAATTTCGGCGATTTAGGGGAAAGAAAATCATAGCTCCCACAATTTTGATTCTAGAATATATTCTTTTTAGTTATGTACTTCTAATAGACTGTATAATTACGCTTTCAAAGGATATGGGTGATTCCATAAGTCTAATATTTTATATGGGCATTTCCAGGGGTGGGTCTTTATAGTCAAAAATTAAAAGTGATATATCTCCGTTAGGTATGGTCGAATCTGGGTTATTTTTTCCACGTATAATAGTTGCGTTCCCCAACTTTTCTGGGTTAAAACCTGTGAAACTGTCAAAAGGCAAAAGAAGCCAGAGAACCGAGTACGGGAACGCTTTCTGGTAAATTCCTGTAAATTCTTGCAACTTCTTGCGAGTTAGGGAACGCAACTATTGGTTGCATGTGCAGGAATATTTTTGCAAAAAATTTACCCGTTAGGTGGCGCCGGGGTCGAAATATTTTGAAAGCCCGTATTTATAGACTGATTTTGTTAATATTTGCGATATGTATTAAATACATAGTAAGCAATATATTCACAAAAAATATAAATATAATTATATAATTTGATTTCTAATATCTTCGCACCATTTTGGCTGACAGTTTTCACCTTTTGCACTAACTATAGTGTTTTACAAGAACTAAGTATACAAAAATCAAAACAAAAAAAAAGGAAACTTAAATTATTATTTGTGTTTCTTCACCTTTAGGTCAATTTGATTTGATTTGAGGTTTGTAGCTGACATGCCTCATAATAAGAAAAATCCCAATGACTAATTTTTTATCCCCGAAAATACACATAAACCCGATTTTTTTTAACCAAAGGTTGACTTAAACGACTTTTTTTTTTAATTGTGCAATTTTGTGCAAATTCTTACTATTGGCCCTTGATATACAGATGTCCAGTCAAACGTTCCTGAAGAGATCCAAATGTCACACGATGTCAAACAATTTATATGCTTATATGAAAAAAGCGAAATCCCATTTTTTTTTTAATCTAAAGGAGGGTAATTGATATGTAAGGTTGACGTCTAAAATTTCAAAATAATGTTTTTAATTAAGTTTACAATGTGTAAAATGCATAGTATACCCAAGACTGCAGTCTCGTTATGAAATGAGACGGATACGACCACTGATTGATAAAGGCCGGAAAACTGGCGATTTTCGTTCATCAAAACAGACATGTTTGCACAAGCTCAGAATTCTCCCAGGTAATCTTCTAACAATTGGAAACCGATTTTCTATTATATCAGACATCTATACGCACACATATCGTATCTGAACTTTTTTTTACCAACTTTGATTTTCGATTTTCCTTCCCCTAAATCACCCAAATTACGCACTGTGCGGCGGTGGTACATAGCTCGTGTTTTTAATGTGTTCAGACTATTATGTTCATAAAAATTTGGTAATTTTTTTTTTTTAGTTTTGGTAAAAAATGAAAAATGTGTGTGCCAACACTGGTTTTGATAGGCCATTGTGCGATTGGTATTCTTGCGGAGAGACTAGGAATTCCACTGATAATTTTTTATTAGCTGTCAAGAGGAAGATGAAGTGGAATCATCTCTCTTTCTCTTAGACTGTCCAACCTTCGTGAGGCTAAGATTGAAGCATTTTGCCTCGCACTTCTGAACAAACAATGAGCTCTCAGAGATCGAAATTAGCTTAACTTAACCCAACCTAACCTCTGTATGTCTGCTTGAACGCAATCGAGTCCCTCAAGTTTTTGCTAGTTTTGCGTTCGCGTACTTCTGCAACCACTTCTCTTCTTGAGAGAAAACAAATAAAAACTCATTTGAATTTTTCTGTTGAAAGTGTTCTGCGGGAAGAATACGCGAATACATCTAAAACTTTATTTGAATTTTGCTGTTGAGAGTTTTCTGCTGGAAGAATACGCGAATACACCGAATAATGCATAGTACTGAATATACCTAAAACTTTTCTGTTTGGTTTTAATTGAGGAGTTGTCCCCAGAAAATTTATCATTTCGGGAGCGCACCCATAAATTTTCATAACGTTTTTCACTAAACGTGTCAGGTTGCACTGCTAGCGGTCTTTCCAAAGTGCGTTTTGACAGTTGACTGGCGTATATTTGTTTGACTCAATAAATAATTAAATAAAAGTCAGATTTAATTGCAAATATGTATACTGTACATCAATTCAGCATCATTTCGTTTGTAAAGGTATTTCAGTTACAATCATATATTATTCTTAATATCAAGATAAAGAGTCGGGCCAACGGTAACATTATCTCAAAACTATTAAGATTAACATTATAATACACAGAGAAAAAAGCACCTAACAAAATGGAACAAAACTAATAAGATGTCTCTACGGTTTTTTGTTAAGAAGATATTCCTCTTGCTTCCAGAGGGCAAATCTTTTTAATAAAACCAAAAAGAAATCTTTTGGATTTTATAAGGTTGTCTAATTAAATTTTTTTAAATAGAAATTAAAAAAGGTCCTCGCCGACCTTTCCTCGAACCCGTGACCTTCTGAACGGCAGTTTACAGCTCTACCTACCCGGCTAGGGTGGTCATCTTGCTAATGGTGTTCTATTGATTGATATGAATTTAATATAAATTCAAGAAGTCATCACATGAAAGTAAGAAGAAAACTTTTCAACAAATTCATGAATACATCTTATGAAAGTAAGAAGAAAACTTTTCAATAAATTCAAGAATACATCACATACAATTAAGAAGTAATTTTCATGAAGCATTGGTTTGTTAAACATTTCCAGTAAGCATTAGCAGCGAGAACGTAAACACAAGATTGAGATAAAAAAATAAAAATAAATCAATATACATACATACATATATGTATATAAAATAAAAAATAATAATAATGAAAATAATAAAAAAAATAAAAAAATAAGAATCTAGGTTCGTTCCACAGGATTTGACCCCACGTCCAAAAAGTCGGCAGTCGTAGTCGCATCCGTAAGGCTACAGCATCTATTGAGGAAACATAGAAAAATACAACCTTCAATTCATTGTCTATTTTATTACAAATAAAATCAAGAAGAATTTACACATGAAATTAAGAAGAAATCTCTATAGAATTTTCTTCGTTTTTTCGTCTATTTTACCCCTTAGCCCAGAAACGTTTCATAAAGACAATCCTCTTGTTTATATGTGTCATATTTTTCTCTGTGTACAAAAAATATAAGACGATTATGGCGGGGACTATGACGAAGACAATAAAGATGCCACGCAATCACACTCGTTTGCCACAGTATCGGTCGTTTTCTCAAGTAACCTGTAACTTTAAAGCTCACTTTATATTTAACGGTTGCATTAAAATTTATGATTGTGTCTTAAGTAAAGCAGTTTATTACCGGTTTTAATTTGGCTTAAAAACAAGGAACATACATACGTCAAAAACCGATAACAGAAATGCTTAACTTTAGACATATCTTTATTTTTAATCCAAACTTTAAATATAAAGTGTGCTATAAAGTTAAAGGCCCTAAGTGATAACCTTGAACACCAAGCTTATGCCGTTTGGGCTCATGTAAAACCAGTTTTGCAGAAAATATTAATTAACAGATCATATGTTGGTATATTGCACATTTTTTCTGATGAAAATACAAGTCAGTATCAAAATCGGAAGAATATCCACTTATGGCTTGAACTCTTAATCAATGAAACCCACATATCGACAGCTACCTGGATTTTTAGCAAGCCAGGTCATGGTAAATTCGCGGTAAATATGAATGGTAAAGTATATGATAAACAAGTAATTTTTAAGCAGAAAACAAAACCGACTTCAATTCTCCTATAAAAATTTAAGATTGTCGTTAATATATCCAATGAACGGATCTAAACCAAATAACGAGACGACCCTTGAGGTACCACCTTTCCTTTAAAAAGAGAATTATAGAAATCGGTTAAAGTGATACAAGGTTTTGCAGTAACATACATAAATAAAATATTCCTATAAATTGATAACCTTCTCTTTTTTTTAAAATCGGTTAAAATTGAATAGCGGGAAAAGAAGTACAAGAGAAGTACAAATCTAGAAAAGTAGCAAATTTTCAGCTTTTTCTTTTTGGGACTACAAGGGAGTACATTGCAATAAAAAAAGTAAGTTAACTCCCAAAAGCAGTACGTCTGGCAACCCTATTCTCTACCTCCATGATATGGATCCACATAAACATATGTAGGTACCTTAAGGAGTGTGACGAGAAAAAGTTTAGAGTGTTGTAATTTAATTTGAACACTTATGCCAAGAAAAAATTTTGGGTATCAACAGATAAATTGAGTTTTTTGCTATAACTATATTATTTGATGTCTGATTTTTTAAATCTTCATGTCACTGAAATGGTCTCGCTCAGTACTATAATAATTAAGGTTTTGGCCGTTTTGATTTATACCTTCACTAATTTTGGAAATACTATCTCTAGATTTTTATTTGTATACTATAATTCTAAAGGTATCAAAAAATGGTGAGAACTTTGCTAAAAAATATTAGGCGTTTACAGAAAGGTAAAAAAACGATTTTAGTACGTGCGCCGGGTATATAAAGCGCGGTTTCGCCCGAACTTATACTTCTTTACTTTTTATCTTAAAAATTTACTTCCGAAAACAATCGAAAGAAAAATTTAAACTTTAGGTCTGAATTTTGATGAAACTGTAATTTGTACTGTGTATATTAGGGTGGTCCAAAAACAGTAAAGTCGGAATTGTAATGCTCTCACCCCCTAGGATTATTCTAAATCGAAAAAAGTATACCCGTATTTTTTTTAAATAAAAAAATATTTAGAGGTCGCTCAGAGCGCTCAAAGTTTTCCATGTCTTTTTATATAGGAAAAAACAACTTTGCGTATAAATGGTATAGAAATCAATATTTTTCGATCGGAAAACAATGGTTATCTTCAGGGGACTTTCAATAATAAATAATAACCAATTGTTTATTTAACCATTTTTTAATGCTAACGACTTTACTTTTTCACGTGTATTTTTGGAGCACCCTAGTATACATATATATGTATAACAATCGTTTTCCACATTTAACCATGCAAAGGACTGCAACAGCCGTCGCCATGCTATAAAAGTTCCCAAAAATATGTATACCTACGTACATATGTATGTACCTGTAAATACTTTTTTATGAATGCATTTTTTATAAAGCAAAACTGTAACCTTCCATACATACGAGCGTAGAAGTTATTATCATATCATTTATTTTCGCCAGTTCGCAAGTACAAATGCGAATTGTAACGTCTATACTATACATATGTATTTACTTTACGTGAAAGGTGTGTTAACTCTATTCTCGGATTGTTGACACGAGCAAGTGAACGATATTGTCCCAATAATGGAATGATGCATGAATCATTCTCAACTGCTCCACAGACGTCTCGTTTATTGTACGATCGTTTCCGTTGTTACGCATTGTTAACGCCCAAAATAGAATGTCGATTCAAAAAGCAAGCAAATCATCGCTTTGCTTTGTGTCCAGTGCTGCCAGGTTCATATTTTAACTCTTGGCTCAAAAGGCAAGCAAAGCATTACTTTCCCAACAAGCAAAATTGCCAGAAATCTGTTAGATATCCGTCGTCGGCAAAAAAGCCTGAACTCTTTATGATTTCTGGACGATATCGGCCAGAGAAGCGTGTGTAAAGGTTGACAGGAAGTCTAACCGACACGTCGTGGGAAATTATGACTTAACTACCGACATTTCTGACGGTTATATAACAGATGTCTGACCAAAAAAATTATGGGAAATAAGAATAACCAGACTCGCTTGTCCGAAATCGGACATAATTCGATCAGACATGTCGGATAAGGAAATTTATAAAATTCTCCAAACACTTCGCCCAGAAATCTGTACGAAACCTGTAAGACTTGTCTAAATAGTCAACTTTTTATTCAGACATTTGTGCGACTTGTCTGATAGCAGAAAGTGTCTGGCAACTGTGCTAGCTGGGTTGCTTTGTATCCAATGTTGCCAGATTCATAGTTTTAACTGTTGGTTTTTTTAAATAACCGCTGTAGGCGCCGAATTCAACAAAGCACATCAGTCGCTTTTATTCTGTGCCAACTGACGCCAATTGGACCTTTTGTTGGTCAGTTTTTAAGATAAAGAGAGACGACGAAGAAGCGGCGTTTCATCATTTGAAAATAATACTTTTGGCTGTCCTTTGCATTCCGGTCGCCAAAGCAAATGTAGAAAGAATATTTTCCCAAATTAATTTGATTAAAACCAACAATAAGTTTGAAATTCCAGTACTCTTTGGTAATTTTAGTACTAAGCATTTCTTAAAAAATGCTGCAGAAGGGACTAAATTCAAAGTATCGCATCAAATGCTAAAAAAATTAACAAAGCTATTTACAAAAAATAATGATCCTGAATTTCGTTAAAACAAAAAGTGATATAAATGTTCCAATTTATAAGGTATATTTTTGATAAGTTAAGTGTTATTTTGTTTATTTTATTTTAAATGAAATTTGTTATTTATGTTTAATGAAATCAAAAAAGCCATAATTTTAAAAACCCTCTTCATGTTTTAAGGTTAGATACGGTTTTTGGGAAACTTATTGTTTACAAAAAATTGGCAACACTGGTTGTACCATAAATCTCAAGTTTTTTTTTTAGTATAATCACTAGTATTTTCTGGTAAATAATGAACCATAACCTTAATCTCAATCTTAGTCTCAATGTTGATCTGATTTCAATATCAACAGATTTCGTAACTAGTTAATCAAATTTTAATTGAAATTCAGAGCAACTACTCTAACAATGTTTTACTTGAAGCTGTATTTATGCCACGAATTGTTTAGCTTCTATTGGCTCGAAAAAATTATATGTTGCATATTGATTTTTCTAAAATTGTATAAAACTTAGGACTTTTATATTTTTAATATTCTTATTAAGCTTTGTACCACGATAATTTTATTACGAAAAACGGGAAAAGCAACAAAGTTTAAAGACTTCTATATACCAGAAAGAGTTGGGCTTTATGAGAGATGCTTTGAATACGAGATTTTTATCTTCACAGACAATTCCAAAGAAACATAATAATGGGATTTGACTTCTATGTAGATTATTGCAATAGTTCTGTTCGTCAAGCGAAAAATTGTACGAATTATCTGGGTTCAAATCGCGTTCGTGCAGACCAAAAAATTATCCATCACTCAAAAATTGAGAGCGCAAAGTGACAGTTATCTTGGAAAGAAGTTGCGAAGTTTTGCTCTGAAAAGTACGGGTTCGCTTTCTAGTAAAAAATGCTAACTTATGATAACTTCAACTTAACCTCCAAATTTTGGGTGTAATTTTTTGCTTATTTTTTGTGTAAACACACTCAGCTCACATATGTATGTAAATAACAAAAATACTTTCGATTTCATTAGAACTCACTTAAACAAGTAATTAAATACTATTCAACATGCATTAGCAGAGTGCACTTTTCTTTTGTTTACAATTTGGTTGCCAAACAGACTACAGCTGATCGTTTGACACATGTTCCAGAACTTACCAGCAAAAAATCTTCCGACTAAAACTGGTAACTTCTGACCTTATTTACGCCCTTTTTGTGGTCTCAATTGTCAGAGAACCGAGTACGGGATCGATTTCCAGTAAAAACGAATTGTGATTAGTCCGGACTCGTACGGGATCGCAAGTATTACTGTACTACTACTACTCGGGTAGAGCCAACAAGCATAAATGGTAAATTTTCAACACGCGTTATAAAACCCAATTCAACCCGTGTAAAGATTTCTACCGGTGTAGGAAAAATTTGTATATTCTAACCTAGTAGACTTGCTAACTCGGACCTCAGCCTTACTTTGGTCCATCCAAAGGATCCACAGCAGAGCTCCTAAGGGGATGGGAGGACTTGCAGGTTACAACCCAATGGCGCTCTCACCGGACACCTGACAGGACACTACAGGCTGAGGGACCATCTGTACAAGATGGGACTCTCAGAGGTGATGAACTGCATGTTTTGTGGGCTAGAGGATGAAACATCGAAGCGTATACTATGTGATTGCCCGCGTATAACTCGACTCAGACTTATACACCTTGGAGAGCGAATATCGTCTCCATCCAGAATCTGGAACACGACACCCTCCAAAGTGCTTAATTTTATTTACAGCCTAAGGTTGGAGTGACTTGATACGGGTTAGCACAATAAATCTAGCTAGGTCGCAGCGCTATATACAAATGTCCTAATAATAATAATTAGTCTGTTCCAATAGCAGTCCGGTTTACAGGATTTAGTCAGAACTTACAGGAAGTCGTTCCTATTGACATAAAACCTGTAAGTGGGAACACTTTTGAGAGAGTAACTGAGCAACTGTTCCTAGTCAGAAGTTACAGGGTTTAGTCCGGAGTTTTTTTCC
>NW_023458561.1:23511082-23517380 GCF_013731165.1 Rhagoletis pomonella
ACTGTTCCTAGTCAGAAGTTACAGGGTTTAGTCCGGAGTTTTTTTCCTGTAAGTTCATGAAAAGTGTCAAACGATCAGCTGATTTACATGTGCAAACAAAAAACAGAAAGCGGTGAAAGCAAAGAACCTTATATTTGTTAAAAAATGGAAGTAAACAACGAAATATTTGAATATGTATAGATTTTAATAATTATTTAGAGATATTTCAGCCAAATCAGTATTGTAGCAATGACATGTCAACAAACCGACTGACGTTTTTACAGGAAATAGTGCTTTTTGCGTTCCCGTGCACTTCTGCATCTGTTCTCCTTTTACTCTCACTTGGGAAAGTAAAATTGTAGTTTGACAGTTCCACAGGTTTTAGTCCGAAGTTCATAGGAACAGACTAAATAATAGCTCTGATCCAATACATTTCGTATAAAATGCTGTAAAAATGTCAAACAGCAAAATTACTTTCTGAAGTGAGCGTAAAAAGTACGGGAACAAAAAAGGCATTTTTCCTCTAAAAACGTCAACCACTGATCGCTTGACACTTTTCGTGATTCTACTATAAGAAAAAGTTCGGGTAAAATCTTGCAACTTCATTCTCTACACAACTCTCCAAAAATCGCTCTCATTTACTGAATTTTGTAGGAATTTGGAGTACGGGATCATTTTTCCTGTAACTTCCTGCAAGTTTGTGGAAAATCCTGTAAGTTCTAATCAAATATGTAAGTAAATATTTGTTTACTTAACAGAGAGAATTTAGGAAATGCGACAGTTACTACGACAAAAAAAATCAAATGTATGCACTTATTTACCTTGTATGTTAAAGAAAGTCGGAATAACAAGAAATATACATGTATATCTTGTTTTTGTAGATCATTAACAATTTTAAGAATTCTATAAGAATTTATTATGCGTGAAATTCAATCGTGGGCACCTGCTGGCAGTGAAACTTGCAAATTCCTGCACATTTTCGTTCGAGCAGAAATTAGCAATTTGTTTTATTTGAGAGAGAATTTTGAGCAATAGATAATCCTTGCTGGATTTTCGACGAACAAACCTGATAGTTTTCAGGCTGCGATCATTTCAAAGTTGGTAAGCACAATGGACTTCAAAACTCACTTCTGTTATAGACAGTCTGGATGTGATCAATCATATTCGAAATATCTACTAAGTAGTATTAAGGTGTTTCTAGAAATGTGTAAGAGAACGAATGCGCGAGAAATGGGTTAGCTTCAAGACCTGCAAAACCGCGTCCATGCTAGTGATGGAAAAGTGGGTGTAATTGTATTTTTTTCAGCTCTATTTTAATTTTAAAGTACATTCGGTACAATTACCCCATTTAAGGTATATTTACAAGGAATATTTTCCTCCTTTTCATAGTTCTCCTAGTAATGGCAACCAATTGCAGATAGATCCTTAGTTTTGTCATTCACTCGCAAGAGCTAAAGACCTTAGGTACATAACTTTGTTATTTCTTCTGTGTAAGGCATCGTCCACGTACATATCTGCGCTATATTAAAGACAAGAATTATTAGAGATTATTGAAAGCCTGATTTCTTTTTTTTTTCGACCGAGCCCAAATTAGCACTGGTGGATAAGAACCCTGGTTAACATTAGTAGATGTAATATTGGTGCATGTTGATGCCTATATAAGTAAGTAAAATTCTCTACACCTTCGATATCATGAGCTTCCAACAATGATATGACCTCCCAATAAGCTGATATTCTTTTATTTTGGGAGTACTTCGCCGTTGCCCCCTTCACCGCTAAAGGGTTTTGCGGGTAAGGCCAAATGTATCAATGCCATCTGCGTTTTCCAGAAGCATCTTACACTAAACGAATGCGCGATCCTGACTTATAGCTATAGTAAGTGTTTGCGTAAAAATACTTCAGAAGCGTGAAGATACTTGAAGGGCTTGAAGAGATTATACCCAATGCGATCAGAGCCAGATGTTATGCTCAACGTCAAGCTGCGTAATCATGTTAGTGAAATCCCAAAATTGTGTAGAGGATGGCATAGTACAGACATGTTCCCTTTGTATTTCTGTAAGAAATGCGTAAAAACATTTATTAATTTCAAGGTACAGGTAAGGCTTTTAGGTACACCTCTTTTCTCCAGGCAAACAATCCTCTCTGAGATCATTGCTCTTACAAATTAAGGAAAAGTCCAGATTAGATCTAACAGCAGCTTCATAAGGGACCAGTTGGCTGACAGGTCCGGAGCCTCGTAAAGCGATATTCATTCCGATGGTAGATTCCCTTATTTACCTCTTGTGCAAATGCCTCGCACTACGAAGATTTCTCATTTTCTTCGTGGTCCCGGACCAATGCGGCACTGATGGACATGTTGGAAACAATTTTTTAGAGAAATGGTTTTCTTTTGGCCTAGATGTCACCGAGTGAACTCGTGAGAAAAGTAGTCCACCTTTACTAACCAATTTTAAGTTAACCATACGCTGACCCTGAGTAATTGTCATCCTAAACGAAAAAAATTTGGTATGTACATACATACATACATATGTATGTAGAATTTCGCAACCCAATGTACATGTATGATTTAATTACATATACCAACCTAATTGACAATTTTATTTAAATAATTTTACTTGCACACATGCATACTTACTCAAATTGAAAAAAAACTTATCAATTGCTTAATTCTAGTAAAATTTTATTTATTGCATGCTTGTCAGAGTATTTAGTAAGTAAATGCTTTTGATGTTGCAATCAATCTTGATTGCTTATTAGTGCTCAAGTTTTTTTTCGAGAATTGAATTTTAAGGGCCGGTTGTCCAATGTCTGGTTATCACTACTTGCCGGTTAAACATCATTTTCGACGTTTTCGACATCATGCATATAACATGTGATCGATAAAGCAGTATTTAACCAAAACTTTTACCTCCTATTAGACACCATGTTATATGCATGGAGTCGAAAACGTCGATAACGATATTAACCGATGATTAGTGTCAACCAGGCTTTGAGCAACCGGACCTAAGTTGTAAGCAGAAATCAATAGCTCTGGGTAATTCGCCATTTGGATTAAAAAAAATATTTACTAGCACAAATTATATGTGCGGAAAATCATAGAATAACTGTGATTACTTTTTATCAATGTGCACTTCCTCATTTAGGGCCGGTTGTTCAATATCTGGTTATCACTACCTCCCAGTTAAACATCATTATCGACGGTTTTGTCGTCATGCATACAACCTGTGATCGATAAAGCAGTTGTTGTATTTAACCGGAGCTTCTAACTCCTTAAGGGCCGGTTACTCAATGTCTGGTTAACTCTAATCTCCGGTTAAACATAGCTATCGACGTTACCGACCCCGTGTTATATGCATGGGGTCGAAAACGTTGATAAATATGTTAACCGATGATTAGTGTCAACCAGACTTTGAGCAACCGGCCCTAAATCTGTTGTTTTTCTCAACACCAGCACAAGACGGTAATTATTGAGCATAGCAGTGCTAATTTGAGGCTTATGATTATTGGGCACACTTATATGAACATAGATTATTTTTTAGGCGTCGCACAGTGGTCGTAGAAGCCATGTTTTACGCGAAAAATTAGAATGGCTTTTACGAGTATAATAAAACTGCGGGATCGTAGTACTGTTGTAATGCTATCCGAATGTCATAAAATTTATAGTTTGACAGTTGACAGCTCTCAAATCGACAATATTTTTAAAAATTCCACTGATTAGGTTTTTAGACATGCAGATCACGAATGTTTTGTCAACGTAAAACTTTAAGAGTTGATAGCTGCCAAATAAACTGTTAATTTTTCTAAGAATAAGCAAATATTTTTTTTTAAGATGCTAACTAATTTACGTCAAATTATAACCTTAAGAGCTTACAACTGTCGAAGGGGCTGTCAATTTCTCTAGAAATAAGGAACATTTCCCAAAGATTAAACGTATTATGTTTTAAAGCTCACTGATCCCAAGTTCTATATCACTTTCAAACTTTTTCGGTTGACAACTGCCAAATGAACTGTCATTTTCAGTTGAGTATCACAATATATTTGTTTAGCAAAGTTTGATTTATTATATACGAGCCAACATATCTAAAATGAATTTATGATAAAATTATGAAATAATAACAGTAATTATATTTATAAATTAGATATAGTTCGGGCCGTCTGCTTTATGTTCAGCCCAAACAATTTGATCCAGGCCTCAACAGTTTTTTTTTTTAATTTTTTTATTTTATACGAAATTTGTCATTTGCAAAACTTCGTTTTTCTTATTTTTAAATAAAGTTATTCATGTTTGAATTTTTGGAAATTTCGGACGCTGTATTGGATTTTGCATTTTGAATTTTCGTAAACTAGTTTGAAATTTGTAATGATTGTAAAACCTGTAAATACCAAATTTCACGAAAATTCAGTAATTTTTTGAGTTCTTGAACGCCATATTGGATTCGCTATTGGATTTTCGAAAATTGACTTCGGGTTTGTTAAGACACATCTTATAAATAATATGAAGCTAAATATGGAATAAATTACATTAATCTGTAATATTTTAATGCACTTTATGTTATTTGGAACAACTGCTAAAGTTGGTGTAGTGAAATAAAAATGGCCGCCACTCTTATTGGCGCGAGTATGCGCAGATTTTCTTTTCGTAGATCCTTAAGGGGCCCTTGCATTCATTCTTGGTAAAGGAATGAAGATTCTACTCGGTCCTACTCATTAGTTATCCCTTTTTGAAGAAACTATTTCTTGAAAAATAAGCCGTATTATTACGGTGTCGATAATTTAGCAACCAAGTTTTATGAAGTTATAATTTTTCATGTTTAAGAAGTAACACCAAACCAGCAATTACTGTTATAATTGAAAGTTTCCATAAAAGAAAATTTAAGAAAACTATCAACTTATAACTGTTAGATCGTGCGACGATGGAATTCGTTGAATTAAGCGGATTAAACGGCTTGCTAAGCAGATACTATTGAAAATACTAATCAGTTTTGAGTTCCTTGGACATTTATGAATACTAATAGCTTTATTCCGGTAAATTTATCCCAGTTTTAAAATATGCCTTTGTCGCGAAAATAGGGCTTCTCCGACCACTGTACGTCGATATTTTCCAGGTTTTCTGGGCAGTTTTCCGATACTCTCTACCCTATTTTGGCGGCGATCTATTATTAAATATTTAGCATACATAGTGCTTGCTAACACAATCGTTCGGTGCTCAAAAAATAATTCGTATTTATATATAATATTATTGTTAAACAAATTTATTTCTTAATAATCATCGTGATGTGGCTTATATAAGTACCTTATGCATACATTTGTACAAATTTGTAAATTTTATTCATGTACTTGCATGTATAAATATTTAAGGCAGGACGTTGCGACATTGAGCATAATACATACATACATCCATGCATAAAGGTATTGTAAACTAATTTGTAGAAATATGAATTTTTAATACAAAAAACTTAGCATGTGCAAAGATACATAAGTATTTTACAAAACATTTTATTATAATTATATCTTTACATTGTAGTATGGAGTCCTGATTCGATATCTATACAAATTTACTTTGTAGATGATTTTAACTCATGCTTACATATATTCGAGATTTCGGTTGAATTTTTTTCAAAATTTTTAAGATACATACATATGTATACATACATATGTATATATCGCACGTTTAATAATGTAGAGATGTAAATCAAAATTGAAATTTCGAAATAAATCTGTATATTTTTAAACGTGCGATATGTACATATGTATATACTATGTGAAAATATATGTATTTTTAAATTATTTCTTTTTTGTTGTGCTTAAGAAATCACTAACATAGAAAAATTCATTTTATTGTACATTAATTGTAAAATTCGAGGGGGTTTCATTGCCTTAATTCATCATAAATTTTACGTCCATTTTTGCTGTTTTTAATACACACATATTTGCAAAATTATTCGAATTTTTGTAGAGCACGCTCACTACGCTCAATAGGCCGAGCGACGTCTGTAGTTGCGAATATTATTCGCCAAACAGCAAGCAAATATAAATCCAACGAACTGAAAGTAAAAAATGTGTAACTCTTTATTAATTATTTAAAACTAAAGTATTTTTTCATGTAATTTTTTTGTTTGTAATTAATTTCCTTTTATTTGATTTTACTTAAGATATTTATTTTAATCTTTGTTAACTTTTTTATTTTATATTCTTGTCTATATTTTATTTGATTTTTTTATTAATCTTATTTTATTTAACTTATTTTTTATTTTATTTCATCATTCCGTTTCATTTTATTTTATTTTATTTTATTTTATTTTATTTTATTTTATTTTAT
>NW_023458561.1:23517480-23518764 GCF_013731165.1 Rhagoletis pomonella
AACAAACCGACTGACGTTTTTACAGGAAATAGTGCTTTTTGCGTTCCTATGCACTTCTGCATCTGTTCTCCTTTTACTCTCATTTGAGAGAGTAAAATTGTAGTTTGACAGTTCCACAGGTTTTAGTCCGAAGTTCAAAGGAACAGACTAAATAGCACACCTGCACCGATTTCACTGAAACTTGACATGTGCTCTAGTTTTTTTTAGAAATAGAGAATTATGAAATTTTGTAAAGATGGAATAATTGCCACGCCCTCTACTCTTGTGGGCGGAAACATTAAATCTCATCCGATTTCGATCAAATATAGTTTGTAGTCTTTATTTTATTAGAAAAACCTAAATATAAAATATGGGGAAGATTGGATTACTATAACGTTCAAAACTCCCAAAAAATGTGGGCCCAGTTATTAAATGTGATGGAATTTTGGGTAATTTTTGTTTTCTGCTTTCCACTCTCAGAAAACAAAAGGTTATACAATAAAATGACTTAGGTGTCAATACTCGCTTTTTTCCCAATATCTGGTGGGATTTTTTCATTGTTTGAAAAATTCTTTTCGCTAAATTATGCAAACGGAAGCTGAAAATCAAAAATTAAGAAAATCAAAAATTACATATATTTGCAAAGTCGCGCGCAAAGATCAAATTATATATTCATAAAATTCTCTAGAATATTAGTCTAATTTCAAGACCTGACGGACCGGTACTCACACTTTTTTTTACTAATAATCTTTAGCATCTACATTTCAAAGTAAGTTTTTTGGTAAGAAATAGGAAAATAAATGATAAATACCTTCACCTGAATATTCCACGACATTTAGATAATTAATTACAATTGAAAAAGAAACACTTTCTGTAATGGGTTCAGCGCCAAATGCAACTAAACTGATTCGTCGGTATCGCGCCCATTCCCGTATTTTTTTGGAAATGTATCGTTCGTGAAGAAGGGGGGTGAGTAAATAATGTAAAATTTGGTACTTATGACTTTAACTATTCCCTCTCTAAGTCAAACCGGTTTTTTTACCAACTGTCACCATGACTTTTTTCTACCTGCCTCCATATAGTCGAAACACTTTGCGTCGTTTGCTTTTACACGAGAAATCTCAAAATCGGCAAAACCAAAGTAGCGGTTTGCAGAATGCATCACCTTCTGTTCGCTACGTCGAGAGAGGTCAATTACATGCTTAGTTTCAAAGACTCATACGCTAGGTAGAGTATTCGCCCATTTAGGGCCGGTTGGTCAAAGCCTGGTTGACACTAATCATCGGTTAACATCGTTATCGACGT
>NW_023458561.1:23518864-23526543 GCF_013731165.1 Rhagoletis pomonella
TTTTTTTTTATTATATTAATTTTAGACATTCTTAGTTCAAAACTAACCTCAATGGCTGCAACAACCAGACCCGCGTATTTAATAATATCGCTATTCTTGTCCCAGAAATCAACGAATGCCTGTTTGCAACCACGACGATAAACATTCTCAATGCGACAGCTGTTGTCCTTACAGCAGGAAGGTGGATAGTAACCTTGGAATGAATAGTCCACATAGGAGTTTTTACCGCAGCATTCCATCTAAAATTACAAGAAAAAAGTTAATAAGAAATCTAAAATAAAATCATAAATCTATAAACCAGATAAATATACTTACACTAATTTGTATGGCGTCCATGTAGTCTGCCTTACGTGTACGACGCGCCCATGCCTTTTCAACAACATCGCCCATCATTACCAGATATCTATCCTTTTGTACCCACATGTATATAACCAATGCCAGTTGGCCGATCATCAGCACGAAGAGAAGTACAGAATACTGTAAAGAATTTTATATGATTTTTAGTCTTTAATATACTCTTATCAAATACATATGGATATATGCACGTTAGGGTGCATCACTCTTCATACAAAAAATCGGTATTGTTTTTCTATCGGAAATATAAAATTTATTTTAGTTTAAGACTTGCGACCAAATATTTAAAAAAAATTTACGATTTACTGGACCTATTTGAAAATAAATATTTGAAAAAAATCTAGTTTTTATAAATAAAATCACTTTTTTAAACGGAATGCGATTTTTCCAAATATTTTGGAGGAAGTCTTAAAATATAAAAAAAAAAATACAATTCCAGTGGAGACCGCGCAACATTTTTTGTGATGCATCCTAATATACATATATACATATACGTTTTTAATTAAAAATGTATTTATAAATAATGTTCCTTTTTACCGTCATCGACATGCAGTACGATTCGCGTATCGCTCCACAACATCCAAAGAAGGAGATCAACAATATCACCGAACCCAAAACGATCATTGTAATGGGCACTTGTTGGGTTTGTACTGCCTCGGCTATGTCATCGATATTGTGTATGTTGCTGAAGAGCAGGATACCAAAGACGATGAGCAATATGCCACATATCTACATGGAAACAAAAATTTATGGTTAAAATAAAATTGGAATGGATAGGTTTTTAAGTAACTTATTGGAAATAAATAATTATTTGTATTTCACTTCACAGAGCTTATATATGCCTACATATGTAGATACTTATATATACTCAGCTTAATTTCTTATCAATTAAGTATTAAAAAATAATCCTATGTATTAGTTCTTAGTTCTTAATTAGATCTGCCTCATTGTTTAATACAGTGTGACCAAGTTAGCTGTTTTTGAAGCTATATTTAGCATTTATTATGAGGCATTTATTCATCGTGGCTTTATTCTACAACAAAACACTCTAATGGTGACGAGTACTATAAGGGGCGGTTTTTCAATGTCTGGTTATCGCTATTTCCCGGTTAAACACCATTATCGACGTTTTTGACATCACGCATATAACATGTGATCGATAAAGCAGTCGTTGTATTTAACCGAAGCTTCTACCTCTGATTTGTACTAGTCAGACATTGAACAACCGGCCCTAAGGTTATACAAAAGGAAGGGCAAGTACATATTTATTTCGAACAGGTCGGGTTTGAACGCAGAATTTTTCCTATCAGATGCTGGAGATGAATTTCGACCACAAATTTGACGTCGTTTTCTCTATCAGAAGTAATTGGCAATCTATAATCTTTCAATGCGATGTTGGTGATATCGATAGCCACTAATGCATTAAAAATGAAATTAAAAGTAGGGCCTGAAGTCTTCTCTCAACAAATTTCTGGTCACAAAGAGCTGTGATCTTTATTTTAAGGAGAAAAGCAGTGTGGAGCTCTTGTTTATTAAGGGCAGGTTGCTCAAAGTCTGGTTGACACTAATCCGTTAACGACACCGTGTTATATGCATTTAGTCGAAAACGTCGATAACGATGTTAACCGATGATTAGTGTCAACCAGGCTTTGAGCAACCGGCCCTAAATGGGCGAATACTCTACCTAGCGTATGAGTCTTTGATACTAAGCTTGTAATTGACCTCTCTCGACGTAGCGAACAGGTGATGCATTCCGCCAACGGCTACTTTGGTTTTGCCGATTTTACATTTCTCTTGTAAAAGCTAACGACGCCTCAAAAGAACCTTTCACACGTAGCAATGCGATGTATTTCGAAAGGGCTGTCAAATTGAGAAATTTCAGAAAGCAGTTGTATGAGCAGTCACAGCTGCATGTAAAATATCTTTCGAAAGAGGTTTTCTTTTTATTTCCGAAAGGCGAATTGCAGCACGGGCAAGTTGAAATATATTTCCGAAATCGATTTGAGCGCTCTCAGTAGCAGTCACATCTTGCAACTTTTATTTCTGAAATTGATTTCCGAAATGTGACAGAGAGGCCTTTTTGGCTGTTCCCACATCGAAATAATATTTCTCTTTCTCAATTTGACAGCGAACTACGTGGAAAAATTGGAAATATTGTCACGTCTGATACGCTCTTAAAACTTTAAATGCACTGAAATTCGCTAATACTTTTCACATTTTCTTAATTAATTGTTATTACAAATAATATATTTGTTTGCAATTTAAAGCAATTAAAATACATTTCCTATCCAAAAATGGAGTATTTAGATAATTGGCTCTTTCGCCATTTTCTTGTTTCCTCCTCGTCGGCTTTGTTCACTTTTACACCAGAAATGACATCGCCGCCCGGAATGCGCAACCTTGAGTTTTATCATTCTAGGTTGACTCTGAGAACATTTAAGTATTTAAGCACCACTGGAGGAAATGAGTGGAGTTAGCTCAGCGTTTTCAATTCGAAGTATGCGTAGTTACAGTTCACTCTCGGGAGAGATAGGCTAACCAAGCAAGCTAACCTTTGCGACTCTTAAACCGCAATCCTACATTACAAAATAGCAAGGTCGTGCTGTTGTTACGGGTATCGAAGGCGTTCCAAAAATCTAAGACACAACTGTCAGTGTTTTGAACGGTTATTGGCCGATAGAAATTCATGCCGTGAGGATCAATAATTACCTCAGCACGAGAACCTTGGAACCCATTTGGCGCCTCTCAAAACTCCTGGTGTTCACCTAAACGCGTAAATAGCTTGTAGCCGCGTAAGCCTCGTAAATAAATCCATAAAAAAATCTAGTAAGTTTACGAGGTTTACGTGTATACGAGGCATTTACGCGTTTAGATGATTTGCCTTAACAACTTTTACGCGGCAAATTTTAGACAAAGTTCAGCTCAAGCCACTTGTTGGGGTTTTACGAATCATATTTTTTATTTTTACTTGAACTTTTATTGTTATTGAAAGTAAAATGAAACGAACAACGCTCATTCCGAGCTGTTGTGCATTCTTAACGAGTTCTAGAATTTTCGTCGCATCATTATTAAATACGAATGTATGTAGTATGTTCACATGTAGATACAAATGTATTTACTCTACAAGTACCCTGCAGAAAATCTGACTAGCTCAGAACTAGCGTAGATCTAGTACTTTCGACGACAGTACTAGTTCTATCTCAATACACAAGCAATGCTTTCAGCTGTCCAGTTTTACACGGCGATGTCATTGGCGGTGGCAATTGCCGCCCAGTGCATAACTTTGCAACTAGTTTTTAACCGGTTCTGTTTTGGACAGCTTTTTTGAAGAAATCGTTTTTAAGATTCGATTTTTGGATATCTATTCCTTTTTTTTCTTTTACAGATTCCATGTTTATTACATATTTTATATAAAAAGAAATTATTGTAAGCGGCACGCAATAATTTAAATTATTAAATCTGAAAACTCACAACAGATATGAACTCGCGACCAACGATGCTTGAGTCGGCTTCTCGCTGAGCTACTTTCATATTGTACGAGAAGTGAGAATTTGTACACTTACTCCGCAAGTTTCCACTGACCCACTCTGCAGCCGTTTTGCACCAGTTCAGAGATAGTTCTGAAATATGTAGGTCGGAACTAGCGTTTTGCCAGACTGTCTCAAAATTTTACTGCACGGTACTTACTCTGCAGTGAAATCCCAAACTACTCAGGAAAAATAACAGTTTACAACTAGAATTTCCTGACAGAAACGGAACTAGTTCGAAAATGACCAGACCTGTACCAAGTACAAAACGATTTATTCATGCCATGTTTTATTTGACTTCGACAGTTTAATACAATAAAGTACACAAAATATTAAAACTTTTATTTGGGTATACTCAATTATACCAGACCTGCTAAATAATGATTAATATTCATAATGGCTATTCATTAAAGCATGTTTTTTTGGATAACCGGTTAATGATTCAATACCGATATTACTGATTAATAATTATTAATTATAATTAATTACTTAAAAAAATTTTATTAATTCATTAATTTTAATTACGTCATTTTTTTGTTATTTTTGATCATTTCAATTATTTTTTACTTTCTTTAATTACACGATAAATATAATTATTTGATTGATTTCTATTATCAATCAACAAGCCAAACTATATACAAAAATTAAGAATATTTAATAACTGCTTGAATTATTTATTTATTTTATTCTTATCCAAGTCTCAAATTTTAAACATTAATTATTACTTTTATAAATTTTTAAAAAGAACAGACTGAAATGTTCAAATTTAATGAATTCAATTTATTTTAATTAAAACTTTTATTTTTATTTTAGTTCCCTCAAATTCATTCATTTTATTTTTAACTAAAATGTTTTCTTTTGCATATTCAATATTATTAAAAAAGATAAAAATATAGTACTTATTGTAGCTGAAATCGTTTACTTTTAGTAACATTTAATGAAACTATCATTTAAATTTATGATCGAAAGTTCGGAATATTTAGGTATTTATTTTTGCTTTTAATTAATACTCAAATAAAAATTTGTGATATATTAAAGTGTACTTAATCAAAAGTTTTTATTGTATATTTATGAATTCATATTATTTTTTGACTCCCAAAGTAATGGTTTTGGTCCATAGTTGGACTAGTATTTTTTTGTCTATTTTGAACTAATATGAGACTGGTATATTTCTGACCGAAATCTGACAATTGCCATCTCGTAGGACATCCCCATGTTAAAAATACCAGTTGATTGCATGGAATAAAGATAGTTGGCTGACTAGTTGGGAATCCGGTTCATACTAGTTGTGAGGTAGTTTACAACTAGTTCATTTGACTACAGGGTACATATGTATTTGTTCCCCACCCATACTAGAAAACGTGACTAAAACCATAAGCGGTGGAACAACAAAACAGGCGTGACTAACTGGCAAAAATTAAGTAAACAAGTTTATAGAAATTTAATAAGGGGAATAGGAGCCAATTCAAATTCGTGATACGTAAAAGTTACAGCTCTAGCTTCTTAATTACGTAACAAAAAAGTTATAAAGCAAATTAGAAATTACTACGAGTATGATTTACTATATAACTTTGTTAAAGACGCTAATACATACATACATACGTACATATTTACTGCATATTCGTACATGTCTCTGGTTGCAATAGTATTTAATAGCTACTGAGTAAGAATAAGTGATTATGTATGTATGTATACAATTTAAGTATTTAGTTATAACGAATTTCATTTTGAAAACTAATTGTTGATTAATAAAACCGAACCCCTATAACGGCCTTGAAGTACATACAGACAAGCGCTAAGTAGACTATTTATGAGTATGTTTATACATACAGTTATTTTTTTAGGTAGGCATATAAAAATTATTTTTGCTCACAACATAATTGCTGCTTCCTTCAAATTATAAAAACCGTAAATTTTTTCCAAACTCAAATGCAATTAATTAAGTCATTGAGCGTTTTATTTATATAAAAGTAAGCGTACTACTTGTTAGCATTACCGAATTGTTCACAGATAAGTCATTCATTTTTATACCTGAGCGCACTTGTGCACAAGGGTATTATAACTTTGTTCACATAACGGTTATTTGTAACAGGCAAAACGAATCGAGATAGATATAGACAAATGTATACATAAATGATCAGAATGAAAAGAGAAATCGATTAAGCGGTTACTGTCTGTCCGTCCGTCCGTCCGTCTGTCCGTCCATCCATCCGTCTGTGCACATGATAACTCGAGTAAAAATTGTTATATCTTAACGAAACTGCACGTGCACTTCTTTCGGGCGTAGGACGGATGGTATTGTAAATGGGCAAAATCGGACAATACCCACGCCTACCTCGCATATAACGCATAGCATATTTTTTTTTTGTTTATTTCCAAAATCTTTTTTTAAAGCTATCTAAATCTTGAAAACTTTAGAAAGTATTTATATGCACTCCGGGGTATCCTGGTGCTATAACTATTACGACAATATCGACGACCAAGCACTGCGCCTGACCTGTTTAAATACTACATCTATAATTGGCATTATAAGTTGACTTGCGAGTTTACATTCGTAAATTCCTTAAAGTATAATAGACTTTGCTTATTGTTGAATTCCCATTGTCAGTTCAGGTAAGGTCGGTGTTGATAATAAACCCAAGGTTAGTTACGTTTGGCATAAATTTAATAGGTTTGCCACCAATGTGTAATGATGGAATAGCTGCTAGGTTAAGACGTTTCTTACAATGAGGTAAAACAAAACACTTGTCACAATTAAGACAAAGACCGATTCGCAGTGCCCAGGACCTAATAGGCATCAATTCTCTGTTGAAGATTGCACACAAATTTGCTGAATCCTCAAGAGAACCTGACATATATAGCTGGACGTCATCCGCATAGGCATGCATATTGGCGTGCATAGAAATCCGAAAAATGTCATTAACGAACAAACTAAATAATAGTGGTCCTAAGATTGACCCCTGTGTGATACCGGTGAACAATGGCCTTAGTGCATATATTTGAGATCCAACCAAACCCAAAGTAGTTTTTTAATTTAAAGCACAGTAGTTCATGGCTAACTTAATCAAAGGCTTAAGAGAAGTCGAGCAAGCATAGTAAAGTTAAGTGCTTCTTGGCGAACGCTATTCTAATATCATCGAGTATCTTTACCATTGCAGTAGAGCAGCTGTGATTGGGTCTGAATCCTGATTTAAATGGGCATATAAGGTTGAATTTACTGATGTGAGAGAGATTTGTTCAGACAACACAGATTCGAAAATTTTAGACAATGCCGGCAGTATACTGATGGGCCGGAAATCACTAGCTCTGGATGCGGATTTATTTTTGGCTACAGGAAGGACAGTGGCAATCTTTTCTTTGTGTGTGTTGGCAAAGTAATCAGTAAAATACCTTCACAAATCTAATCGGAATGTCATTTTCCCCTATTCGTTGGAGTTGCGGCTGGATTCTGTAACTGTGAGTTTTCAAGTGTACACTGAAAATTATGGGCACTCTGCACTTTGCGATTCAGGAAGTGCGAGGGTATTAACTGTCAAAATTGTGAATACCCAACAAGCATTTCAGTAAACGTTTTTAAAAATAACTTAAATTAAGTTTGCTATAATAAGCGTTAAATAAGCATTTTTAATATTAAGCTTATTAAAAGTTTTTCAAATAAACCTTTAATAAGTTTTGAGAGCGAATGTTTATAAATAACTTAACCTTATAAATGAAATGTAAATGCCAACGACATGAAGTAGTAAATATAAATTTTTTTCAATCGTAAGTGACGTGTTTACGTTTTTTAAAATATATTAT
>NW_023458561.1:23526643-23541390 GCF_013731165.1 Rhagoletis pomonella
GGAAAAAAACTCCGGACTAAACCCTGTAACTTCTGACTAGGAACAGTCGCTCAGTTACTCTCTCAAATGTGTTCCCACTTACAGGTTTTATGTCAATAGGAACGACTTCCTGTAAGTTCTGACTAAATCCTGTAAACCGGACTGCTATTGGAACAGACTAATTATTTCCATCTGCCTCCATATAGTCGAAACACTGTGCGACGCAACTAAAGAACCTTTCAGAAGTGGCAATATATTTCGAAAAGGCTGTCAAATTGAGAAATTTCAGAAAGCAGTTGCATGAGCAGTCACACTTTGCATGTAAAATGTCTTTCGAAAGAGGTTTTTTTTTATTTCCGAAAGGCGAATTGCAGATTGCTAGTGCAGCACGGGCAAGTTGAAATATATTTCCGAAATCGATTTGCGCGCTCTCAATAGCAGTTACATCTTGCAACTTTTATTTCTGAAATTGATTTCCGAAATGTGACGGTAAGGCCTTTTTGGCTGTTCCCACATCGAAATAATATTTCTCTTTCTCAATTTGACAGCGAACTGCGTGGAAAAATTGGAAATATTGTCACGTCTAATACACTCTTAAAACTTTAAATGCACTGAAATTCACAATACTTTTCACATTTTCTTAATTAATTGTTATTACCAGGGAACGGATTTTATGGAAATTGCCTTTTTTCTGCTAAAGAGATAGAGTATATTCGATTAAGAATGTCCACGATTTAGCTTTCCCTAATTCCATATATACACATTTGATGTTGCCTTTTTTGCCTTTTTAAGATATTTGCCTTTTTTTGCCTTTTCTACCTTTAGAAAAGTGATTATAGCATTACCATTTTTTTTTTTAAGATTCAAAATATACACATGCCCATGCGGCTTATAGAAGCACAGGGACCTCTTGCCAAATTGGTGTTGGAAAAATTCAAAGCCGTTTTCTCTGCTCACGTAGGCTTGGAGATAATAAGGGGTGTGGATAAAATTGTAAAGGGCGAGCAAAACGCCCTTATTCCTGATAATATGAACGTTTCAAACGTTCTATGTTTAAATTGGGCTCCACTTGTATCAACTTACGTCGAGCGCACATTTAGTACATTCAAGGCTTTTCTTCGCGAAAATCGAATGAAAATGCTGCCAGAAAACTTCAAAATGCATCTTGAGGGTTCAATGTTACTACAACTATACAGATTAAAGTTTCATGAGTTAGAAACTCGAAAGGAGAAAATAGTCAAAGATTCAAAGTACAAATTTTTCATATAATGAAACTAGTTCATAGTTTTTCTCTTTTTACTTGTAATATAAACATTTCTAAAATAAATGTATTTTTTGATTGTTCTTCGTATTTTCTGTCTTTTTTTAGTGCCTTTTTTGCCTTTTTTTTCAATACCTATTGCATTTTCCTGCCTTTTTCGCTATTTTATTTTGCCTTTTCCAGCCTATTTCGTTATTTTATTTTGCCTTTTTTATAGGTTTTTAGGTCCTAAAAATCCATTCCCTGGTTATTGCAAATCATATATTTATTTGTTTGCAATTTAAAGCAATTAAAACGCGTTTTTTTTTTCATCGAGAAATGGAATATTTAGATAATGGACTCTTTTGCCATTTTCTTGTTTCCTCCTCGTCGGCTTTGATTACTTTAACACCAGAAATGACATTGCCGCCCGGAATGCGCAACCTTGAGTTCTATCATTCTTGGTTGACTCTGAGAACATTTAACTATTTAAGTACCACTGGAGGAAATGAGTAGATTTAATTCAGCGTTTTCAATTCGAAGTATGCGTCTCAGATTTTTCAGTGACCACTTTTTCAAATGCCGGATGAAATGTAGTGCAAATATGGTCTGATCTTTTATCTTCATTTTGAGCTCACGAACAACTTAAAGTTCAGTGAAGAATCAAAGCTCCAGTGTCTGAACATAAACTCTTATTTGCAAAACACAGCAAGGTTTTGAGGCAGCTTTTGTTTCTGAGTGTCTTCAATAAAATAGTACAGCAATTGGGACGCATTCGCTTCGTGATTTTGTTTAAATACGTTGGAATTCGTAATTTTGGAAATGAAAATTTGTAAGAGGCCGTACGTTATTTTATTTCGCATTTCAGATTTCCCACCCAAATAAAATCCTGGAAAAAGGTAACTCATACGCCAAGGCATCGAACATCTTGTGTTATAAAACGAGTAATTTTGTGTCAGACGGCAACATTGATGCGAATTAACAGCACAGTTGAGCTGAACAAACTTTTACCCTGGCAGATGGCAGTATTGCGTATTATGCGAGCTAGGTAATATTTTTATTTTCATTTTCGTTGTTTATTTTAGCTCCTTCACCTAATACTTTTATTTAATTATTTAATTATAGGTGTTGTAGCCGTTTCTAATAAAAAAGCAGTAAAATAAAAGGATAAAAGATAAGATAAGATAAAATAAATAAATCACTGCGACCTGTATGTGCTCCTCTCCTGGCCAGAGATGCCCTATACTCCCCTCCCTTCTGTGCGAAACAGCCACACACTCCAGGAGGAGGTATAATGGAGTCTCTGAGATAGGTAGGTGAACATTTGCTAGCCGAGCAGCGATCAACGCATTAGGCTGATTCATGATTTGCTCGAAATTACTGGGGAGAATGACTGGTAAGCTTTTCAGACGGATCCACAACACTTCCTTAGAAGGGTATTGCATAGTTATTACAGTTAAACATGGAGGTGTCCCCACGTGAAGAGATGTAATTAAATAGTTACAGTTTACTGTCGGGAGAGATAGGCAGCAAGCTAACCTTTGCGACTCTTAAACCGCAATCCTACATTACAAAATAGCAAGGTCGTGCTGTTGTTACGGGTATCGAAGGCGTTCCAAAAATCTAAGACACAACTGTCAGTGTTTTGAACGGTCATTGGCCGATAGAAATCCATGCCGTGAGGATCAATAATTACCTCAGCACGAGAACCTTGGAACCCATTTCAAAACTCCTGGTGTTCACCTAAACGCGTAAATAGCACGTAGCCGCGTAAACCTCGTAAATAAATCCATAGAAAAATCTAGTAAGTTTATGAGGTTTACGTGTATACGAGGAATTTACGCAAATTTTAGACAAAGTTCAGCTCAAGCCACTTGTTGGGGTTTTACGAATCATATTTTTTATTATTACTTGAACTTTTATTGTTATTGAAAGTAAAATGAAACGAAAAACGCTCATTCCGAGCTGTTGTGCATTCTTAACGAGTTCTAGAATTTTCGTCGCATCATTATTAAATACGAATGTATGTAGTATGTTCACATGTAGATACAAATGTATTTACTCTACAAGTACCCTGCAGAAAATCTGACTAGCTCAGAACTAGCGTAGATCTAGTACTTTCGACGACAGTACTAGTACAATACACAAGCAATGCTTTCAGCTGTCCAGTTTTACACGGCGATGTCATTGGCGGTGGCAATTGCCGCCCAGTGCATAACTTTGCAACTAGTTTTTAACCGGTTCTGTTTTGGACAGCTTTTTTGAAGAAATCGTTTTTAAGATTCGATTTTTGGATATCTATTCCTTTTTTTTCTTTTACAGATTCCATGTTTATTACATATTTTATATAAAAAGAAATTATTGTAAGCGGCACGCAATAATTTAAATTATTAAATCTGAAAACTCACAACAGGTATGAACTCGCGACCAACGATGCTTGAGTCGGAGGGCTTCTCGCTGAGCTACTTTCATATTGTACGAGAAGTGAGAATTTGTACACTTACTCCGCAAGTTTCCACTGATCCACTCTGCAGCCGTTTTGCACCAGTTCAGAGATAGTTCTGAAATATGTAGTTCGGAACTAGCGTTTTGCCAGACTGTCTCAAAATTTTACTGCACGGTACTTACTCTGCAGTGAAATCCCAAACTACTCAGGAAAAATACTAGTTTACAACTAGAATTTCCTGACAGAAACGGAACTAGTTCGAAAATGACCAGACTTGTACCAAGTACAAAACGATTTATTCATGCCATGTTTTATTTGACTTCGACAGTTTAATAAATACAATAAAGTACACAAAATATTAAAACTTTTATTTGGGTATACTCAATTATACCAGACCTGCTAAATAATGATTAATATTCATAATGACTATTCATTAAAGCATGTTTTTTTGGATAACCGGTTAATGATTCAATACCGATATTACTGATTAATAATTAATTACTTAAAAATATTTTATTAATTCATTAATTTTAATTACGTCATTATTTTGTTATTTTTGATAATTTCAATTATTTTTGACTTTCTTTAATTACACGATAAATATAATTATTTGATTGATTTCTATTATCAATTAACAAGCCAAACTATATACAAAAATTAAGAAAATTTAATAACTGCTTGAATTATTTATTTATTTTATTCTTATCCAAATCTCAAATTTTAAACATTAATTATTACTTTTATAAATTTTTAAAAAGAACATACTGAAATGTTCAAATTTAATGAATTCAATTTATTTTAATTAAAACTTTTATTTTTATTTTAGTTCCCTCAAAAATGAACTAAAGTATTCATTTTTCATTTCATTTTATTTTTAACTAAAATGTTTTCTTTTGCATATTCAATATTATTAAAAAAGATAAAAATATAGTACTTATTGTACTTTTAATAACATTTAATGAAAAATTCATTTAAATTTTTTTAATTAATTTATGTATTTATTTTTGCTTTTAATTAATACTCAAATAAAAATTCTTGATATATCAAAGTGTACTTAATCGAAAGTTTTTATTGTATATTTATGAATTCATTTTATTTTTTGACTCCCAAAGTAATGGTTTTAGTCCATAGTTGGACTAGTATTTTTTTGTCTATTTTCAACTAGTATGAGACTGGTATATTTCTGACCGGAATCTGACAATTGCCATCTCGTAGGACATCCCCATTTTAAAAATACCAGTTGATTGCATGGAATAAAGTTAGTTGGCTGACTAGTTGGGCATGCGGTTCATACTAGTTGTGAGGTAGTTTACAACTAGTTCATTTGACTACAGGGTACATATGTATTTGTTCCCCACCCATACTAGAAAACGTGACTAAAACCATAAGCGGTGGAACAACAAAACAGGCGTGACTAACTGGCAAAAATTAAGTAAACAAGTTTATAGAAATTTAATAAGGGGAATAGGAGCCAATTCAAATTCGTGATACGTAAAAGTTACAGCTTTAGCTTCTTAATGACGTAACAAAAAAGTTATAAAGCAAATTAGAAATTACTACGAGTATGATTTACTATATAACTTTGTTAAAGACGCTAATACATACATACATACGTACATATTTACTGCATATTCGTACATGTCTCTGGTTGCAATATTATTTAATAGCTACTTAGTAAGAATAAGTGATTATGTATGTATGTATATAATTTAAGTATTTATTTACAACAAATTTCATTTTGAAAACTAATTGTTGATTAATAAAACCGAAACCCTATAACGGCCTTGAAGTACATACAGACAAGCGCTAAGTAGACTATTTATGAGTATGTTTATACATACAGTTATTTTTTGAGGTAGGCATATAAAAATTATTTTTGCTCACAACATAATTGCTGCTTCCTTCAAATTATAAAGCCGCACATTTTTTCCGAACTCAAATGCAATTAACTAAGCCATTGAGCGTTTTATTTATATAAAAGAGAGCGTATTACTTGTTAGCATTACCGAATTGTTCACAGATAAGTCATTCATTTTTATACCCGAGCGCACTTGTGCACAAGGGTATTATAACTTTGTTCACATAACGGTTATTTGTAACAGGCAAAACGAATCGAGATAGATATAGACAAATGTATACACAAATGATCAGAATGAAAAGAGAAATCGATTAAGCGGTTACTGTCTGTCCGTCCGTCCGTCCGTCTGTCCGTCCAACCATCCGTCTGTGCACACGATAACTCGAGTAAAAATTGTTATATCTTAACGAAACTGCACGTGCACTTCTTTCGGGCGTAGGACGGATGGTATTGAAAATGGGCAAAATCGGACAATACCCACGCCTACCTCGCATATAACGCATATAAGCATATTTTTTTTTTTTGTTTATTTCCAAAATCTTTTTTTAAAGCTATCTAAATCTTGAAAACTTTAGAAAGTATATGCACTCCGGGGTAACCTGGTGCTATAACTATTACGACAAAAATTGCTTAAAACTAAATAAAAGTAACATCAGATAAGTATCAAAGAAAGTAGTATTTTTAAGTGAGCTGTCCAATTCCAGGACATATACATAAAATAGGACTTAATTAAACAAGTACACAGAGAGCACAGCTCAGGGACTGAAGTGGAGCTAACGGAAATACGCATACAGAAGATTTGTGGAATTGCTTTTGCTTAAACTACTGCGATATGAGATGGAATAGAGTTCCAGATGCGGACAGCATTGACAAAGAATAGCCATGCAGAGCTGAGATAATTGTAGGTAGGAACAGTTAAGTCCTTTACTCGAGGTGATTTCGGGAACGTTAATTTTTCATACAGATATTTGGGTGCCTTATTCGTCATGAGACGAAAAAGGAATATCTATACAATTTGTAGCTTTAAAATATTCAGAAATTTCGCAGCCAATTAGGCTCATATTTTGCTAGCCCAAGCACAGCGCCTGATCTGTTTAAATACTACATCTATAATTGGCATTATAAGTTGACTTGCGAGTTTACATTCGTAAATTCCTTTAAGTATTATAGACTTTGCTTATTGTTGAATTCCATGGTCAGTTCAGGTAATGCCGGTGTTGATAATAAACCCAAGGTTAGTTACTTTTGGCATAAATTTAGTAGGTTTGCCACCAATGTGTAATGATGGAATAGCTGCTAGGCTAAGACGTTTCATACAATGAGGTAAAACAAAACACTTGTCACAATTAAGACGAAGACCATTTCGCAGTGCCCAGGACCTAATAGGCATCAATTCTCTGTTGAAGATTGCACACAAATTAGCTGAATCCTCAAGAGAACCTGACATATATAGCTGGAAGTCGTCCGCATAGGCATGCATATTGGCGTGCATATCCGAAAAATGTCATTAACGAACAAACTAAATAATAGTGGTCCTAAGATTGACCCCTGTGTGATACCGGTGAACAATGGCCTTAGTGCAGATATTTGAGATCCAACCTTTACACGCTGAGACCTCTCTTTCAGATAGCTATGCACCAGTTTCACTGCTGACTCTCCAAACCCAAATTAGTTTTTTAATTTAAAGCACAGTAGTTCATGGCTAACTTAATCAAAGGCTTAAGAGAAGTCGAGCAAGCATAGTAAAGTTAAGTGCTTCTTGGCGAACGCTATTCTAATATCATCGAGTATCTTTACCATTGCAGTAGAGCAGCTGTGATTGGATCTGAATCCTGATTTAAATGGGCATATAAGGTTGAATTTACTGATGTGAGAGAGATTTGTTCAGATAACAAAGATTCGAAAATTTTAGACAATGCCGGCAGTATACTGATGGGCCGGAAATCACTAGCTCTGGATGCGGATTTATTTTTGGCTACAGGAAGGACAGTGGCAATCTTTCAGGCATCGGGAAAACAAGACGTGGTGAGACTATGATTTATTATGTGTGTGTTGGCAAAGTAATCGGTAAATTACCTTCACAAATCTAATCGGAATGTCATCTTCCCCTATTCGTTGGAGTTGCGGCTGGATTCTGTAACTGCCCTGCAAAAATCGTTGGACCATGTAGTCTATTTGTGGTAAATTGGAGTACTTACAAAAGTGTTCCTCTGTCATGCTGTAGCGGACCAACTCGTGTCTCTGCGCCAGCTTTTTGTTTGTTATCCGATCACTGCTCGTGTTTTAACGAAACGTGATTGAAGTTGAGCATTTGAAAGCACATTTGCATGTCTGGCTGTAGCTGAACGTGTAGAGATGCTCGCTGTTAGTTCTTAGCTCCCAGCATGTTCGGGTTCGAATGCCGTCAGAGGCAACATGTAATTTTTAATTTTTGTATTGGTTTTTATTAATTTCGAAAAAGCATTTGAGAAGTGAAGAATAAAAGCGTGTACAAACGAAAAAATATAACAACAATGCCATTGTTAATATATTGGAGTAGTTTTGTTCTACTCTGATGTAATGCAGGGATGGAGTATATGGTCCTGCCCTAGGACATCGCAATGTTAATTGGACCATATTTTTTATATGAATTGTGGTTAATTTTGGAGTACTCTTTGGTCCTTAGGGAGTACTCTTTACACGCATGCATGGAGTAGTCGCGATTTTTGCAGGGTGTGTCCCCTTTCAGACACGTCAAGTCTTGCTTTCAAGTCTGCTCGTTCGTAGGCGATTAAAGTTGACGCGTGTGGAAGCAAATAGAAAACACAAAAGAGAATGCGAAAAAAATTGCTTTCAAGACTTGACGTGTCTGAAAGGGGACTGTGAGTTTTTAAGTTTACACTGATAATTGTGGGCACTCTGCATTTTGCGATTCAGGAAGTGCGAAGGTATTAACTGTCAAAATTGTGAATACTTCCTCATTTTACGATTCAGTAAGTGTGAGAATGAGTTTTAACTGTCGAAATTGTATAAACTTCTCTTCGGAAAAACTCACAGCACTTTATTCGGTGAATTTTTGGTTGTGAGTTTTGCACTCTGTGTATACAGCATTTTCTCACAGTTACAGAATCCAGCTCAAGATCTTAAAAAAAGATTTCACCACATCAAGCTCACTGACAGCACTCAACTCAAACTTTTCACCAGCAAAAGAAACCAGAGTGGAGGCTACAGAATTGGTGATAAGGGACGAGATGAAGACGGGGAAGCAAAGGCAACGCTAAGCGTTGCCGAGCTCAGCGAGTATTCTGATTTCTCACTTGCATGGACGCGGAGTGTTCTCAGATTTCGCCACAACATATTACTAGGCAGTGAGGGATCCAGCTTCTTCATAAAGAATTTTTTCTTTTCACATCTTTATTGTTTTGAAAGCGCTCCAGTTCTCATCTGTCCCGTTATTTTTCCATATGTTATAATATTTATTGCGTTTTTTAATTGCTGATCGGACCGCACCATTAAACCAACCGCAGAACGAAGACCTGCCACAGGTTTGAGTAGGAACATGAGTGCTGAGTGCATTTAATATATGTTCGTTAGTAAACGAAGCTTCTCATTGACCGTGCTGAGACCCCAACAATCGGACCAATTCATCTGCAAGAGGTCACTGAAAAGGTTGTTGACATCTAAGAAACGGTAGTCACAGAAGTTAAATACATAGGCATTGTCGGCATAGTGATCAAGCTTAACTTCAAAAGAACAAAATATCAAATCATGATCAGATATAAAAGATATCTGGTCAAAGTTCGAAGCAATAGCAGGGTCAGATACAGCAAAGTTATGTAATAAGCTGGGACAGCAATTGCTTCCATATCTTGTGGGCACCGACACATTAACCAGAGACAACCCAACACCGGAGATGTCATCAATTAAACGAGCACTGGTAGAATCACGACATAACAAGTTCACATTAAAATCACCACAAAGAATGATATGGTCGTAATGTACAGAAACAGTGGACAGAAAGGGTGTATTCCAAAACGTCAAAATACAAAGCATCAGTCTCTTTTACTTCCAGACCTCAGTAGATTGTAATGTCAAATGTGCGCGACCACCGTTAGCTGCTAGTTTTCAACTAGGTTGCGCAAATTTATTTTTCTTCTAGTGAGGTTTAGAAATAAAAGAGACTGATGCTTTGTATTTTGACGTTTTGGAATGCACCCAAAATAAAAAAAGTCACATAGGGTGAAATACTTATAAGGATTATACACAGAGGGCTAGACATTTCGACAGACAAGTATTCTACGTTTTTTCTTTCCGAATGTGATTATGAAACTTTTTTGGTTTTTAGGTGCTTTTTGTAGTAAATAGAAATTCCACGACATTTAAGTATATATGTATGTATGTAACAGTATGTACACAAATGCTTTTATTTGCGCATACTTTCGTATAAATTCGAGCTTTATAGAACGTTTGGTATTTACACACGTATTTACATATGTACAAATGTATGTACATTTATAGCATTTACACACGATATATTAAATTATTTGGTTGACTTTCATATTGACCCAAGTGTGACTGTTAATAATTGCAATTAAATGCGAAGTACATACTCATATACATGCATAGTATATTGGAAAGAAAAGCGGTGCGGACAGCAGCACTACTGAGCGTAAAATTAATTAACAAACAAATTTCAAAAACTGCAACATGCTAATACATATGTACTTACATATGTATATATGAACATACATGCATATGTAGTACGTGCATAGTAACGCGTGTATGGAACAGAGAATTCGTATAATTTGTTGTTAATTTGATTAAAGATTTTAGTTCTGTGCATATCCGTAAACAAATTTAGAGCAAGTTCTAAATTAACGAATGAATTTATTGAAGATGTTTTATCGAACTCCTTGGTATGAGTTATATAAGGCATGAGCAGAGCTCGGATTTCGATGAACTAAAAGCGATCAAAAAATTATCTTAAACAAATGTCAAAATGCTTTAATAATCCATAAAAATTTAGAAAAAAATACTTAGTTAAATCTACTTTTCGGGTATTCCACCGTCGCGGATGAAACATTTGTACAGTAAAAATGTACTTAACAATTCTACATTTTGATAAAGCTACACCTAATTCACTTTTATATGGGTTATTACCAAGTACAAATAAAAAAAATCCAACTTACTTTTATATGTGAAAAAATTTGAGTTATTTCTTCTGTCGCGGGTTGGACAAAAAAAGGACCCGCTTTTTGGAGTAAATATATTTTACGGAAACTCTGCGAATTTAGTTCACTTTTCTGTGTGAACTAGATGTCTTGAAATAAAAAAAAAAGAACAACGAACTCTAACAAAGCAAAAACTTAAAGATTATTGCTTTATTATAAAAAACAAATTCGAAATTCCTCTGTCACGGGTTGGACAACGTTTGTCACGGGTGAGACACGTACGAATTTTTTTATGAAAAGGAGCCTTTAGTGTGGTCCATATTAAAGATTACACAGGTTCACAAAAAAAAATCTAGGAACGGTTTCTTTGGCCAAACCTAGATTTTTTCCTAACCTCAAAAACCACCTCGGATTTTCTCTGTCACGTAAAATCCGAGATGTTTTTTGAGGTTGGACAAAAATACAGACGTGATGGAGCAAAACGGACTGCAGATTCGTGTTCAGCGAACCCTACCTTAAAAAGACAACTAAAAAGTTTTGTCTCACGGCGAAGTTTAGTTTTTATGGCTACAATGGATTAAATAACTGCATTTACGGGTTGCGAATTTAGTTTCCGACAAAATAATGTGGCAGTCTAAGATGCAATGTTACGTTATGGATCAATTGAGGTTGAATTTGAAGCATTATATAAAAGACCTCTATGACAGTCTTGTGAAGGGTTGTACATAGCTCTTTAAATTAAGAAGATAGATAATACTTATAGTGCTTAATAAGGAAATAAAAATAATTGTATCCTTTTTTGCTTAAATTTATGGCCCTATTGTGTATGGCAACTGATAACTGATGGGCAACCATATACTAAAATTCGCATTACGTATGGCTACTGGCTACTGACTGTCGGCTACTGAGTCTAGTAGCGGAATTTTCTGTTTCCCGCTAACGATGATTTTGATAACATAATCATCACATAAATTGTTCAACACAATGGAGCAAAGTTGCCAAGTACTTGGGAAAAGTTCATGCCAAAAAGGTAAATTCGGATGTTTTCCGCGTTTTTCTGTGTACTGAGTTTAATCGCTATATATAATACAAATTATGATACTGGGAGCCATCGCTGCTACACCAGCAACTAGACCCCAGTCGCCATACATAACAGGGCCATTAATATTTTCTTTTTCCACTCTAGCTATTCAATTGAATAAGCAATTTTTCTTTTCTATTATTAAAGGCGCATAAAAAAACAATTTACTTAAGACGGTTTCTCCATTTTCAACTAAGTTCTTAAAAAATCCAAATGTATAAAATGTCGGTGTTGGTTGATTTTTCCGACAGGGTGGTAAGATTCGTTCCAAAATAAATCGTATAAAATGTTCCTATTTTGGTGAAACGTTTAATCTATGTGTAGTTTTTGTAAATATCTGCCGTTAGGCGGCTTTTTAAGAACATTTATGTAAAATAAAATATACATATTGAAGCCCATAGAATTTCGGGCCAATAAATGAATATACCAGGAGTATCCTATGATTATTAAACCTATTAATGAGCACTTTTCACACGCAGTCCGGATATTAGAGAGATCCAAAATAATAAAACCTTGTAAACTGCACATTTGAAATTATTTTCTAGAAAAAATCCCAATAATAAAAAACAACTTAAAAACAAACATTTTCTTAAAAAACTTATACCTAAATTCATAAAAACTTAAGAACACTTTAATTGCTTTATAAATCGATATTTTGTATGAAAATGTCATTTTATAGAGGTCTTCAAACCTATTTTATTTTTTTGTAAATAAGGCTGTTACTATAAATGGGCAAAAACATTTGCTTAAATTTAAAAAAAAATACCTTAAAATCAAAAATGGCGAAAAACGACGAAAAAATGTCGATTTTTTTATCTGGGGGCTACAAAAGAACTTTCTGTATATGTACATAAGTAGTAAACGCCTCCGAAGCTTCAGAAAAAAGATGAATTTGAGTAGAGCAAATTGGAATCAAAAATTCTCTTTTATTGAATTAGCTTTGTTCTATGCTACCTGTGACTCATTTGCTTTAAATAAATATATAAAGAACATAATTAGCGCGCTAACAATAAAAAAATTTTACCTTCAATTTTAGCTACTTGTTTATAAGCAAAATGCAATTGTTTCCATAAATATATACATACATATATGTCGCCAGCTGAGAGTGAAAAGTTGATAAGTCCACTTTTCCTAAAAAATTATATTTTGAAGCAAAATGCCAGAACAATCCACAGTGCATCGTTTTCTAAAAGATCGAACTACCTACATACATATGTATTTTATTTCTAACCGTTTCTATTCAGTGATACGCAAATTTTCTTAGTCCGAAATAGTCGCAAAACATGTGATAAGATTCATTTGAAGTTGGAGAATTGAATTCGTTTGGCGTCGTTTTAGCCGGAAGTATGCGAAAACTTGTATTAAAATTTTTGCAAAATAAGTGCTTGAAGAAACTGAGTTTGAAAAGTTTTTATTGTCTTTTGCAAAAATTTTAAAAACTGGATGTAGAGAAACTTTTCATTCTAAGCTAGCGATATGTATGTATATACAATATGTACATATGTACATGTATATCTGTATAATTTCTATTGTATTTGTCTTTTCTATGCTTAAGGTGCTGCCATTATTACAAACAAGATACAATACGAAGTTTCAACTAAATCAACGAATATCTCTCGAGAGTCAGAACTTGTAAAAGAATTTTTATTTTTAGTAAATGACTGTATAACTTAGTAATGTTGGTACATACATACATACATCCATATCTGTTTTAAAACGACAAATACGTATACTATATGTGTACATATGAAGGCATTCGTGTAATATAATATGCCTTATTTCTAAGTTGATGAGTTCTATGTATTTGTTGTCTTCAGATTGCTTCTTAAGCCACTTTTAGCCGTTAACACGCAAGCAAAAAAACTTAAAAACTTCTGAATTCCGATTCGAGCTTAAGCTATGCTGTTTTTGAAAACCAGTTTTTGGCTATTAATTTGTCTCAAAAGTTGAGCATACATACATACATACAGCACTTAGCCCAACCCTTTTTCTTACAAATACAAATTTACCTAGTGTCTTCCCAGCCAGCAAGAAAACGTACATTTTAGGAACATTGTATTTTACGAGGGATTCTCGATCGGCGAAAAGTTAGAGAAAGGCTCGAAAACGATAAAACAAAAAAAAGGAAAAGAAAGAGGCTTTTAGTAATTTCTCGACACAAGAAAAAAATTTCATTCTGGTGGAAATTTTTCTTTAACCACAATATTTTATAATATAAAATATTCGCATACGAATGCTTTTTCAATACGTTTACGACTATTCGTAGGCGCTCGACAATTTCAGGCGAAAAAGTACTCGAAAACGAGTGTAAACAGCTATCATAAATGACTTTTTAGCCGGTTTTTTCGAGAAAATATACAGTTACGAGCTCGTTTACGATGATTTTGCTGGCTGGGTTGTATGTTCGGTACATACATATGCACATATGTACTACATAAACAGGTTTGAAATATATAATTTAATTAGAACTTTGAAACCATTTGACTCCCATTTATTCTAACAAACAGGTACTTATGCAGTTATTGCTCTCATTTTCATTTTTGGCCTATTCAAACATACATATCGCTAGCTTAGAGTGAAAAGTTGCTAAGTCTACTTTTTATGAAAACTCATATTTTGATATAGGAGGCTAGAGAAATTGAATACGCATGGTTTCGAAAATTATAAAGGTACTTGTTTTATTTTTTCCTCTTCATAAGCCCTAAAAGGAAAATTTGCTAAGTCCAAAAGAAGCACCACAAATCCGATAAGGCCAAAATAATACGACATCTTTTAATAAATATCGAATCCTTCTGATTCTTATGGAGTTTTGCTTTGCTTTAAACGCCCAAAATGTTTGATTCAAAGTCTTGCGAAATAGTTAAAGAAAATGGCTATAGGAAGATTTTTTCCTCTCCTGTAAAATTTTTAAAATGGGACTTAGCAACTTTTCTTTCTAAGCTAGCGATATGTTTAAGTATTTATGTACAAATGTATGTATGTATGCATGGATG
>NW_023458561.1:23541490-23554064 GCF_013731165.1 Rhagoletis pomonella
TTGAAAACTTAAAAAAAACTTTCTTTAAGTTTATTTTGCTTGTTGGGTACTTCCTCATTTTGCGATTCAGTAAGTGTGAGAATGAGTTTTAACTGTCGAAATTGTATAAACTTCCCTTCGGAAAAACTCACAGCACTTTATTCGGTGAATTTTTGGTTGTGAGTTTTGCACTCTGTGTACGCAGCATTTTCTCACGGTTACAGAATCCAGCTCAAGATCTTAAAAAAAGATTTCACTACATCAAGCTCACTGACAGCACTCAACTCAAACTTTTCACCAGCAAATGAAACCAGACTGGAGGCTACAGAATTGGTGATAAGGGGACGAGATGAAGACGGGGAAGCAAAGGCAACGCTAAGCGTTGCAGGGCTCAGCGAGTATTCTGATTTCTCACTTGCATGGACACGGAGTGTTCTCAGATTTCGCCACAACATATTATTTGGCAGTGAGGGATCCCGCTTCTTCATAAAGAATTTTTTTCTTTTCACATCTTTATTGATTTGAAAGCACTCCAGTTCTCATCTGTCCCGTTATTTTTCCATATGTTATAATATTTATTGCGTTTTTGAATTGCTGATCGGACCGCACCATTCAACCAACCGCAGGACGAAGACCTGCCACAGGTTCGAGTAGGAACATGAGTGCTGAGTGCATTTAATATATGTTCGTTCAGGAAACGAAGCTTCTCATTGACCGTGCTGAGACCCCAACAATCGGACCAATTCATCTGCAAGAGGTCACTGAAAAGGTTGTTGACATCTAAGAAACGGTAGTCACAGAAGTTAAATACATAGGCATTGTCGGCATAGTGATCAAGCTTAACTTCAAAAGAACAAAATATCAAATCATGATCAGATATAAAAGATATCTGGTCAAAGTTCGAAACAATAGCAGGGTCAGATACAGCAAAGTTATGTAATAAGCTGGGACAGCAATTGCTTCCATATCTTGTGGGCACCGACACATTAACCAGACACAAACCCAACGCCGTAGATGTCATCAATTAAACGAGCACTGGTAGAATCACGACATAACAAGTTCACATTAAAATCACCACAAAGAATGATATGGTCGTAATGCGCGATCCAGAAAATAAAGGTCGCGCCATTCGCGGACCGCTAACCCTCTCTTCCGTCGATTTGACAGCATCCACCCAATCGCCGACGTCATAAAATACTTTTGTTTACATTCACTGTTGCCAACTTAATGCTTTTCGCACCAAATTTAATGGGTATTCAAAACGCAAAAATTTTTGAGTTTCGGGCTTGGTGCGTTTTTGGTGCTTTTGTTTTTAGTTTGAGGACACCAAATTAGAAAATCTTAAAAAACTGGAAGCAAAATTTATAGCAAGTGTGGTAAGCCACTTTACAAAAATTTTAACAAAATCATGGCACAGTGACATAAGCGACAACAAAATATGTGGCAGCACCTTCAATCATGCCAGAATAAATCGACCATCGTGCAAGAAACATTGATTTTTATTAATTTGAATCGGCATCCTTACAATAAAATATGTATGTATATAAAGTTCATAAAATACACCAATAAAAATTTGGTGCTTCTTCAAATTTAAAACTTGGCAATACTGCCTTTTGTTCGATTCCTCTTTTTCTTGTCGAGTTCGTCTTGCTCTCTCATTCTGGTATTTATTGACGTCACGGCCAGTTGCTCTCAGCTCGATTGGCGCAATCTTGTATTCTATCGTTCTTGGTCGTAATGTACAGAAACAGTGGACAGAAAGGGTGTATTCCAAAACGTCAACATACAAAGCATCAGTCTCTTTTACTTCCAAACCTCAGTAGATTGTAATGTCAAATGTGCGCGACCACCGTTAGCTGCTAGTTTTCAACTAGGTTGCGCAAATTTATTTTTCTTCTAGTGAGGTTTAGAAATAAAAGAGACGGATGCTTTGTATTTTGACGTTTTGGAATGCACCCAAAATAAAAAAAATGTCACATAGGGTGAAATACTTATAAGGATTATACACAGAGGGCTAGACATTTCGACAGACAAGTATTCTACGTTTTTTCTTTCCGAATGTGATTATGAAACTTTTTTGGTTTTTAGGTGATTTTTGCAGTAAATAGAAATTCCACGACATTTAAGTATATATGTATGTATGTAACAGTATGTACACAAATGCTTTTATTTGCGCATACTTTCGTATAAATTCGAGCTTTATAGAACATTTGGTATTTACACACGTATTTACATAGTATGTACAAATGTAAGTACATTTATAGCATTTACACACGATATATTAAATTATTTGGTTGACTTTCATATTGACCCAAGTGTGACTGTTAATAATTGCAATTAAATGCGAAGTACATACTCATATACATACATGCATAGTATATTGGAAAGAAAAGCGGTGCGGACAGCAGCATACATACATGCATATGTACGTGCATAGTAACGCGTGTATGAAACGGAGAATTCGTATAATTTGTTGTTAATTTGATTAAAAATTTTAGTTCTGTGCATATCCGTAAACAAATTTAGAGCAAGTTCTAAATTAACGAATGAATTTATTGAAGATGTTTTATCGAACTCCTTGGTGAGAGTTATAGAAGGCATGAGCAGGGCTCGGATTTCGATGAACTAAAAACGATCAAAAAATTATCTTAAACAAATGTCAAAATGCTATTAATAATTCATAAAAATTACGTAGAACTGAAAAAATGCCCAGAAAAGTTTAAATGCTACGAATTTAGAAAAAAATACTTAGTTAAATCTACTTTTGGGGTATTCCACCGTCGCGGATGGGATATTTGTACAGTAAAAATGTACTTAACAATTCTACATTTTGATAAAGCTACACCTAATTCACTTTTATATGGGTTATTATCAAATACAAAAAAAAAAATCCAACTTACTTTTATAATTGAACAAATTTGAGTTATTTCTTCTGTCGCGGGTTGGACCAAAAAAGGACCTGCTTTTTGGAGTAAATATATTTTACGGAACTCTTAATTCACTTTCTGTGCGAACTTGATGTCTTGAAATAAGAAAAAAGAACAACGAATTCTAACAAAGCAAAAACTTAAAAATTATTGCTTTATTATAAAAAACAAATTCGAAATTCCTCTGTCATGGGTTGGACAACGTTTGTCACGGGTGAGACACGTACGAATTTTTTTATGAAAAGGAGCCTTTAGTGTGGTCCATATTAAAGATTACACAGGTCCACAAAAAAAAATCTATGAAAGGTTTCTTTGGCCAAACCTAGTCTATTATATGTTTTTGGGGTCGCTGAACACGAATCTCCATCACGTCTAGATTTTTTCCTAACCTCAAAAACCACCTCGGATTTTCTCTGTCAAAATACAGACGTGATGGAGCAAAACGGACTTCAGATTCGTGTTTAGCGAACCCAAAAACATACAATAGACTTTCATAGATTTTGTTTGTGGACCTGTGTAATCTTTAATATGGACCACAGTAAAGGCTCCTTTTCATATAAAAATTCGTACGAGTTCCACCCGTGACAAACGTTGTCCAACCCATGACAGAGGAATTGCGGATTTTTGCGGCTTAAACAACAAAATAAATCTGCTGGTGCCAGTACATGCACCACGTAAAGAATTCCGTGGAGTTTACATATGTATGTACCTTAAAAAGACAACTAAAAAGTTTTGTCTCACGGCGAAGTTTAGTTTTTATGGCTACAATGGATTAAATAACTGCATTTACTGCGAATTTAGTTTCCGACAAAATAATGTGGCAGTCTAAGATGCAATGTTGCGTTATGGATCAATTGAGGTTGAATTTGAAGCATTGAAAATAATGGCAAATTTTGAATAAGGGCAGAATAAACGAAGATTTTTTAAACGAATGCCCGGCATGTGCCACTGAACCCCACCCTACTAACGCCCCTATCCCTATGGGCAAACCCATAGTACCCTACCATTAGTAGAGCTTGACGACAACGATTGATGGACAAACCGATCTGGGTGGGGTTGTTGTAGCCGCTACAACAACAACAAATTTTGAATACTTCAGCAAAAATCGCTCCGATTCGTAATACGAGAACTATAAAAAGGAGGAATACATATCTTTTGCAGATATCACCTTAATTATCGGCCATTCATTTGACAACCGGCAACAACTCCTTGCGGCGATAAAAGTACTTGGGAAAAGTTCATGCCAAAAAGGTAAATTCGGATGTTTTCTGCGTTTTTCTGTATACTGAGTTTAATCGCTATACATACTGGTAGCCATGCCTACTACACCAGCAACTAGACCCCTGTCGCCATACATAACAGGGCCATTAATATTTTCCTTTTCCACTGTAACTATTCAATTGAATAAACAATTTTTCTTTTATTTTATTAAAGGCGCATAAAAAACAATTTCCTCAAGACGTTTTCTCCATTTTCACCTAAGTTCTTAAAAATTCCAAATGTATAAAATGTCGGTGTTGGTTGATTTTTCCGACAGGGTGGTAAGATTCGTTCCAAAATAAATCGTATAAAATGTTCCTATTTTGGTGAAACGTTTAATCTATGTGTAGTTTTTGTAAATATCTGCCTTTAGGCACCAATAAATGAATATACTCCTGATCCTATGATTATTAAAGCTATTAATGAGCACTTTTCACACGCAGTCCGGATATTAGAGGGATCCAAAATAATAAAACCTCGTAAACTGCACATATGAAATTATTTTCTAGAGAAAAAAATCCCAAAAATAAAAAATTAAAACTTAAAGACAAATATTTTCTTAAAATACTTATACCTAAATTCATAAAAGCTTAAGAACACTTTAACTGCTTTATAACTCGATATTTTGTATGATAATGCCTTTAAGGTCTTTAAACCTGTTTTATTTTTTTGTAAATAAGGCTGTTACTATAAATGGGCAAAAACATTTGCTTAAATCTAAAAAAAATACCTTAAAATCAAAAATGGCGAAAAACGACGAAAAAGAAACGTCTGTATATGTACATAAGTAGTAAACGCCTCCGAAGCTTCAGAAAAAAGATGAATTTGAGTAGAGCAAATTGGAATCAAAAATTCTTTTTTATTGAATTAGCTTTGTTCTATGCTACCTGTGACTCATTTGCTTTAAATAAATAGATAAAGAACATAATTAGCGCGCTAACAATAAAAAAATTTAACCTTCAATTTTAGCTACTTTTTTATAAGCAAAATGCAATTGTTTCCATAAATATATACATACATATATGTCGCCAGCTGAGAGTGAAAAGTTGATAAGTCCACTTTTCCTAAAAAATTATATTTTGAAGCAAAATGCCAGAACAATCCACAGTGCATCGTTTTCTAAAAGATCGAACTACCTACATACATATGTATTTTATTTCTAACCGTTTCTATTTAGTGATACGCAAATTTTCTTAGTACGAAATAGTCGCAAAACATGTGATAAGATTCGTTTGAAGTTGGAGAATTGAATTCGAAAACTTGTATTAAAATTTTTGCAAAATAAGTGCTTGAAGAAACTGAGTTTGAAAAGTTTTTATTGTCTTTTGCAAAAATTAGAGAGAAGTAGAGAAACTTTTCATTCTAAGCTAGCGATATGTATGTATATACAATATGTACATATGTAGATAACATATGTACATGTATAACTGTATAATTTCTATTGTATTCGTCTTTTCTATGCTTAAGGTGCTGCCATTATTACAAACAAGATACAATACGAAGTTTCAACAAAATCAACGAATATCTCTCGAGAGGCAGAACTTGTAAAAGAATTTTTATTTTTAGTAAATGACTGTATAACTTAGTAATGTTTGTACATACATACATACATACATCCATATCGGTTTTAAAACGATAAATACGTATACTATATGTGTACATATGAAGGCATTCGTGTAATATAATATGCGTTATTTCTAAGTTGATGAGTTCTATGTATTTGTTGTCTTCAGATTGCTTCTTAAGCCATTTTTAGCCGTTAACACGCAAGCAAAAAAACTTAAAAACTTCTGAATTCCGATTCAAGCTAAAACTATGCTGTTTTTGAAAACCAGTTTTTGGCTATTAATTTGTCTCAAAAGTTGAGCATACATACATGCATACAGCACTTAGCCCAACCCTTTTTCTAACAAATACAAATTTACCTAGTGTCTTCCCAGCCAGCAAGAAAACGTACATTTTAGGAACATTGTATTTTACGAGGGATTCTCGAACGGCGAAAAGTTAGAGAAAGGCTCGAAAACGATAAAACAAAAAAAAAAGGAAAAGAAAGAGGCTTTTAGTAATTTCTCGACACAAGAAAAAAATTTCATTCTGGTGGAAATTTATCTTTAACCACAATATTTTATAATATATAATATTCGCATACGAATGCTTTTTCAATACGTTTACGACTATTCGTAGGCGCTCCAAAATTTCAGGCGAAAAAGTACTCGAAAACGAGTGTAAACAGCTATCATAAATGACTTTTTAGCCGGTTTTTTCGAGAAAATATACAGTTACGAGCTCGTTTACGATGATTTTGCTGGCTGGGTTGTATGTTCGGTACATACATATGCACATATGTACTACATAAACAGGTTTGAAATATATAATTTAATTAGAACTTTGAAACCATTTGACTCCCATTTATTCTAACAAACAGGTACTTATGCAGTTATTGCTCTCATTTTCATTTTTGGCCTATTCAAACATACATATCGCTAGCTTAGAGTGAAAAGTTGCTAAGTCTACTTTTTATGAAAACTCATATTTTGATATAGGAGGCTAGAGAAATTGAATACGCATGGTTTCGAAAATTATAAAGGTACTTGTTTTATTTTTTCCTCTTCATAAGCCCTAAAAGGAAAATTTGCTAAGTCCAAAAGAAGCACCACAAATCCGATAAGGCCAAAATAATACGACATCTTTTAATAAATATCGAATCCTTCTGATTCTTATGGAGTTTTGCTTTGCTTTAAACGCCCAAAATGTTTGATTCAAAGTCTTGCGAAATAGTTAAAGAAAATGGCTATAGGAAGATTTTTTCCTCTCCTGTAAAATTTTTAAAATGGGACTTAGCAACTTTTCTTTCTAAGCTAGCGATATGTGAAGGGGTTAGAATCAAAACGATCTAAGATTTGACATTGTTTTAAAATAGTTAAAGTTAAAGTTGATTACTAATTGTAAATTCTGGGTAAATTCATTTGAAATGATTTTTGCCTAAATGAAGGCAGGTTAATTAACTAATTCAAAGAATGTTTACTCTTTGTCACTATATATAACTATACAAATATGGGTATAACTTATATTTAAAAAAAATGTCACTTAACCCCTTCATATGTATGTATGTATATGTAGTACATATGTATGTATTATCTCAAAATCTCACTAACTCACAATTTAGGTAATTTTCGTTTCGTGTTGTAAACCGGTTGATGCGGCAAAGCTTTACTTCTTTTAAAATGTTTTAAGAATGTAATTGTTTGAAGCGACATAAATACGTATGACAAACAATTTTTTCTTTAATAAAATATTTGATAGTACTCATACTATTTACAAATATTGGTGTACTCTGGTACATGGAATATGTATTTCAAAAACAAAATAAGATCATTTAAACAAATAACTCATATGTACATATTTTATAGTTGTATTCATTGTTCAATAGGAGGAAACAAAGAAATCCTATTGAAATGATGTTGAATATAGAAAAGAACTTTTGTAGACAAACAAGTTTCCTTTTTAAAGGCTTTTATTGCTTTCCCTTAAAACAGTTTTTTTTTAGTATTTAGTACGTAATCTACAGACTGAGAGTATTTCTATATTATATGTATTTCATAAAATGTTTGTATAAAACCATATCTAAATATATATACAATTGTGCTAGGTACATCGTAAATAGTACATATGTAGGTCTACACCTATTCGCACAACTTCTGCTTTTCAGCACGCAAATTTATATGGAATGTCTCAACTTTACTTATAAGTATCCATTTTAAAAGCTTCAGGTATTTGAATTCAGAAATCCAATATTTATTTTCTGGGTTCATATATGCATTTAACGTACAAACCTACACAAATATATTTTATGTACCAATTGGTACACTTCATTTCGCTTATTTTTCTATCAATTTTTATACTTAGTGTGCACGTATGTATGTATGTATGTACATAAATGTGAGACAATGGATTCCTAAATTCAGAAAATTAATATGTATATAAAACAGATAGTAATACAAAGATCGCACATTCATTCCTAAGATTTTCTTCAAAAAGAAAATCCTCAACCAGGGCTGCCAACTATCCATAGCTATGAGGTGCCATATTGAGGATAAAAAAGTGCCAAAATGTGCCAGATAGGAAAATAAAAGTGTCAAAAATGATGTGATCCTTTTTGATCCTTCCCATTTAGCAATAAAATAAGAAGCACATTTCTAAAACAAAAGTGCAATCCCAAAAGAAATAATCTTTAGAAATTAGAAAATTTTAGTTGAGAAAAAGAAGTACATGCAAAGCATTTTACAAAAAAATTTATTGAAATATTACTATTTTTGAAAAGTACCATTTTGGCACAAACAGCCGCACTCAGAGTCGTTTAATGATTACTTAAGGTATCCCTCAGTAACGATTTGAAAAAATTCCCTCTCAGAGTCAGTTAATGATTCGTTAACGGCATTTAATGAACATTAAAGTTAAGTAAACAAAAACCTTTACTTAACTTTTTAACGAATTATTTTGAAATTTTTTGTTTGTTTTCAATAAATTTCAATTTCGATAACGCTGCTGTAATAGTAGCAATGGCCCAGTGAGCAGAGCACTTTCGTGTTATTCAGGAGATCCGAGTTCAATCCTCGGCAAGGAATTAGAGCTAATTTAAGGAACGTTTCTGAGTGCGGCTGTAAGTGCCAAATTGGAAAATTAAGTGCCATTTGATGTAAAATAAAGCCAAAAATGACACGGTTTGATCTAAGTTGGTAGCCCTGTCCTCAATTCAATTTTGTTAAAAAAATATGTACGATATGCATATATCTTAATTACGTTTAGTATTATAACTCACCGAGCATAACAAGTTGAACAAAAATAGAAGATATTTAACCAAAGAGATGCCGCAACTCATTTTGGTGACTTTTGAGACCTAGGGCTGTAGATGAAATCGTAGCACAAAATAGAGCTTTGAAAGAAATTAAATACAAAGATCGTTTGAATAAAATATTTTGCCGGTTTCAAACCAGCATTTATTGTAATAAAAGTGGCGCCAGGTTGTGAAAGAAGCAATTTAAGTATACATTTTAATATTAAAATCAAATTTTTAAACCAATAAAATCATAAAAATACATTTAAAGCTCATAAAAACAAACACTGAAATTTTGTTAACGCTAATCAATGCCAGGTTTTCTTAACTTGAGCGCAGCAAATGTTAAAAGACAACGAATATATTGCCATTTTCCATCATAACAGCTGCTTTTTCGTCAACGTCTCGCGATTTACGCTAGTCGCTTATGTGTAAGTGCACTTTATTTTATTGCAAAATCAAACTCCTCGCTTTCAGCGAACAAGTTCTGGCAGCAATGTTTTCTTCGAAAACACCTTAGCTTTTGCATCACGTAGCATAGTCCAAAGTGATGGATGCTTAGCTATCCAACGCAGCCACGATTCCTTTTTGAGCGCACTCGCCTCCACCTTCTTCAGATGATCATAGTACTTCACATTACGTTTCACTGCTGCTGCCTCATCGGGAGCGAAGCGTGCAAAGCACAACTTCAGCAAAGTCTCTGATATGTCGAGCAGTCGTCCACCTTTGGGCGGATGTACCAAACAAAGTTGACTTACAACAAAATCATCGCGTTTGCTTTTCGCCAGCGGAACGAATGTGGCGCGACGTCCTATAATGCATGATTGCAACCAAGAAATGCCATTTCCATTCACTTTAATGCCCGGCAATTTAATTGGAAGCACCTTGTCCTGGCTGGCGAAAATTGGTATAAGCGGCCTATGACTTATGAGCAGTAACGTGTCTTGGTCCTTAAGTTTTATATCGCGTATCAGCCCAGTGTGCATCACACGCTCGTCTATCAGTTTATCGGGGATGTGGGATGGCTTTTTAAAAGGACGCACCAAGTATGCCGGTTTGCGCTTTACGTATGCAATCAGCAGCATTATGCCTGATGTTCCATAAATAGCGACTTGTGTACCAATTGTGTCACGCTCCATGTAATTACATAAGCCCTCGTATTTTTGTAAAAAGTATGATTTAACACTGTCTGTAGCCATTTTGTGAGAATATGGAAGCTGGAAATTGGAGTTATCTGTTTTGAGGATCTGCAAAAAATAATTCACTTGTCAGCTGGAAGCTGTGGAGCTGTGTTTAATGTGCTTTCCTTTCTTGTTTTGTTTTTAGCAACTCTTTTCGATTTGTGCTTCGTACCTTTGTTTACTGTGGTTGAATATTAGCAGACAGTGTTGTTTTTCGTTTCGGTTATCGATTTCGTCATTTACCTACCGCGGTACACCGGATATGGAGTTATCGTTTGCACGTACTCGATTCGTTTGTATGTGTGCACTCGTGTGGGCAGTTGCCTAGAAATCCAAAACCCTTTATTAAAAAGCGTATTATTTGGTGATATTTTAAATTTTTAATTAATTGATTTAGCTTTAAGATCAAATAATTTCAACGTTGCGTAACTTTTGATTTCCAAATTAACGATGACATCATTTTCAAACCAAAATATGTAAGTATACAAATACAATTTACTTATAGGCGCCTAAAAGCCTTTGCAGCAAAGTGATAAATTTCTGCCGTTGCGTATGTATTTCGAAATTTATTGAAAACACTCGATTTAGAAATGTATTTTTTCGTAGATTTTCCGAAAAAGACTGAATCTTAGCGAGCAAAATGACGGAATAACGTATAGCGAAAAGTCAATAATAGCAACACAACTCGTTAACATGTCGTTCGTCGCAGTATTCTGTATCGTTTGAAGGTGGAGTACGTGCTGACATTAAAAACAAGATATAGCAGTTTTGGAATGCCTAAAAAAAACTATTGTGCAGGAGATCATTCTCTCACTTCATCTCTTTATCACGTAATATCTTTAGCACTACACATTTATGTTTGACTTGACGTTTCTACTATCCTATATACAGGATTATCATTATTTTTTTATTTAAAGCAAGAAACTCATCATTTGTTTTGCTTTTACTATTCGTTGTTATTTGTATTTTTATATAGTAAACAAACTTGTATTGCATTCCCTCACAACCACTGACGAACAGTTGAGAAAAATATCATTTCGACGACGCAAAAAATAAAATAAATAAAAAGAAAAAAAATCGAATCACTTCTGCGAACATTAACGACGTGCTGCCCCTTATGTACATGCGTGTGTATGTACCTTTGAAAGCGAATTTAAATACTTTCGTATAAGCGAAATTTCGAAATTTTCCGTTTGGTACAGTATATGTATTCGTATTCGAAATTTATCCGCGTCAGTTGTTGACCAGCTCCGTCGTTATTTTAGACTGAGATTACCGCGCGCTAGTGGCTGTCGACAATGCTCCAATATACAAGTACAAACAGAACAGCCCCAGTCAGACAACGAGTCAAATGGAAAATAACAAGCAGCAACAACAGCCAGCCGGCCAGTCAGTCAGCCAACTAACAGAGGTAACCGTACCAACGGCAAACGAACAGGCTAGCAGCAAACACCGAGTTGGTGGGCACCCGCAGCAGCTCAGCGGAATTGTGCCAAAACAACCGCCTGTTGCTTTTGTTTTTACTACAACTGGTTGCTATTGGTATTAGCACATAGTGTTAATATAAATTATTCATTTTGTGTGTTGCTGCTGTTGTTATTAACTAGTTGATGCAGCCAGAACGCTTACAGCTGTGTAATACTTGTACATTAACATGTTTGCATACCAATATAACCAAACTGTGAACGCGTGGAAAAAAATTTACTCATAATTACGTTTTTTAGTTGATGCAATTGTTATTTATACATATATGTTCATATGTATGTTTATAGTATACTAACTTATCCGTCTATGTATTAGTTTAATATTGATGAGAATTGTCGTTTGGCACAGCCCAACAAACATATAGTTTTGAGCTCAACTTGAGGTTAAGTTCAGAACTAAGGTATTCCTCAAATCTCCAACCTTGTTTCTCAACAGTACCTCAAGTGGAGAATCATGGCGTACTCAACAAAAATGGCATTTTTCTTTGTATGAAAAAAGGACTGTTTCTCAAGTTGAGGAAATGCAAGTTCTCAACTTGAACTCCAATGTAATTCTCCAATTGGTCTCAAACATATCATTGAAACACTGAAGTTGAAATAGTAAAATAACTTACACCTTTTTGATTGAAAAGACATACGTACATAGATGAAGGAGTAATCTTTCATTTTATTACTCCTTTTGCATTATATAGTTAATCAATATCGTATTACAATAATTCACTGCACAGTATATAGTCCGACAGTAATTTTGCCACTTGATTCACTTCACGTTTTATCTTCTTTCAAGATTATTTGAGGATACTTTGAAGATTATTTACTTTTTGTTGGTAATTTTTTTCTTTATATAGCTTTCGTTTTTCACTTGATAATTAAAAATTGGTTTCTCTATTACTTTTTACGTATCTGCGC
>NW_023458561.1:23554164-23558898 GCF_013731165.1 Rhagoletis pomonella
AGTATATTTACTGAATAAACCTATTTTTAAAGATATTCATAAAAATCACAACACAAGAAAATTCCACTTTCAATAGAAAACGGAGATCAGCTGTTATTTTGAGGCTGCCAAATATTTGTTATAGAAATTTTTACAAGCCTAGCCACATGGAAAATATTGTCAATATTTGGGATATATGACAAACGGTAGAAATTTCGCTTGTGCCACGGCGAATTTATACAAGGTGGTGCAGAGAACATGTATTTACTGAGAAGATGCAAACCACAAATGGAAACTATTGAGTGTCGGAACTTAACAGATGTAGAAGGTTTTAACCACGGAATCCACTTTTTGCAGATTTTTTGGTGGTTGATTCTGTTAAATTCACTGTTAGCGGCACAAAATAATGTCTAGCAACATGTATTAGGCCTGGGTAACGGCGCAAATTTTTTGGCGCTGACACACTAACTCCAGCGCCACTGTCGGAATCAGCACAGTGTGTTGGCGCAATTGTGCCTCTTCAGGCTAAAGCTGGGTGATATCGGTTGAGAAAAAACTCAAGTATACCCAAGTTCAAAACCGAAAACTACACAAACCCATCATTTTCACATTCAGAAGGACCGCGACGAATTCTAGCAACACCACCTTGTATAAATTCGCCTTGTGCTACACATCCCTTCTATTTCGGGTGTTCTTTGCTGGTTCTTTGCGACACCTGGTGTTGTCAGAGTTCCGGTGTTGAACTAAGGTGAATTAATAAAAGGTGGTATCGGTTGGGCAAAAACAACCCAAGTATACCCAAGTTCAAAACCCAAAAATACAACAAACACATAATTTTCACATTCAGAAGGACCGCGGGTAATTTTAGCAACACCACCTTGTAAAAATTCGCCTTGTGCTGCACATTTTACAAGTGAAACTTCGCCTTTGTGTGTTCTTTGCTGGTTCTTTGCGCCGCCCGGTGTTGTCAGTGTTCCGGTGTTGCTGGCGCCATTGCGTCACTGAGTTGTGACAATCGGTATCGGCGCCAGTAACTCAGCTCTCGGTATCAGCGCAATGGCGCGGCGCCGCACTGTGTTACCCACGGCTAATATACTCCGTGTTGCAGGGTAGTAAATCGGAATTTTGGGATATTTTTACTTAATATTGCCAATTTTTAATAATTTTTTTTAATTTTTGCTCTTTTATATGCAAAACAATTATAATAAAGCAAATAAAGAACCGGAATTATTTGATGCAAAACCATTCCGATTAATTGATGCCCAATACCATTTGTATACCTATTTTACATATTCCATAGATTGTTCATTTTTTAGGTACGCGACGCAAATCAACTTGTGAACGGATCATGTTTGTAGCGGGGTAAGTGTGCAAGGTGTATGAATGAATGTCTTGCTTGTGAGAAGAGTGAGTTCGGGGAATAGTAAGCGCAGTGTCTGTATGTTTTCATTTGTAGTATTTGTATGTATGTAAATACATAAGTACATAGGGATGTAACGGGTGATTTTTTTGAGGTTAGGATTTTCATGCATTAGTATTTGACAGATCACGTGGGATTTCAGACATGGTGTCAAAGAGAAAGATGCTCAGTAGCGCTGTCAAACTATCGATAGTCAAGTCCATCGATGTTTTACGATAGTCTTAAGGGTGACTATCGATACTATCGATAGTATCGACCCATTTCATATGTTTTTTTAAATCCATTTATTTTTCGTTATCTTGCTCTTATAAATTTGTTTATTTTAGCGGCTCACGGTTGCATTTTAGAATCGAGAAATATTCACTCGCCGTGTAAAAAAAGCGATTTCATAAATTTTCCCTGCAATTCGCCTTTCGGAAATAAAAAACATTCTTTCGAAAGGCACTTTACATGCAAGGTGCCACTGCTCATGCAACTGCTTTCTGAAATTTCTCAATTTTACAGTCTACTGCATTGCCCGGTCTGACACGCTCTTAAGACGGCAATGTAACCCTGCTATTCCCACGCTTAAAATAAAAAATTACGCTTTTAGAAATAATGCCATGAACCAACTAAACAGATCACCCAGCACAGCAAGCGCGTATTTGTAATTGCAATTGAGAAAAAAAAAAAAAAGTTTATAATGTCATTTTTTAATCGGTTGTTTCATTCATGCACATGGTTTCATTCCGTTTCACTCACATGGCGGCGAAAAAATTACGTCACTGCGAAAAATAATACTTGTTTCTCGCACACCGCCATGGTTGATCTTTCTTTATTCGTTCGTTCATGAAATAATGCTGCCAAATTTTGTTCTCTTTGAACCAATACGTGTAAAAGTCTAAAGCGCTAGGAAAGAGAATTCGCTATCAATAAAGCGATAGTGACGATAGTACTAAAACTATCGATAGTTATTTCAAGTGACCAGACTATCGATACTATCGATAGTATCGTCGATAGTTTGACAGCTCTAATGCTCAGTATGCTTTGAAATTTCATCATGAATAGACTTACTAACGAGCAACGCTTGCAAATCATTGAATTTTATTACCAAAATCAGTGTTCGGTTCGAAATGTGTTTCGCGCTTTACGTCCGATTTATGGTCTACATAATCGACCAAGTGAGCAAACAATTAATGCTATTGTGACCAAGTTTCGCACTCAGTTTACTTTATTGGACATTGAACCAACCACACGAATGCGTACAGTGCGTACAGAAGAGAATATTGCGTCTGTTTCTGAGAGTGTTGCTGAAGACCGTGAAATGTCGATTTTACGCAAAGATCTTGGTGTAAAACCGTATAAAATACAGCTCGTGCAAGAACTGAAGCCGAACGATCTGCCACAACGTCGAATTTTCAGTGAATGGGCCCTAGAAAAGTTGGCAGAAAATCCGCTTTTTTATCGACAAATTTTGTTCAGCGATGAGGCTCATTTCTGGTTGAATGGCTTCGTAAATAAGCAAAATTGCCGCATTTGGAGTGAAGAGCAACCAGAAGCCGTTCAAGAACTGCCCATGCATCCCGAAAAATGCACTGTTTGGTGTGGTTTGTACGCTGGTGGAATCATTGGACCGTATTTTTTTCAAAGATGCTGTTGGACGCAACGTTACGGTGAATGGCGATCGCTATCGTTCGATGCTAACAAACTTTTTGTTGCCAAAAATGGAAGAACTGAACTTGGTTGACATGTGGTTTCAACAAGATGGCGCTACATGCCACACAGCTCGCGATTCTATGGCCATTTTGAGGGAAAACTTCGGAGAACAATTCATCTCAAGAAATGGACCGGTAAGTTGGCCACCAAGATCATGCGATTTGACGCCTTTAGACTATTTTTTATGGGGCTACGTCAAGTCTAAAGTCTACAGAAATAAGCCAGCAACTATTCCAGCTTTGGAAGACAACATTTCCGAAGAAATTCGGGCTATTCCGGCCGAAATGCTCGAAAAAGTTGCCCAAAATTGGACTTTCCGAATGGACCACCTAAGACGCAGCCGCGGTCAACATTTAAATGAAATTATCTTCAAAAAGTAAATGTCATGGACCAATCTAACGTTTCAAATAAAGAACCGATGAGATTTTGCAAATTTTATGCGTTTTTTTTTAAATAAAAGTTATCAAGCTCTTAAAAAATCACCCGTTATTTGGTTTGATGTTCATAGATTGATTAGAGTAATTAGAAGCAATTGCATTTTTGTTTGCATGAACACTAATCAATTATGTACGCGTATGCATATGTACATACATATATGTATTTATGTATGTACTATAGTTTGTTACCTGTACATATGCACATTTATATCTATGTATTATTCACAAGTAAATATTAATTTAAACATATGATCATAACCATTTAATTTAATATTTCTTCAATGTGGATAGATAATACTCAATTTCTTGATTAAACATTAAAATATTCATCAACTAATAAAAATTGGCGAAACAATGGTGGTTTTCTGCACACACAATTCCACGAAATTTGAGCGTCGCAAGCTTGCGCATGAAATTGAACGAGATCATAAAACACTGCTTGCGCTAGAGGCGCAAGATTATTTTCGCGTGCTGCATTTTTGCTAGGGATCAAATCCCAGTTGGAGAAATTTTTTTTTCGTTTCTATTTTTTTAATGTAATTAAATTTTCCTTTTTTAATTTTATGTTGACCTTTGGGGTATATTTTATAAATTAATTTTTATTTATAAAATGTATGCATAAAAATTCTCATAAGAGGTCGGGCAGCGTAATATGCTTCGATGAAAAAAAATATTTCATAGCCACATACCTATATGTATTTGCGAAAAATTAATAAAAACTTTTTTGTAAATACTTTCAGTTTCAATTCATTTATTCAGTTGCATGTACATAATTTTTTCAATGATTTTTTTTTGCCAAATATATTTTTTTTTAAAGATAAGTATACCAAAAAAGTACTAAAATTGGTCAAAAAATATTTTTAATACATGTTCTCTGCAGATGACTATCCCATCGTTGTTGATCCGGTACCCACAAATCGCCATGTTGTCGAGTTTGTAAAAGTTAGGACCGTTAAAAACAAAATTAGTGAGTGAATACAATGGAATTAATTGTACAGGGGTCATTCAATGTAAAAGAGGAAAACAAAATAAATTTATATATGCCGTAATTATTCTATTTCAGTAGTAACCTCTTTTTAAATTACTACATTTCATTAATATGTTGAAAATATTAAAAAAATGTAGTAGTAACTTTTGTCTATGAAACTTTACAACTTTAAATATTTTTCAAGGAAGATTATACAAACCTAATTTTTATGGAAA
>NW_023458561.1:23558998-23560297 GCF_013731165.1 Rhagoletis pomonella
ATAAAAAGTCAACAACAACTAACTGAAAGCAACGTAAAAAAAATATAGAACTTATAAAAAAAAGAATGAAAAAAAAAATAAATAAAAAAAAATGAAAATTTAATTGGCCGTGGGACTCGAACCCACGACCTTGCGGCTCGTTTATCCGCATAACTGCCGTCTGTGAGGTCAAAATTATTATGCGCATATGTATGCCAGATTATATGCATAAGCTTTGCCGTCTGTCACAGCTTTAAACATATGATCATAACCATTTAATTTAATATTTCTTCAATGTTGATAGATAATATTAAATTTCTTGATTAAACATCAAAATATTCAACTAATAAAATTTGGCAAAACAACGGTGGTTTTCTGCCCACACAATTCCACGAAATTTGAGCGTCGCAAGCTTGCGCATGAAATTGAACGAGATCATAAAGCACTGCTTAGGCGCTTGGATTTCAACGTGTTGTGTGGTGGATGCGCTAGAAGCACAAGATTATTTTCGCGTGCTGCATTTTTGTCGGGGATCAAATCCCAGTTGGAGAAATTTTTTTTTTCGTTTCTATTTTTTTAATGTAATTAAATTTTCCTTTTTTAATTTTATGTTGACCTTTGGTGTATATTTTATAAATTTATTTTTATTTATAAAATGTATGCATAAAAATTCCCATAAGAGGTCGAGCAGCGTAATATGCTTCGATGAAATTGTAGTTACGCAAAAATATTTCATAGCCACATACCTATATGTATTTGCGAAAAATTAATAATAACTTTTTTGTAAATACTTTCAGTTTCAATTCATTTATTCAGTTGCATGTACATAATTTTTTCAATGATTTCGATTTTTTTTTTTGCCAAATATATTTTTTTTAAAGATAAGTATACCAAAAAAGTACTAAAATTGGTCAACAAATATTTTTAATACATGTTCTCTACAGATGACTATCCCATCGTTGTTGATCCGGTACCCACAAATCGCCATGTTGTCGAGTTTGTAAAAGTTAGGACCGTTAAAAACAAAATTAGTGAGTGAATACAATGGAATTAATTGTACAGGGGTCATTCCATGTAAAAGAGGAAAACAAAATAAATTTATATATGCCCTAATTATTCTATTTCAGTAGTAACCTCTTTTTAAATTGCAACATTTCATTAATATGTTGAAAATATTAAAAAAATGTAGTAGTAACTTTTGTCTATGGAAACTTTTATTTCATGCATAATTACTTTACATTAGTCACAAGGAGATGTCCCACCAGTCACAACGTTAAATATTTTTCAAGGAAGATTATACAAACCTAATTTTTATGGAAA
>NW_023458561.1:23560397-23560889 GCF_013731165.1 Rhagoletis pomonella
TTAAATATTTTTCAAGGAAGATTATACAAACCTAATTTTTATGGAAAACGAAAGCGTATACTTCATATTTTATAACACAAAAACGTCGTTCGTGAAAATTGAGTGTTTTGGCTAAAATTCATCTTTGAGTGCACAAGAGAAAAATAGAGTTATTTTCAGTGTCCTACCAGTCACAAATAATAGTTACATAAAACAAAGAAATCGTTTGGTATTTTTTAACAACTGACTGAGTTCTGGTGCCACCCGGCTTAGGTTAATGTGCTTGCAAAGTCATGAAATAAATGATGCAGAAAGTTACATGAACAAGTTTTTTCCGCTCTCTATATCTGGACTGCCACTCCAACTGATTCTCTAATAGCTCTTTTAGGAACTTGTATGCTGTTACAACAACAAAAAGTTCTTTGCTTCTTGTTAAGGCCCGGTTGAGGATGGTGTGTAGAGATCTTAAACTATTTTACAAATTTAAGAAAAACGACAATAAATTTATTTGCA
>NW_023458561.1:23560899-23563499 GCF_013731165.1 Rhagoletis pomonella
TTATGAATAACCTGAAATTTGCAATATTGGATCCGTAGTGAAAATTATTTTTAGCTACAATTCGTGGTTTCTTTCTTACATTTTTCGCAACTATACAAATGTATGTACATACATATGGAGACATGTATGTATGTATACATACAAAATACTAAACTCGATGCGGGCTTCAATTTCGATAATGCTGCAAATTAAAAAAAAAATAGTTTTTTTAGGGCAAATAAACGCCAATCCATTTGTAAGCAAAACAAAACATGTTATTTAGGTTATAATGAGAAAAATAATTATTTATGTTGTAAATAAAATTATGAGTACAAAATCTCAGCAATAAGCTTCATTAGAATAAGATAAAATTCACCTCCATGTGAATCGTTGAACGGGCCACGCCCATATGTCTAATTATTTCTAATTTCCATTCCTATGGTGAACTATCATGTTACTAGTACTACATACATATGTATCATATTTATAACGGAATACATAAAGATTTACAAACACATTAATATTAAGCGCATTATCAATGTCAGCAAGAATTCTTCTTATTTATCTAACATACTGCGTTTGAGTGCCTCCTGCAAATCCATCTCAAATGTATCGGCTTTGGAGTAGTCAGAAATGAATTTTTCTGCGACTTTACCCCCATTTTCGCCAACAGCTCCACTCACTGCAGCAGCTACATCCGGATTTGTCACTTTAGATAAGGTTGTGACATTTTGCACTTTCAGTAAAGATGTTGCTCCTGATAAGTCTTTCGATGTTGCAGATAAGGGTTTGGAATCTTCGTTGTTTATTAAATTGATCGAGTTATTGAGAGCAGTAGCAAAATCGTTAGTAAAATTATGACTATCGCCAAATGCATCAAATTTCGCAAAACTATCGTCTTTAGTTGTCACGTCTGTGTCAAAATTAGATGCATTCGCATTGTTGTCTTTTGTCTTAAAGAACTCGTCTTCAAATGTGTTATCATTAAAGTCGTCAAACACTTTTGAAGATTTTGTAACCGCTGAATTTCCTTTGGATGGTAAAGTGGAAGCGTCACCGCCTTTTGAAGAGCCAAAGGCATCAAAGGGGTCAAAATTCGTCTTACTATCACCGAAAGCATCGAAAATATTTGCATTTGCCTTGCTTGTGTTGCTTTTAGTTTTTGCGACGGGATTCGAATTTTTATCAAAGTTATCATTAAATGCATCGAAGAAAGAATCGTTTGCATTGGGTTTTGACTCCAGAGTGGTGTTACTTTTAAACGCTGCCTCCAGCTCTCCCAATGCTGACATCGTTCCTGTAGTTTGTGGTTTCTGGGCACCAAAGGCATCAAAATTAGCAAAGTCATAAAACAAACTGCTGGATTCAGCTCTAGCAAAACCGGCTGTTTCAAGTGGTGGTGTTGCACTTTTTGAATTCTTACTAGAGCTACTAATACTACTTTGAGCTCCAACACTAACACCTAATCCTGTTAAACCTCCAGAAGTTGACGAATGTTGCGATGGTGCAGGACTGGAATTCAAATTGAATGCGTCGAATCGATCGAGAAATTCAGCACTAAGCGGAGTTGTGGATTTATTACTAGCACCCATTACTTGCGAATTGATAGTGCCAGTTACAAGCACTGTACTGGTCGTTTTTGTTTTATCATCGTCTAAAATAAAATAAAAATGTTCAACGCAACGGATAAGTATTTTGAATGGCATCAAGTCTAAGATAAGCACTATTTAGTTTCAAATGTAAGTACATATGTATAAAAGAAAGCAAATCGTCATTAATTGCTTAAAAAAATATCACCTGACAAATCGTCCTTGAAAACCTTCTCTGGATCAGTATCAATATCCTCATCATCTGCAAATGGGTCTTTAATACTAAATGGATCCTCATAACGATAGTCTTTGAACGGGTCATCAGAGAAATCTGTTGGTCCGCTAATAATAGATGCGCGGCTTCCGCGCGCACTTACGCCTGCCCCCACGGTCGCCGATTTGTTGCCTGCACCCACGGTCGCCGATTTGTTGCCGAATAACGACGTTACTGCGGACGCCTGTTGCAGCGGTGTGATGGAACGCGTTAAATGATCATTTACAGACGAGGACGTAGTAGATGAATTATTGGAAATGTTTGCAATTGTCGTTAATGTAGACACTGAAGTTGATGGTGATGAGCTTGAAATTGATGCGGATGTCGATGCCAATGTGGATGTGACTGATGTGGTACTCTTAACGTTTGCGCTTGGAGTTGGGGTGCTGATGTCAAATGAACTACTGCTGCTGCTGTTGTTTGTACTGTTAAGTGACACGAATGCGGATGGTATTTGTGGGGGAAATACTGTAGGCGGTGGAATGCTCGAGACCTGAAGCACGAGCAAATAGCAGTTTCATTGTGCATGTGCGAACAAAATGGATACAAATGAAAATAAAAGAAACAAAAATCAACTCACAGTAAATAAGATAAATGAAATAATATATTATCTATAATAAATAAAAAATGAGAGAAAATAATAAATGTGCATAAAGAAATTTAAAAGCAATCATCGTTCAAAATTAAAATAAATACTCAAATGAGTGATTTATATGTACAGTTGTCCACAAAATAATAGGAGTGGGATATTTTAACCT
>NW_023458561.1:23563599-23580551 GCF_013731165.1 Rhagoletis pomonella
TTGATAATTAAAAATTGGTTTCTCTATTACTTTTTACGTATCTGCGCGTCGGTTAGAGATGAGTTGGAGAATGATGTTGGATATCAACTTGAGAACTATGAATTTGTCTAAGGTTGGAGAAATATTTTTTTTTCTTGTGTTTATTGGGAGTCATCACGTGTAGCCTTTCAATTCATTAATTCACATACTTCAAAACCAAATAATTCGGATACAATGACGCGCTAATGCATTTTCATATTACATATGTACATATGTAGATATATTCATGATAAAAATATTTATAAGGTACAATCGCTGAGATCCAACTTTAGGAATTTTGACGTTTGCTAGCATTTTTGAAATTTTCTCTCGCCGTAATTTCATTTGTTTGTTTTTATCTTTACTCGAACCAAATAAATATATTTCTGTCGAGACAACAAAATTTGAATGTACATACAAACATATGTATGTAAATAAATAAATGTAAGCAATTGTGTGTAAGGAACTTCTGTCCGCACGTTAAAGCGAAGATTTTGACATACATTTAAAGATATTGTACCTTAAAGACACTGTACTGTTCCAAAGAACTACATATCTTGTGCATATATTAAGTCAAGTGATGTGGAAAAATATGAGCCGAGCATACATAGGGGCAATTTGGCAAATCCCTTTTCATAACACCACAAACCTCGATCCATTTTTTCCTTCATACGCTAATTGCGGTAACTAAAAAAACTTGATATTACTTTGCTTGCAGAGCACAACGGCAGCCTTTAAAGCAGCATCTTATTTTTCTTCTCTAAATTTTTAAATTTTTTCCGACATTTGAATAAATAAATTTTCAAATCATAAAACTTCATTTGATTGTTTTAAACATGATACAAAAAAGAAGGTAGTTTCCAAGGCGTATTTAACAAGGTGGTGTTGGCCGTATATAAGTAAAAAATTACACTAACAAATTATACGCTGATGTCCATACTGTCATTGGTATGAGTTACAACAAACACATAATTTTGACGTATTGGCCTCCACGGCGAAAAACTCAGCTGTCGCCCCAACACCACCTTGTTTAATACACCTTGGTAGTTTCAGTAAACAACTTTTTGATTAAAAAGCAGATTTTTGACAATTGCTCAATTGTAAAAAATTCGAAGCGGCGTTACCCAATTGTAAGTTTTTTGGTGTGGGAGATTTTATATCCCAAATTTGGGTTTATAAAGAAAAGAGTTGTATTCATATATATAATACTTCTATATTGGCAGTAAGCTAACTTCTCAATGTGTAAGCATTCCGAAATCAAAGCGAGACAGTCTAGTTCCGTTTTTGTCAATGTATTGTGTACTTGAGTGCCGTTTTTGTATATGTGCTGTATACATGTTTATTTATAAACGTATGTGTTCCTTTTCTTTCGCACGTGTTTATTGATATATCTATACTGTAGTGTTTTCGGACGGTACTAGCTCTTACTGCCAATATAGGAGTATTACATATATAGTTGTATTAATATATACCTTTAAAAATAATCAATCTCTTATCTTAAAAACGTTTAAATTTTACATTAAATTCGATAAAAAATTGCCAAATCTTTATTTAAGTATTAATGCAATTTTAGTGAACATATTTTAAAATTTTTTTAGTGTCCTCATGTCATCTCATTATTTCACAATGTAGTTTTATATATCGGATACTATGATTCTGATGTAATTCAGACACTGAAACTACACATTTCGAGCAATAGCAAATGGAATTTACTGGGCCGTAAAATTTTTCCAGCAACACATGTTCTTTTCACATTAAATTTTGAAACACCCAAATGAAGTATGAAATAAATAGATAAAAATAAATTTTTAATGAAACTGATTTGTGTAATCCAGGGGCGTCTTTAGTAAATGTTTGGAGGCTGTTTTAATATATCCTATCTTATTATATATTTTTTAGCTTTACTACATTCTGAGAAGTTGAGAGAATGAAGTCTAATATTCTTTTTTGGTCAACTATGATGTTTGATTTCATTTTTTGCAATTATTAGTTCATTTCGTTTGAGCAGTCACACGATTTTTTTGAAATTTCGGACACAAATTTTCCATCAATGGTTATAGGCTAAAACAAAACCGATATCTAAAGGGCGTGTGGAACCTCCCACACGAATCGAATTCTTCATAGTGCATATCTCAGGAAGTATTTGTGATAGAGTCCTGGAACTTTGTATGGATATATATAGGGATTTATTGGAAAATGCGGCGTGCCACCGTAGAACTTGGAATAGAGGTAACTGAAATCAATCCCAAACCTATGAAAAATGGGGGTATATGAAAACGATCTCGTAGCCATTGAAAAGAGCTAGCGGTATAAACCAAATATGTAAACTAAATCTCTTGTGGCGCATAGATACCTCTGGAAACATTTATATTGAGATGAGGTATTTTTCTAACGGAAATATGTACAGAAAAACGGGCGCGACACCTTCTGGAAAGTAACATGATCACAGGATGTATCCCGAGAACCATTTTAAGCCAAACCTTCAGGGATTACATCTTGCCAAGACCCATAGGCATAAGCTGAAATTTCGTCGCAAGTTTTAACATCGGCTTAGGTAAGGTTTAACCACTTAACCACCCTTTGAATTCTATAAACTGTCAGCTTTCACACAATTTAAAATGTACATGTAAGAACATAATATTTTTAAATCGACAAAAAATTAATAAGAAAATTTGAAGGATTTTAGATATAGGGTATGGTAGCACGAAATGTCACAATCTGCTTAATTGTCAGGTTGTTAATATGGCGACGAAAAAGTGACAATGGAACTACCTTGTTTTTTGTATCATGGTTTTAAATTTATTTGACATTTGAATCATTTCGAGAGAGTTGAGCGAGCGGTTTTACCTTTAAATATTTGTATCATGGGTATATTCATATGTGCATGCATATTTGTGTAGGGTTTCCTTTCGGTCAGCACAGTTCAAATACGTATGATCATACTAGCAGAGCAACCGACGTCGTTCGGAGTAAACAAATCAAAATATAAAACAGTAATACAAATATTCAGTTCAGCATAAATTAAAGGAGACAAACTATTTTCGTTCTATTTAAATTAAGGCATCCTTATGAGCCATACTTTTAGCTTTATCGTGCTTCACATGTGACTTATGGTTCCACGCCTATACTCCACACTCATGTATACAAACCTCACTATTACCATGGATATGTATCGTGTAAGATCGTTTTGACGGATTTTCCAAATGTGTCTTCAATTAAGAATAAATAAATAAATGGAATAAAAAATTACGCTCAAGATCGCAGTATATTCTTCTGGCTTCTGGCAATATAATATTTGGCCCTATTACGGTTGTCAACGTCGACGTTGATGTAATTTTTTTATCAAAAAATACCAAGGAACACCTTCCCTCAAAAATACCTTGGTCAGCATAGTTGGAGTTGGACTTACCAGGGCTATTTTTTGAGGGGCCGATTCTTTTAAAAATAAAATATTTTTGCAGGTGACAAAATGCTGAACAATACCTACATACATACATATATGTCTATATGCTATGTATATGTGGCCGACTTCCAAAACGTATCAATACAATGTTTGGAAACTGTTATACTGCGGTTTATCTCGCAAATTCGATTTTTCGAAGTATGACATTCTTCCAGCAAAAGATCTCGATCTATTTATGCACATAAAAGTAGGTATGTTTGTGTATGTTTATTTAATTACGCTTTCAAAGCCAAGCATAAACCAAATTTTGTACAAATGAATGTATGTAAGCTTTTCAGCACTGGCTATTTACTACATACACTTGTGGCCACGTAAACCTTATCACGACTTTAAGAAAATGGGATAGAATTTTGTAAATAAATACAAAATAAAAATCTTTTTTGGAAATATAAATGCGAAAAAACACTATATTAATAAAAGTTTACAAAAATTAAAAAATTCATCAAACTTTCAAACCTTTTACTAAAAATGTTTAGGAAAATTTCGGACATGCAGTTTAATAGCCGATTTCATCTTAGTACAATAAAGTGCAAGTTTGAAGTATTACTAAACTTTGCTTTATATTTGAAAATTTTTTCCCATACAAAAAAAAAATCGAGCAAACGTGACATGGAAAAATCTACAACGACCATCGGGGGAAAAAATTAGAAATAAAATAACCGAGAATTTTCGGCCCACTCAAAATTGAACATTATTATACTAAAATTTAATGAGTTATTGTACTAAATACCCGAAAATTTCCTAAAAATTTTGATTAAAAAATTTGAAATTTTGATGAAAATTTTTTGAATTTTTCTACATTTTGTACAAAGTTTTAAATTTTTATTGATACTATGTTTAATAGGGTGTGAATAATATATACAAAAAAAAATATTATTTTCTTATTAATTTAAAGTTTGTTCACATTATCGTAATTTACGGCTCATTTGTAATTTGTAAAATCTGTCAATAAATTAAATAGAAATAAAACGATTTGTCATAAACCGAGAACCAAATGAAGAAAAAAAGGTTTTTCACTTATTTTAGACCCCACTGTCAAGGAAATTCGTAAAAATGGGTAAAGTTATGCAACCATGTTTTTTTGAATTCAAGTACAAACCACACATTCATGCACACACGTGCTAAAGAAATTATGAAACAAAATGTGAGCTTACTTGATTTATGTGAAGTAATTTAATCGAAACAAAGTAATTTATGCTGTAATTACAGCACATTAATGTGAATATAGTTTTACAAAATTCTACCTCATTTATTTAAAAAAAGGTCGTGGTAAGGTTTTCGTAGCCACAACTGTATGTATGTACATATGTATGGAGTAAATACACACATATATTCATATTTCTGAATATCAATACGCATACAAACATACGATTACCTTGTGCATACATGTAATGATTCTGTAAAGTTCAAAAAGCTTCGCTGTCAATGTACCATTCGCTGATCTCTTCGATTTTATGCGATCTGGGTGAAGGACACATTTATTTTCATTTTCTTTTTTGTTTTATTTACTACGACTTGGCTTAACTCTAAATGGCGTGGAATTCTCTCAAATGATTTTTAAATGCATTTGAATTATGTATTCTAACAGTGATGCTGTTGTAGGTGTAGTACATATGCATACACATACATACAAATAAATAATTTCATATTCGTAATGACGTCAAACTTCTTCAGAAAGACTTAAAGAGTTGATTTATTATTTGGATTTTACTTTAGTGCTACTTGGGCGAGATTTTTCAAAATACAGTAAACATTTTGGACGAAATTTTCGGAACGATTTCGATGTCAAATCGACCAAGCGATGTCAAATCGACAAATTGTTGGAATCGATAATTTTTGATTTGGCTGAATTTTGGTCAAAACTTTTCTCTTATCATATAACGAACTTCTTCCAAAGGAAAAAGGTAATAATAGTAACGAAAAAGTTAGAGTTATGCAAAATTTTAAATCTCAAAATTTCCCGCTCCAACTGATCTTAAAAAATCCTGAAATTTTCAAGGTGTTATTAAAAAAAAAAAATACAAACTCAAAATTAAAAATGTATTTAAATTTAATAAAAATTGTTTAACATAACTTTATTAAGAGTGTGTAATTTGGCAGTTCTAAAACTCATATCTTAAAAAGAAAACATCTTGAAAATTTCAGAATATTTTAAGATTATTTGGGGGTATGTTATACAAAAACTTAGCCAACAATTCTTATACGTTTTTGCTTTAGCTAATTACAAAACCCCAAAACCCCCTCCTTGTGTGCGCTAATGATATTTGATACTGTTTTTTAATTATTTTATATTATATATTTATTCTAGGATTTTTTTTATATTTTTCCTTGAATCTAGAGCATGAATTATATTACCATGATTTATCTAACAAAACGAAAAGTCTGAACGATCTATCAAATCAGTCTGCCCAAAAAGTGCACAAAAAGCCCACAAAGTTCTCCTACCCCGGATCTTTCTTCCGACGCTAAAACTTGCAGTGAAAATGAGTAAATAGATTTGAAATAAATTTTTCGGACATACCAGCCGAATTGATAGCGCGTTTTATTTATTTATTTTTTTTTTTTAATTGGACACTTCATTTATCAGAAATGAGAGCCAAGATGTGAAGGTTACCAATACCAATCATTTTTATTTTTTAATCTCTTATATGAATATGTACGTTAATATGTATGTACATATTTATACATATACCAAGCAAAATATTTTATTAAACTGAGACATTTCTTTCGATTTCACTTAAAGTTAGAGCATATGCTGAAAAATATTTTTTATAGGGAAAAACAAAATATGTATTTAAGTTATTCAGTTAGTCAGCAAAATAATATACATAGTATACTTCTAAATTAAAAAAAAGAACACGATTACTTTAAATAGCATCAAGTAGAAATAAATTAGTGAAGGTGCGAAGGCGAACACTCAAGTCCACAAGTGCAAGTGCAAAGCATACTAAAATCCGCTGCCACGCCCACACAAATAAAACTTTTTGGCTTTTTTGACTTTGGCGCCCATTCACATTTGTTTACAACGCTTAAATCCACAAAGCAATGACATAATTATTTATGTATGTCGTGCAAACAACAACATCTGTAGTTGTTTTTAAGCTCAGTGCATTGATTGCGTTTTCGCTTTTGTTGTGATCATTTTACCTGTCTCGCATCGGTCGTAAGCGGAATTATTATTCATTTAGCAGCTATGTATATATTTGTTGTTGGCTGTTGATTGTATACAATAAAAACAAATTTATGTACATATGTATGTGCATATACAAAAAGCGTCTATTACACTTACTTACATAACTACATATGCCCATATAATGCAGATATATTTATTTACTTATGGCCAATTGGTGCTGGAAAATGTATTCGCAGTAGAAAAGCGCGCCAAAGCGCCAGTATATAAAAATGTATGTAAATTTGTATGTATGTATGCATGAACAAAAGCTGTCGGGTTGTTTTCTAGTGTGCTTACAAATAACGTGTTTGTAATTGGTTGATGTTAGTGTGGCTCTGGAACAGCTCAGACAACCGGTTATTTATTATTTGTTGGCCGCTCCCACAATAGATCAAAAATTAATTTTTTTTTGTTTCGATTTACAAGGTGATATCAAAGAACGTAAATCTAGATTTACGTTCTTTGGTGATATTATACATACACTGTTATACATACTAGGGCGATTCCACCGTCACGGATGAGACACTGTGCACAAAAAATGTTCTTGTTTAAATTTAAGTATAAAGTACTCAACAATTCTGCATTTTGATAAAGCTACACCTATAGGTATAAATAAATCATAGAATCCATGATGCGGCAGCCGATTCGAAAATACAAAATTTTTCAAGAACGCCCTAAGAGGTTGTTGGTTCATCGGATGATGTGGAGCAGACATCAGCGAAGCTTGAAGAGCAGTGGAAGTGGTTAGTTGGGCAGAGGTTGACAGTGATGGAGACGAAATAGTTTCGTCAGGAGAAGGAAGTGGTTCACCGATACAGGAAAAGCGTGACGGTTCCGCCAGCTCAGTGAAGAAGAGGCAACAAGGAAGTGGTCATCGCGAGCCAGGCAGTGTTCCGGTAGGAGGAAAGCCACTGAACCACGTTGCAATGGTGATACGCCGGTGGCCGGAAATGGAAGCGACTGTGGAAGCAGTAGGCGCGATTTGAAGTGTCCCGAAAAAGGTGGTCGGCAAAGGCGAGCAGTTAAGCCGGAAGCCAAGGATGAGGTAATATATGTCCGGTCAATGATGTTGACGCCGGCGAAGGAGCGAGATGCGAAACCCTGGGCAAGTTTCAGCGTGAGGAACCGGATTTAGCAAGATGTGCTAAAGGTAGTGCAGCACGAAGGCAGGAGCCTGGGTGTCATGGACAGAGGATGCGGCATAGATCTGACAAAAAGGGTGCCCACGAGAGGAGACATGGTCTGGTCACCACCAGTGGTCGGCAGAAGCACGACCATGTGAGATGGTGCACCACCGGAGATAAGCGCATCGAGCCGAGAAGAGCTACAGGAAGGCGATTTGGTGTTGTTGCACATGCCGCAGCCGAAGAAAGGCTTCACCTCCGAACAACATCGTAACTGGAAAGGTGCGTATGGGATTGACAAGCGTCTGAAGGACACAGTGCATCGAATCCAGATAGCTGGGAGACCGAGAACCAAGATGAAGGTGGTCCACTTGGAAAGACTAGCATCGTTTGGCACAGCAAGTGTGTCTGATCGGGACGATGGTTTTCCAAAATTTTATCATGAACGTATTTCTTGGTAAAGGATTGTCGCAAGCATAAATTTTGAATAAATTAGCTTTAATATTTACTGATTTATCGAAGACTTCGTATTTCTCCAAATTACCGTTATATGGGAGATAGGCGTGGTTATTGTCCGATTTTGCCCATTTTCAATACCATCCATCCTGCACCCGAAAGAAGTGCGCATACAAAGTTTCGTTAAGACAGTCACCGCTTAATCGATTTCTCTTTTTATTCTGATCACTTATGTATACATTTATCTATATCTATCTCGATTCGTTTTACCTGTTACAAACAACCGTTATGTGACCAAAGTTATAATAGCCTTGTGCACAAGTGCGCTCGGGTATAAAAAATAACGCGCAAGGTCACATGGTAAACAAACATGGTAGGTATTACCATGTTTAACAAAAAGAAAAAGTGGGTACATTTATCTATTAAAATTTTAATTTTGCTAAATGCGAAAATATTGTATTTTGCACCTAATCTATTAGAGAATAGTGAACATTTTAGTGCACTCCATCGCTTTGCATTTGAGGCTGCTGCAGCAAACGTTTAAGTGCACTCCATTGCTTTGCAATTAAGGTTGCTGGAGCAAACTGCGGCGCATCTCAGCGGGATTGCTTAGTTAACTTGCTAAAAGAGGCTGGTTGGAGCAGAAGCGAAATCATTGTGATGAAATGCTGTCAATATAAACATTTCGGGAACGGCTTTGCCGCGCCCTACATATATACACAAAATGGACACGCTGTAGCGAAACAAAGGTGGCGCCGTCAGAGGTACCGCTACTTTGGTTTTGCCGATTTTGACAGTTGTGGTAACTCGTAAATAAACTTTTGTTTACAAATCAGTGGCATAGAGAAATTTGACTTATTAGTGAAAAATCGGTTTAAATCGTGTTAATTTGCAATTTGTTAGTGATTTTTCAGTTGAAGAGTGTGTAAAAACTGATAAAATGAAGTGCCGTGTATTAAATTGCGACAGCCGTGAAGGTAGTGCCTCGAAATTCAGTTTTTTTCCTTTCCTCGCAACGATGCCGTGGCGAGAAAGTGGGTGGAATTCTACAGGCAAGATAAGCCATTCAATTTGGATACCAGCTTCATATGCATGCGCTGTTGTCCTTCCATGAAGTGCACCATGGTGCCCCATCTCATTATGCGTAGATGCAAGTGTAGCGCTGCGACGAATCGCTGCATTTTGTGTATATATAGCGCGGCAATGCCGTTCCCGAAATGTTTTTTTATTATTATATTGACTGCATTTTATCAGAGTCATATCGCTTCTGCTCCAAGCAGCCTCCTTTACCAAGTTAACTAATAAATCCCGCAGAGATGCTGCTGCAGTTTGCTGCAGCAGCCTTAATTGCAAAGCATGGAGTGCACTAAAACGTTCACTATTCTCCAATAGATTAGATGAAAAATGCAATATTTTCGCATTAATCAAAATTAAAACACGTGAACTGTTTTGACAGTTTCAACTCGTTCTACTTTTGTCTATTCTTTGTTTACTTGTGGTACACAAATGTCAACGGCCAGGACGGCGCAATCTTGTATTCTATCATTCTTGCAAAATGGAGCGATTCGTGGCAGCGCTACACTTGCATCTACGCATCTTGCATCTTCACGGCTTTCGTAATTTAACACACGGCACTTCATTTTATTAGTTTTTGCAGTCTTCAACTCAAAAATCACAAATTGCAAATTAACACAATTTAAACTTATAATTCACTTATAACTGAAATTTCTATTTACCGCTGATTTGTAAACAAAGGTTTATTTACTAGTTACCACAACTGTCAAAAACGGCAAAACCAAAGTAGCGGTACCACTGACGGCGCCATCTTTGTTCGCTGCACCGTGTCAAGTAGCCTTGTTAAAAGTTAGTGAATCGCACTACTGAACTGGTTTTCAAACGAGTTAAATGATTTAAATGGTTCAATTTTCCAACATTTGCATGCGATTTAACTTGTTTATGAACATGTTTTGTTCATTTAACCGGTTCAAGCCCATTTAACATGTTTAGCTCGTCAATTTGAACGTAGTATTACCGCATAACTTTGGGTCACGTTATCCGATTTCTATAATTCTTTTTTTTTTTTTTAAGGAAAGGTGTTACCTCACAGGTGGTCCCATACTATTTTTGTTTCAATCCAATCATTGGATCATGAAGAAATTCACGATATTCTTAAATTTTTATATGAGAATCGAAGGCGGGTTTTTTCGCTTAAAAATTACTTGTTTTCATTACGCATTTAGCTGCCATTTAGGGCAATTTGGAATGATCGAAATGGAAGTATATACTACCATGATAAAAACATTAGAAGGTAAAACCATTCTCTCAATTCGTCGGCCATGATTTTTTTCTGACGTTTGCAAACATTTTAAAATCATATAAAATTGAAAATAAAAAAATGAAATTGTTCACAATTGTTGTTGTTTGAAATTAGAAGAGAGAATGTGTGTGTGAGCCTGAGCTCTAATTTTAAAATTATATTGTTGGCAAACGTCAGACTGCCTCTCAATGATTTTACCTTGTAATGTTTTTATCATGTATACTACACTGCACATATTTAGTAAAAGGTCTGTACTGCAGTTTTTATACATACATACATGTATCGCGTGAATCATCTTTAATGACGTATGTCAACGTATGCATATGTGTATGTTCATAATAATAGCACAATACTTAAACGACTGTAGCTGCTTTTAAACAATTTATCGTCTCAGTGTCAAGGAAAGTTCAATATGTTAATGTATTATTTCTGTGTTCATATGGAAAAGTAGCTTATGTCAAAAGGCTGGCTTTAGTATAAATCGGCATTCGCAGCATACGATTGCGAATGACTCACTGGCGCTAAGCCGTTGAACAACTTTTGTCAAATAAACGTAGAATAAACAGTTCCGATACTAGCAAGTCAATATTCTTATTAACTCTCATCAACAAATTCCTTGCCGTTTAAAAAATAAAGGGATTGCCGCATTATACTAAAGCCAGCCTTTCGACATAAGCTACTTTTCCATACGAACACAGATTTGTTTAAAATGTGGGTGTTAAATGATGAACGAGTTTAAGTCGCTCTGTACAAATTGTAATATACTTATTTGTATTGATAAAATTTTATTATTTACCCTTTGGGTTTGAGTTCACTTGAGTTGAAGGCTGACGGATATCTGTAATCTTGCTCAAACGATCTAGTCTTGCTTAACAGTATTTCCAGTGGAACATCGGAAACAGTTAACTTATAATAATAATAATAATAGATTGGCGCTTACACATATGTTAGTGTTTGGCCGAGCTTCTCCTCCGACTTGTGGCGTGCGCCTTGATGTTGATGTAACGGGCTACAGAGCAAGATTGAGGAGATAACCATCTTTAGGTGTCGGCATGGTATATTGATAGCTGCGGTCCAAGAGACGAAGTTGCACAACAATTCAACATTGTTGAATTGTGCCGAGTACAACGTGCACCGTCGAGATCGCGAGCGAGATAATGGTGGTGGCTTAACGTTCATCACGCACCACACCGTGCAGTATCGTCTTATCGAAGCAGACATCGACCGCAGGGATACCACCCTAGAATGTCAGGGCATTGCTATCCGGTAAGTCGATGTTGAGCTCGAAATATTTAACATATACATAACCCCTGTCACCTGCTGCCCGGCAGGATATCACCCTGATATAGGTGCGCTCCTCAGAGGTGAAAACCGTATGGTAGTAGGTGACTTTAATGCGCATCACGATCTTTGGCATTCAAGCCTGTCAAACGATCGTAGGGGAACAGAATTGGCTGAGCAGATAGACGATTCAACATTCTGCACAATGAACAACGACGCACCCACCAGGATTATGGGTAACTGCAGCAGCTCGCCAGACATCACCATAGTCAGCGCTGGTCTGATAAACAGCATAACATGGCGACCTATGTTGACTTTAGCATCAGACCATCTACCCATAGTCATCTCGATAGATAAACCAACCGACTTTGCCTCCGCTAAACACCGGACCTATATCAACTTCTCTAGAGCTGATTGGAAAGGTTACGCGGAGTTTACTGAAAACACCTTCACTGCGCTTCCCACAACAACCGACATCCATCTCGGTGAACGTAAGTTCCGCAGGGCTGTCACTGCTGCTGCAGCTCGCTTCATACCGGCAGGATGTAAAACGGACCCACATCCAAACTTCCCTGCCGAAGCGGCTGTTCTAGCCGATGAGCGCGACAGCCTTCGTCAGGCCGATCCCGGAGATCCCCGTATTAGGGATCTCAACGCGGAGATTCGGCAACTAGTAAACGTACATAAGCGGAAGAAGTGGGAGGATCATCTGAAGACCTGTAACTTCGCCTCTGGTGTGAGTAAGCTTTGGTCAACCGAGAGGTCACTGTCCAATCCGACGAAGCACGACGACAGAGTCGAAATTTCCTTCGGCGACCATGCTTCGTCGGACCCGGAGCGATGCGCGAGCTATTTTAGCCGGCAGTTCATACTGCATCCTCCGGTGGACAAATCCAAGCGTCGAGTGACCAGAAGGCTGCACAAACTGCCAACAACTTGTGCCCCCCTTGCTTTCACTTGCGGTGAAGTTCAGGTGGCCATCGGGAAGGCGAAAGCCTCCAAAGCCATGGGTCCCGACGGAATATGCATGCTGATGCTGAAAAATTTGGGTCCTGCGAGGGTAGCGTACCTAACAGAGGTCCTCAACTTGTCCATGGCCACTCATCATCCCAGACATCTGGAAGGTGGGGAGAGTGGTCCCACTGCTCAAACCGGGGAAACCCGCCAACATAGGAGATTCTTATCGTCCGATAACACTCCTTTCCCCGGTAGCGAAGACACTCGAGGCCTTGCTACTCCCGTACTTCACAAACCACTTGACCCTAGCGAAGCATCAGCATGGCTTCCGTAAAGTGCACAGTACAACAACAGCACTTAACGCCATAAACACTCACATAACTCGTGGCCTTAACTGTAAACGTCCCTGTAAGAGAACGATTCTAGTAGCGTTGGACCTGTCAAAGGCTTTTGACACTGTCAGCCATTCCACGCTACTAGAAGATATAGAGGCTTCCTCTCTCCCACAGAGGCTCAAACGGTGGTAGGCAAATTATCTGAGTGGTCGACACTCGTCGGTAATATTTAGAGACAAATCGAGCAAACTTAGAAAAATAAAACAGGGGGTTCCACAGGGTGGGGTCCTTTCCCCACTACTGTTTAACTTTTACATTTCAAAGCTCCCTCAACCACCAGAGGGAGTCTCGATTGTCTCTTACGCCGACGATTGCTCGATCATGGCGACTGGGAATGGAATTGATGACTTGTGTTCGAAAGTAAACGGATATCTCTCTGACCTTTCTAGCTTTTTCACTGCAAAGTGTCTAGCCCTCTCCCCTACGAACTCCTCTGCGATCCTGTTCACAACCTGGAAGAAGGAGGTCAGGCTACCGCTAGGAATTCACGCCGATGACACACCAATTCCGACGGTGAATAACCCTAAAATACTCGGAGTAACATTCGACAGCCTGCTCTCCTTCTCTGCGCACACAACGGCTATTGTCAATAAATTACAGAGCCACAACAAGGTCCTCAAGTCGCTAGCCAGCAGTACTTGGGGCAAAGAAAAAAGAAACGTTGCTGGCAACATACAAGGCTATAGGCCGGCCGGTTGTAAACTACGCAGCACCAGTGTGGTCGCCGGGGACTAGTAGGACGCAGTGGACGAAGCTACAGACGGTACAAAATACAGCACTCAGGACAGCGACAGGATGCCTCCTGATGACAACAGAACACCACCTCCACGACGAGGCAAAAATGCTCCCAATTAGGGAGCACAACACGATGCTCTGCAAGCAGTTTCTTGTTGGGAGCCACAGATGTGGCCACCCAAATAGACAGCTGCTTGCAGAGGAGCCCTCGCCGAGGCACGTCAGGAGGCATCTATATGAACTGACGGACGAAGTCCAGAGGTTCATTAAGCAACCTCTGGACCCGTCAGCTCATAGACAGGCCCTGAACGGCATTCACAGGGACGCAGTCTCGAGTTATGTAGACTCAAGACCTGTGAATGCCGTTCTAGGCACACAAACACCGGACATTGACATGACGGAGCTCCATCTGCCTCGGGAGACCAGAACGACAATAGCCCAACTTCGCTCTGGCTACTGCAGCAGGCTAAATTCCTACCTGTATAGGTTAAATGCGGATGTGCCGAACGAATGTCCGGCATGCGGAGAGACCCCTCACGACTCGAAACATCTCTTCGCAAAACCCCACAGCCCTAACGGCGTCGTCCCTATGGACTGACCCCATAGAGGCTGCACGCTTCTTGGGGCTGCCGTTAGTGGAACTCGACGACAACGACTGAGATATCAACCGATCTGGGCGGGGTTGTTGTAGCCGCTACAACAACAACAACAGTTAGCTTAAGTTATCATAATTATGATCAACTTGCTTTTCTTTATTGAACGATTTTTCTCGCATTCAAACGCTTCCAAAAAGTTTATTTAGTATCATAATCTTATCATATTTGATATTCTCGATAACATATAAACATTTTATCGATGTTTGTTGTATCTATTTTTAATTTTTATTTAATTTGAGACCCAAAGGATCCATTGGATAATGCAAAAATTTCTACAACTAAGCTTCACTTAAATTTATAGCATTATTCCTCATTTAGTACATGCGCCGACTATAATTCATCTGTTGCTGTGTTGGTTGACCTGGTTGTCCCTGCATTATCTGCGGTTGACGCGCCAGGTGCTCATGCGCGGCAGCAGTATTTCGGCTAGTAGCATAACCTTGAGTAATGCTCGGAGCAGATTTGGGATTCTAAACCAAAATATAAATATTTTATTAATACATACTGTTATAACATAACCATAATATATACTACGCGCGCTCACACTGACCTGGCCGGGATTAGAGCTAATCTGCATTATATTTGGATGTAACGACATTCCAGGCATCATCGGTGTATAGACAACTCCTTCTGGCAGCTGATGTGGCGGCCCGTGTCCCGGCGGTACATCGTGCTTTACATCAGGATGATAACGATCACTTATTTTCTCCATTGTAACTTGTGGTTTTTGTGTCTGAACGCCTGGAGGCACAGATGACACTGGTCCTGATTGCGAAATTGCTGGTGCGTCTAAACTAATATGATACACTTGTGTGGGTTTTGATGGTGCCTGATCTGATTTTGAAACAGGTACTGAAGATGTGGGCTGCAAATCCAAATGGAATCCCTGTCTTAGTGGCAAGCCGTATGGATAAATAATAGCTGGACCACGACCATCCGGCTGTGGTTGAGGTGCATTGCCTGTAGCGGGATAGAAGAGCGCACCGGGGCCTTGATATTGCGTAGGAGGGGGCTCTAAGAAGTGATATGTATTTTTTTTTAATTAAATGTGAATTTCGGATATAGGTTGGAGACAGGTTTTGCAATTCACATCCGAGATAATCCAGTCCCTTTGATTTCAAATTGAAAGGGGGTTGGAATTCGCTCGGAAATGAATCGCAGAACCTGCCAAATAATCTTACTATTCCAGGCCACTCTGGGATATTCAGCGCCACGACGTCCATCATCATGTTCTAAAAATAAAAAATAAGCAATACAAAATTATATACCATTTCTCCAAACAAAACAAATACTAGGCATATTTCTGATAAATCCTTAAAATCTTTGATTCAATAAAGGTCCTAAACATTTAAAACTAGAAAAACTTAATATGCAATGCATTTGTAGTTGTTGTTGTAGCAGCATACAAGTTCCTCAGAGTTTTTGTGGAGTGTTGCTGGAGTTGTTGTTGTTGTTGCTTAATAGTGTCGAGCCCCCCCCCCTAAATTTCATTCTGGCTACGCCGATGGCTGGAGTGACAGTCCTTGGTCAGATATAAATCTGGGTCGTTCCGGTTACGTAGACCCGACTGTCGCGGGAACGATATAATGCATTTCAACTTACTCGGTTGCGTATAGTTTGTGTTTTTATAATAACCCTGATGTGTAGGTGGCGACGGACTACGAGTGCGTTTAACAGGCTGATTTGCGACAGGCTGCAAGGAAAGGATTATTAAAATTACTTACGTAAAATACAACTGTTTGCCAATTTTATAGGTATACCTTGGGAATAATAGGTATTTGGTGGTGCTGCATTCTAACGGGTGGTATGAAAACCTGTGGTGGCGGCGGAGCAACATTAACTTGCTGCGCCTGCAATGCTTGCAATGCAAACATTTCATTATCCTTTTGTTGCTTTTTACGATTCTCATCTTCATTTAATACTTTCTTTAATTGTAAAAATAATTGTTGTTTTTGATTGTGCAAATCTTTGATTTGTTTATCCAATTTGGCAATTTTGCCTCGTGTATCTTCAAGCGAAACATCATTCTGATGATCTTGTTGTTCACGTTCTTTGCGCAAACGCTCTTCCTCTTCCTTAGCATCAAATTCTGGATTGAGGAAAATGAATAGATGAGAAGATTATATAGGATATCCCAAGGCACTTACCTTCTTTTTTTCGTTGGCGTTCCTTAAGAACAAACTCCTTCAAAGCTGACCGAAGGCGTTCATCCCGCTCTGCCTTCGCAGCAGCTGTATTGTTATTACTATTGCTATTATTAACTGTGGAGGCTGAGGCAGATGGGATTTTGGAATTGAATTTCTTCTCCGTCATCTTTTCCTCCTTTTTCCGAGTATATTTACTGAATAAACCTATTTTTAAAGATATTCATAAAAATC
>NW_023458561.1:23585551-23618109 GCF_013731165.1 Rhagoletis pomonella
GGCATAAATCCGCTTCATATATGTATTTTTATATGTATGCAAGTACATACTTACTTCTGCACAAGTCTACTTACGCTCACAAGCGATGTTCATATTTGCATATGTAGCATTACGAATATAACCAAGTTACTAAAGCTTAGATGACTTTTAGAAGACTATGCCAATAAAGAAACGATCTTTATAATAGCAATTCCATTTCCTAGCAAGATTCGATGCCATAAGAAAATATTACAAAGAGACACCCTTGCACTAAATTCTTTCATTAATTTTATTAGTTTTCTTATTATTTGGTGAAATGTTACTATCGATTGTATTTTATAGATCATTGCCAACATAATAGTCATAAGTTTATTTTAATAATAATTCCATATTCTGCACAAGTTTTCATATTCTTATGCAGACATTTTTTAATTTAATTTTTTCTCTCTTTATTTTTACTATATTTTCTGTTCAATATGCGGCTATAGTTCGTTTTGTAACATACAATACAATACAATAATAAGTAGTAAACGCCTTCAACGCTTAGATAGATTCTTGCTTACACATTTAACGTAGTATTTGGATGCGATAGGTATGGAGGAGTGTATTATTTATGAAAGCGCACTGTGCCTTACGATAATATACATACATATTAAGTGTAATTTTTATGAACATGTGAAAACATTGCTAAATATGGTTTAAGTTTTTTATATGCAGGAATCTTAATTTGTACAGTTTTATTAAATATGCATACATACATATATGAGTATTCAAGTTACTACATGTTTGTAGGTGCGCGAAATTTAATGCTTTCAACGTTCTCAATTCCGAGATAATGCTAATAACTTGGTAACATACATACGTACATATGTATGTATAGGGCCATATGAAAGGTCTCTGCGGATTTTTGTCACTACTATGTGCTATTGATGCTGCAACATCTGGCCATACTAATCCAATTGAGTAAATCTGAGGTGCCTTCGAAAGGTAACATTTCAGGCTACATTTTTAGTATTTGTACAAAAAGTAATATTGATTTGAAAATGAGCGAACATGCTTTGATACTATAAACAGTTAAAAAAAAAAAGTTTTTCAGAAAAGCTTTTATTGGTGGTTAGTATAAAAATAAACATCGACACCCGCACCACCCAACGGCTAAATTTTTTTGGAGTTATTTCTTATAATTTAATTAAAATAGGTTCAGGATATGAAAAATATGGACCTTAAATACGGATTTTCCAAATATCTGTCCTCCCGCGTCACCTATCGACCAACACTTATTGTGGAGTTATTATTTTTCAAGTAAGTAATATACATTCCAAATATTCAAATATCTAGACACCTGCGCCACCTGGCGAATTAATTCATCTTTCATATTGCATTGTCATCGGGTGCTGAACCAAGTTTGATGCTTCAAGTCTCTAGCTCTCCGGGAAGTTAGTTAAAATTAATTGCGAGATTTGATTACACACAGGTGTAACAGGTGAGTAAACGCCGGACCCAGAAGTGGTTTGCTCGATTCCGCAGCGGAAATTTTAATGTCGAAGTTGCATCAAAGAACGTAGATGTCAAGAGTTGCGTTCCAGATGCTTCACGATTTGCAGGTTTTTACAGGAAGTCGTTCCAGGTGACCACCTTCCATAAGGTTTATTAAAAAAAGAGTGCTCGGAAGGTCCTCAGTGCGTTTTCGCGAGATCCTAAGGTTTTGTCGCGTTATGTTGCAAAATCCGTACGGAGATCGCAGTTTTTCGTACAAAAGGTAAAGCGGAAAGCTTCATTGAGATGTTCTACAGCTCAAACAGCGCCAGACCGAGGCGCAAAGTAGAATGTTATAGCGAAATCCCGCAGTCGGAAGTTGTATGAATTATAAATTAAAAAATACAACTGCATTGTTATGGACTACGAAACCTACTGCTTTAAAAATTAAAAATATATTGCAGGTCAAGATTTATATACTGCTGCAAGTCGTCAAAATGCCCTTGAAAGTTGTAAGCTGAAAATGAAGTCAAATTTCCAAAAAAAAAACATGGTTTGGCAAGCTATTTGTTTCTGTGGCCGTAAGAGCAGCCCTTTCTCCCCATCCGGGACAATGAATGATCAAGTTTATCGGGATGAGTGCCTCAAAAAGCGTCTTCTGTCAGTTATCAACATATAAGATAGTAGGCCACTGTTCTAGGCGGACATGGCAAGCTGCCACTATGCCAAGGACACATTTCCGTGGTATAATGCAAATAACATCAATTTTGTACCTCACGACTGCAATCCAACCAATAGCCCAGAGCTACGTTCTCTTGGGGAATATTGGTCAATTGTCAAAGGAATCTTGAAGAAAACAGGTGAAACAGTGAAAAATATTGAAGAGTACAAAACAAAGTAGTTCTGCGCATCGCGTAAAGTCGATGATGCAGTCGTGCAGAAATTGATGGCGCGTGTGCGATGAAAATACCGATCACTTGCATATGGAGCAAATAATAACTAATGATTTAACATTTTAATAACAGCTAAACTTCCAAGTTATATAATACAAAAAAAAAATCATTTCAAAGCCTTTGACAGTACCGATTTTTTTTTTGTATGGGGAGTGGTGCAGTCTAATGTACATACATACTTTATCAAAATTGATTTTCAATTTACCCAAAAATCCGCGGAGACTTTTCATATACCGTTATCTAAATATAGAAAGGCTCTAACACATTTTAGTTCAAAGCCAATCAAATCCAACTTTGTTCGAAAGTCGGAGATTGCCCAAAAAATATATAATAAAATTAAATAGCGTGTTTCCCGTCCAAAATTGCCTACTCTGGACACTATATCAATTTGGGTGAAATTGAGAAAATTGTGTTTCAATTTCATGAATTCGACCGTAAAAACAAAAACAAAAAAGATAATTAAATCAATTATAAGTTAAGAACAAGATGAAATAGGTTTTAAAGGAAGCAATTCAGCTTGTATTTTGCATCGTGATGGATATTGGTATTGAAGTTGAGATAAGCGCGTTACATTTGCTACATTTTAAAACTTACACAGAGAATCAAAATTGTGTAATTAGGGGATAGTTGAAACGCAATATAAAAACAATGAAATATCGTTTGAAAAAAACTCATATCGGTTATATAAAAAAGAAGGTATCCCTCTCATCGTCAGTCTTTCAGACTGTGAAATTTTTTGCTACCATACCCCATAGCTAAATTCATTCACGTTTTATATTATTTTTTTATTTAAAAACATCTTGTAGTTAAAATCGATCTTGAAACAACAAATCGATTGCAAAAATGTTCCGCAACTGAGTAATATTCACTTCCCTCGAAGTTATGTGTCCTGGATTTCAAAATAAATTCCTTCAATTACAATATCGAGAGAAAAAATCGAATTACACATCGAAATGCTTAACGATTTTAAGATCAGAATAATATGAAACATAATCGTGTTCTATACCGGAAACAGCAGCAGCCCTGGCTTTTCTGGCCCGACACGAAATACTAGTCGGGGATTTTTTACTTCCATTATAAACTAAATACCTATGTAGCGTAGGGTGGTCCCTAAAATCAAATCAACGATTTTTTTCAGTCTCAACCCCTCAATCGGTAATACCACGCCCCTTGTGCGACCGTCTAAAATTGGGACCAAAATTTATATGCGATATCTTCGACTACAGTAGTATCGATTTTGTGTATAGCTGACGCACAAGAAATGGCTAAGAAAATTTCTTGTGGCAAATTTTCTTAAGGCAGTACGCAGTTCTAAAGAAGTTTGCTAATGAAAATAATGGCAAATTTTTTCTTGACTGTCGTTTTCTTGAGAGCTGGATACTAAGCTTATTAGATGAAAAAAAGTTAATTTTAATTTTTTGGGGTCTCCATAGAGGAATCTTAAACCTTTCGGAACGCCTTAACTGCCTCAAATCGGGACCAAAATTTATATGTGATATCTTCGACTATAGTAGCATCGACGTAAGGGTTGAGGCTTAGGAACTCTGATATACAATTTTGCTAATGTCGCTATGTACATTGTGAAATCATCAACGACATGAAGAGTCTAAAGATTTTTAAAATTTCGTCATTAAATTTATGAATGAAAAAATTAATTTTTCGAGGAATGTTTATCGAATTGAACATACAATTTTTTAAGATAAGATAGTAGTTCCGTTTTAAATTTAAATTTTAATATACATAACTATGTTATATACAATGGCTCAAACAAGTGTTCACATATTGATATTTTTTTTAAATATTCACAATGTTTTTCAAGTTAAATTTTTTTGTCTTTTTTTCATCGGAGGAGGAGCTCGGCCAAACACTAACATATTGCGTAAGCGCTAATCTATTATTAATTGTTATATAAAAAAAAACGCAAAAGTTGGCATTAAAAAAATATTGGGGCGTGTTCTTGTTTTCGTACGAATCGAAAATCATGAAATTTTCCTATCATTTTCTATATAAAAATTTCAAATTCTCGATTCGTACGAAAACAAGAATATGCCTCATTCATAAAAAGCAACGCGAACTGCTAACCCAAATAAACTCTAACTGTCCAGTTTAAAAGGTTCGGAATTTTGATGAAAACTTTGTATAAAGTTTAGAACTTTGATTTATATAATTTTGCTTGAAGCGTGAACAATATTTTTATAAAAAAAAAATATAAATTAAATTTTTATTTGCAACACATTGTGAATATTTAAATAAAAACAGCATATAAACCAAGGCTTCTGAGCAAAGAGCTGAAAAATGCATTTGCTCCTTAGCTTCTTAAATACAATTTCAGTATTTTGTTTTTGTTATTTTCTGCCCTAGTAACGATATAAAAAAATTTCAGTTAATAAACTTACTTAAATTATTATTTTTTGCCACTGAAAACAACAGTGTTAAATAAATTTCCTCTTTTTAAATGACTAAATATATTTCATGTTGAAAAATATTAAAGAAAGTAAAAAGAAGTTGTAATTTTTTTCAATGGAAAAACACATGAAGATTTTAATAATAATAATAATAGATTGGCGTTTACACATATGTTAGTGTTTGGCCGAGCTTCTGCTCCGATTTGTGCGTGCTCCTTGATGTTGTCACACAAAGCGGAGGGACCTACAGTTTTACGCTGACTCCGAACGGCGATTGTATTTTTATGAGAAGCTGTTTTTCATGGCAGAAATACACTCGGAGGTTTGCCATTGCCTGCCGAGGGACGACCGCTGTTAAGAAAAAACCCTTTTTCTATTTTTTTCTATGTTGCTTTGACCAGGGCTTGAACCCAGACGCGCACTACTTACAACTACACTACAGCGGCCGACATGAAGATTTTACAACACAAAAAAATCTTTCGGGAAAATTAAAAGTGTTTTGGCTACAATTCATCTTTGAATGCACCGGTCACATTTTTTCAAATGATAGTATTAACTAAGAAATCGTTTGGTATTTTTGTTAAAGCAGGTTTATACATTAGCTATCGTTCTATGTTGAAAAATATCTTGCGCTGTTATGCAAGTTCCGACGACATAGAAATAATTCACAATTGAGCACATTCTCGAGTAAAATGTCCCACCAATCACAATGGAATGGCCCACTATTTAATTTACTTGGCAATTTTTTTAATTTTATTTTGGATGCAAGTGTTTCTAGAAAAAAATTTTAGAGGTGAGCATTTTTTATACGGACCCAAATACACAAACACAAAATATTACACCAGGGCTTATGAATTTTTGTTTGCACTTGATAAGTTGTGCTCAACGAAAAACTAATATTAAGTAAAAAATTACGCACTGATCACGCGTTTTCTCAAGAAGATTTTTCAGCCATGATAAGTAGCACATTGTCCTTTAACCTAGGCAAGCCATATTAAACAGTTAAAAGCAGTAGAAAAACACAACCCTGCCATGTACTTCGTTGTTGCTTAAGAAACCTAGAATGTCAAAATAGAAAGAAATGTACACACGTCCTTCTTCTGAAGAATTAAAGAAGTATATTTTATACCCATAAATATAAAATAAGTACCGCTCAACGACTACCACAAGAAAATTCACGTTTTTTATAAAATACCCAAAATTCAGTTACAGTTGTAAGCAGCCTTTTTCCTAGCATTTGGTAACTGGCACATTTGTTTAATATCTATAATTTTATTCCTCAGAACCTACAAATAAATGTCTGAAAACCCCCGAGCTTTAGGTCTGACCGCTCAAGAAGTTATATCTTAATAAAAAGTAGATTTTGTGCGAGTTGCACTATACATTTTCTGATTTTCTCGATTTTAGCAAGTAAACTGGTCTTTTATACCGTTAGCTTTGCGTTGAATAACTATTTATTGATATTTACGCAAACGAAGGTATAGAAACAGTACGCAAAATGTCGCCATCTCAAAAGATTTCCCCATATGAACAAATCCATTATTGAGAAAAAATAAAACAAGTAATTTTTAAGCAAAAAACAAAACCGACTTCAATTCTCACATAAAAAATTTAAGATTATCGTTAATTTCTTCGTGATATAATGATCGGATTTAAACCACCTGCGAGGTAAAACCTTTCCTTTAAAAAAATAATTGTAGAAATAGGTTAACCTGGTCCAAAGTTATGCGGTAACATACATAAAAAAAAATATTCCGACGAATTGATAACCATCTCCATTTTGTGAAGTCGGTTAGAAATTAAAAGTTGATTACTATTCTTGTTTGAAAAATTTGTTATTCGAGGTTTGAAGCCTATATAATGTTTGAAGAACGATGTTTGCGCATTGAGATCGAGTATTGAGCATTGAATATTGAGTTTCTGGCATTTTTTAATAATACTAGCATCGAGTATCACAACAAAATGTAATAAAAATATTATATTCTAAAAACTAAAGTAAACAAGAAGCAATGAAGATCTTATAGTCAGTCGGTCTATTTCTTAGAGACCCGTAACGGATGTAAGTGTTTATATACATACATATATACACGAGTATGTACGTATGCATGTATGCATACCCAGAAGATAATTTTGGTAGACCTTCTTAAGTGAAGCCATTCTAAAAGGCCTACACAAGAAGGGCTGAAAAAGGTGCTTCCCTGCATGCCTTCTAGAAGGGCTTATCTATTTACAATTTACGCGAATGCATAACTTTATATTATTTAGCATTACAAATGAATTTCAATAAACATTTTAAGTTACACACACATATTTGATATAAACCTTAAGCAAATACTTCAAAGATGTATGATTTTTATAAATTAAAGAAGCAACTTTAAAAGACCTTCTGAAGTACGGCCTATAAAAGCCCTTCTGCAAGGCCTTCTATGGGTAGCGAAAGAAGAAGCCCTTCAATTTGTGCCGCTCTATATAAAAAAGAAAAGAAGAAAGAAAAGAAGAAAGGAATGTAGAGTGGAAGGTCTCTTGCTCTCAGGAAGGCCTTTCGGAAGGGCTTTTAACTCCTGAAATTATCTACTGGGTATAAATGTGGTTAAAATAATTGTTAGAGAGCCAAAATAGTTTAGTTATAATGCATTTTGTTCATGGAATGCTTGATTGGTGCATAATTACAAGCTTCCCATCGTATATACATATCTATATATGTCTGTCTGTATACTTCCAATACAACTTTCTGTGAGCTATTTATTCATGTTAACATGTATGTATGTATATATGCATGTATAATAATTAGCTAGTTTGTGGAAAAGAAATGCGCTTACAACACTCAAACGAAAGCTTCTCTTTGTTCACAAAACGAATAGGATTAGATTTTATTAGGTACGAGAACGAGTGTAATATGTATGTTTTTTACTTTTGAAAACATGACGCTAGTTAATCAAAATCTTTATTCGTTTTCATAATATAATTTATCTATAACTGTTTTGGAAATTTTCGAATTCTCTGTATTAATGTAATTTGTATTTAAATTAACTAAGTGTATTAACCAGATTTTTCGCCTTTTTTCGTTTCCTTTTTTAAGTAGATATTTGAGCTAATGCGTGTGTATTCGTATGCAATGGCTTATCTTTTTGTTTATAAGAAAAACACTTATAGTTAAATAACTTTTACTTAAAGTTTATGTAAACGTGATTGATAATATGATGTTCACTGAAAATAGAGTTTCAGAAAATGGAAGCGCACTGTTAGTCTCATCGGTAAGTTGAACACAAGGTGGAAAAGTTTTTTAAAACATTTCAAATTAGGAAGGCTGACTAGTAAACATCTTTGTATTGTATTTTACATTAACGGTGAAACAAAAACGAGCAAAAATTAGAAAATTAATAAAAAGGTGCTTGGATAACTTGTGGATTTTCTGTATATACATACATATGTTTGCTCTGGATACTTATGTATAAAAAATTAAGAATCTGTAGTAGCAAAAACTAAACATGAGGTTGCGCTAATGGTAAGGCTTGCAGAAAGTCTTAATCTAGCTTTAAATAAAAATAATGTACCTTTTAACGTTTTATTGAATCAGATTTCTTCAAAATAACAAACATAAAATTTTATTTGTTAGCAAAATTAGTTTTAAACAAAACATAGAGCATAAAACGTAACTAACAACTAAAGAAAAATCAATAGAAATAATTACTAAAATTAAGTTGGTGTTACAAGCAAAGAAAAAGGTGGTGTTAGGTAATGTCTAAGGGATATGGAAATGCCAGTGTGGCATGCATGCATTACCAACGATCCCAACGTACTGTAAAATTGCTACCAACCTTATTGTCGAAATCTGCAAAATCAGCAAAACCACCACCTCCACCAGATGTATTGGATCCAAAAGCATCCGTAGATGGCTGAGTTGGTCGTGCGGGTCCCTGCGAATGAAAAAATAATCGTCTTTTAATTATTTTTTTTTTGTTTGAAACGTTTTAGTGAGCTTCGCGGACCTCGTTAACTTAGTGGCAATAATGGACATGAACATATCTCATATTATTTGTTTAAGGGAGGGTCACAGAGTGATATCATACATATTTTGAGGACAATTAACTTTAAGTCTACCACTAATCATCCGGACAGGGACAGCCTAACTTTAAATTAACATTTCAATATTTAAAACACAAAACCAATTGTGAACATTTCGGAAAATAGGGTTTTTTGAAGCGTAAACTCAATTTGATGTTAATACAAATTTAAGCAAAAAAGTTTTTGTGAATATTGCCAAGGTGACACCATTTGCCCACAACATAAACCGGGTCGTTACCGCAGCATAAATTTTAAAGTGGGAACTTACCTGCATTGGACGAGGCGGTGCTGGACGCGGTGGTGGCACCTTCGATTTCTTTGGTGGTAATGCAGGGCTTGGCGATTCGGGTCTTGGAGGTGGTCCTGATTTTTGAGTATTTGGGCTCAACACTTGTCCCTGGCCAGTGGGTGCATGTAATGCAGCAAATGGATCACTTCCAAAGTCATCTTTTCCCGGCTGCTTAGAAAAATAGCACGTCAATTTCCATAGATGTTTACATAATAAAACATGAATATACCTCTGGCGTTACAGCATTGCTAGCTTTATTTGCACTGAATGCATCGGCGCCAAACGGATCCTTTTGTGGCTGATTAAATGCGCTACTATTGCCGAATGCATCAAATCCGCTGTCACCAAAACCACTGGCAGTCGTGAAGCTGTCATCAAATCCACTGCGACCAGTAGATGTGTTAATGCTATTAGCCGCAAACGGATCATTGCTAAAGCCATTGCTGGTGAATCCGTTCGTAGTTAAAGTTTTCGTTGCCTGTGATGTGGTGGTATTTTCATCAAACGGATCATCCGCTTTTGGTTCTTCAATTTTCTTTTCAAGTGTTTGGCGCGCTTCACTGAAGTCTGGTTCTATTTTTAATTGATACTCTGAAACTAACTCAGCGTCTTGGTTTGAGATGGCCGCACGACACATCAGCAATGCATCAGTCATTTGACGCTGAGTTTCCATTAACTGTGTTACCATAGAACGTACCTGCAAAGCCAATGAAAATTATAACATACAATTGTCTTTTTTATATATACATATATTTTTACAGCCACACACCGAACTTATTTGCAATTGGGTATTTTGTAAATGTTGTGTTAGCTTTTGTAATTCGCGATTATTTTGGTCATATTCCTTTTGCAGTGCTGCTTCTTCATCCTTTAGTTTCTGCAATTCAGATCGTTTTGCATTTAATTCACCCTCCTGCTCATTAATAGTTTCTTCCTGTTTCTGACATTGCTCGCGTATTTTGTTCACCTGCAAGAAGTATGAAATTCTTTCTTAAATGTCGATTACATTCATGGAAAACATGCCAACACATATAAATACATTTATACAACCATGCAGATAACAGAATAATACATATACTTATTTATTAAAACAGTAACGAACTATGAAGAAGAAAAAAAAAACATACATACATATTAAGTTATCGGAAATATTTAACAGACAATTGTGTTTTAGTATTGTATTTAAAGTATTAATATTATAAGCGCGACAAATTTTCCATACGAATCAGCGAAGGGACATTATGGTACGAAAACTGTGACATACAACAAAACAATTACAGAACAAAACATAGCAAAATCATAAATACCATAAGTAAAACCAACCTGATTTCTGAATTGGGATATATCTAATGTCAAATTTTCTAGTACCCTCTGGTAATCAAATCTCTAATAAGTAGTGTTTTTTTTTTATTTATACCCAATTGCGAACATGGATGCGAATGTTTTGGTGGGTTTTGATAGTAAAAATAGTTGGGTGGTGCAAGGAAATGAGGAGCAATAATGTGGAGCACGGCGAAGATATGTAATATTAGTATGTGCACCAATTTTTACGTTTTTCACATATGGAAGAAATAAAAAATAAATTCGATTTTAAATAATATATAAAAAAACATTCTCAAGTATCAAGCAAACAAATACATATTTATGTATAAAAATATTTTGCAAACGCAAACTATTAAGAGAAATTTAAAATATATGTTTAAACATAAAAAATATAACTTTTTAGTTTTTGAAGCAGTATATTGCTTCTGAAACAAAATGAGTACTTGCCTGCGCTTGTAAATCATCTAAGCGTTTTTGTGCTTCACCACGTTGATTCTCCAACTGTTTTAGTGTAGCAGACAATGTATCTAATTCACTCTGAAATTAAAATTGCATTTTCAAAGGAGTTAAATTATATTTTTCCACATATATCTAACCTGTAAGCTACGGACTTCTCCGGATTTAATGCGTATATCTGCTTCTTTCTGTGCGATTTCTGTTTCCAAAGCGCGCCGCTCTTTAGCAAGCTCTTCGATTTCCTTAGAAATCATTTCTAGCTCTGGATTAGAATATGTCGGCTTTGGTTCCTGGCGAGGCAAAATACTCATGTACAAATAGAAACTAAAAAATTTTTTGTCAAGCAGTTTACTTGTGGTTGCAAATCCACGCCGGAGACTGTGCTACGCATAGACGGTGGTACCATATTGGCTGTCAGTACTTGTGGTGGCTCAATGCCCTTTTGTTTACGTTCCACCATCCACATGGCCAAGGCAAACTGCTCCAGTGTTAGCTTGCCTGATTGATTTGTGTCACAAAGCGCCCTAAAAATAATGTTTATGTCTTGTATCCGGATATTTGTTGGCAAGATATTTACGAGTATCACATCACATCAAATGGAAAAGAGAGTAAGTTTTTATGTGTGTTTAAAGAGAAAATATGGAACTTAAGCAATTATTTAAATTATAGAGCCTTCATAATTATCTATGTATAATTTTAATTATATGCAGGGTAAATTAAAATATAAATATAAACTGTGATTTTTTGAAATTCTCAAAAAAATAATTAAACCGATGAGAAATTCTATAAAAATCTTGTGATTTAGCTTGAATGAAAGACCTTTAAATTAACACTATTATTTAATTTTTCTCAATGGGAAATAAAAAAAAAGTTTCCAAAAACACATATATGTATATATAGCATGTAAAAATGAAATTCTTCTCATAACAATTCCCACCTGAACTCTATGTCATCGCAGCTGTAAGTTAATAAAATAGCTATACTCACCATATGTGCGCTAAGCAATGTTGTTGTACTCCCGATTGTAAGAACACATTCTTCACCTCGAGTCCCGAAACAAGCCCATCTTTGTCTCGATCTGATTCCCGGAATGTTATTTCAAAGCGATTCAACTCAGCTGGACTAACAACCCAATCAGCACTTGCTGTCACTGAAGGGGGCGCGCCAATAGGTATAAGCGGATCTGTGGATATAAGTGGTTGTGTTTGCACAACACTAGCACCGACTGGTGGAACACGTGTCATTGTTGGTATCGCAGGCAGCGGTGGTATAGCTGGTGGAGGCGCTATATCTTTAGGAAAGTTTGCTACAAAACCACCATCGCCAAATCCTTCGCCACTGGGAGCGCGAGGCATAGCAGCATTATTGCTTGTAACAGCCGGGGGAGCTGGTTTTGGAGGCGGACCTCCGCCAGCGCCTGCCTTGCGCAGCTCAGGTGGTAGCACATCTGGTACAGTACGTTTCTCTAATGTCTGATAGACCAGATGCATGGCCACGATGAATTCGTGCTTATCTAAGTTGCCATCTTTATCCTGATCGGCTAGATCCCAGATTTTTCCCAACGTGTCCATTGGCAGTTTAGAATCCATGAGTACGCCTTTGACCTTGTTCCCAGCCAGCATTCCATTAACAGGTTTTAATGTCTCGAACAGTTGTTCATACTTTAAGCGGTCTATAATGCTAATGGACCAATCACCACTTGTAATGCCACCACTAGAAACCGGCACTGTTTGAATACGAGGTGGCATGATTTTCGGTATATCACCCTGTGTAATAAAGTACATTTTTAAAACGTTAAGCTTTAAATGTATTTTATAATATATAATTGAAAATTATCAATAAAGTACTCGTACACATATTTTGGTATGTACATACACACCAAAATGCATGTCGTCAAGGTAGTTTACTTATTTCGGGCAAACATTTTTAATGGACAATTGATAAAAAAAAGTTCCCGAAAATACAAAATGCAGAATACATCGACGTCATTGTTCCAGTAACTGCGATTGTGTAACCTATTTGGCCATATATTTTCAACTAATGTTACTAAATATGTATGTATATGTATTACTGGTCGGCTACTTACGACTTTTGGTGGATTCGGCGTTTCATTATAAATGTTGCTCATATTAATAACCTGCCCTGCTTGAGCCAAGGACACTAGTTTTAATGCAACGAAGAAACCGGGTTTATCCAGGAAGCCCTTGCCATTGGGATCTGACAAATCCCAAATCCGACTCAGCACCACATCGCTAAGACCAGATTTTTTCAAAAATTTCGCTGCCGTCATCGCTTCTATAGCACCAGAACCTTTAGGGTCAATCTTCCCAATTAAGCAGAATAAGCACAAGAATACAAACATTAATTAACTTTCGAAAGATAAAAAAGTAAAAATCAATAGGCGTATCCGCTGCACACTTTAGTTATACGCAACAGAACACCCTTTCCCATGTCTACCCCTGCGCCATACCTGTTTGTAATATGCCTCATATATGGCACCGTGCTTGCCGCACAATTTCGCAAAGTCTAAATTCATTGTTTAAATCCAGTGCACTATTCCACGCTCGAACACCACTTCAACGTTAAAACTGATCGGGACTATAAAACTGCGGGTCTATTTCTGCTGTTCATTCAAGAAGAAAATTTTTTCCAAAACTCTCTTATCACAAAATCGATAAACAGAAAAATTCTGACAGTTGCAAATCGATTTTGCCCTAGCATACATAGCGCACTGCTGCACCTACGAGTTTTCTGTAGAGTTGCTGCGACAAGGAAACCTAATTGGTGTGCTTATTAGAATCTAATTAGATAATACATGGAAATTTGTTAAAAATCCAGAGGTATTTAGGCATTTATATAAATAAATAACTATTCGACACAAATTTATGTATGTATATATATGCTCCAATAGCTAAAAAAAACCGCACGCTTAACTTAAAAAAATTAACACAACTGCAACTCTGAAATCACACATCTACTCCATCAATTTTTTCACAGCTGAAATTTCGTTTGTTATAATTGACCTTTCTGCTAAAATACGCACTAGTCGCTTAAAAAAGGTTGGGACTTGCGTTGTTTTAACTTTGCTTCTAATATTTCTCTCAATTTATGTGGTATTTTCATTAAAATTGACGCGCTAAAACTCAACAGCTCTACTAAAGCATAGAAATGGGTGCGATTAATCCTTCGATTAAATTAATCGATCACTTTTGTCCAATTTATGGTATCGTAGTTTTTTGCTTCATTAATCGAATATTAATCGATTAATTTTAAAATAATCATAAAAATATTTTCAAGAAATATGAATTTGAATATTCTTTCTTGCTAGCTGCATCATCCTTACCCGAGATTCAAAAAAATTTATTTTGAAAATCCGTTAGCATTGGTCTCAGTAATCACTTCCAATGAAGTTGGGGGCAGCCAACTTTTGATTCAACTAATCGCCTCTAAAATTGCCTGGAAAATCGCCTCATGCGAACGCCGTATTATGGAAACGGGTAGCAAGTCTTCACTAAAATCAGTAGAAAATGAGTTCGATCTTTGGACCCCTCATAAATCTGATACCCAAACGAAGGCGAAAAGATGATGAGTTGGATCACCCACATGAAGAAATAAGTTTTTATTTATCTATCAAGTCTAAGAACTAAAGCCGAATATCATCGACGCTAGGGAGGAAATGAAAACTGTTTACCCAAAACTTTTCGGACTTGCGGAAAAAATATTGTAAATTAGTTGATACATCGTTTTCGGCTGAGCGGCTTTTTTCAAAAGTTGGTGCTACTGCTACCGAAAACGCAACTTCTTAACAACAGAACGCTTATCAAAACTTTTGTGGCTAATTAAAAAGAAAATTAAAAAATGTATTATGGAAAGGCACCGTACAGTTCCATAAATCAAGTTACTCTTCTTCTAACCGTTTTTTCTGGCAGGCTGTAGGTGTGTTTTTGGTTAGTTGTTGTTGTTGTTGTTGTAGCAGCATACAAATTGCCCAAAGAGTTTTTGGGGAGTGTTGCTGGAGTGACAGTCCTTGGTCAAATATAAATCTGGGTCGTTCCGGTTACGTAGACCCGACTGTCGTGGGATTGGTGGTTTTGGTTCAGTGTGTTAGTGTATTATGAATAAATTGTAGTAAAAATAAAAGAAATTGTTATAGAAATGAAAGAAGTTGTATAAGATAAGAGCACATGCCAAAAAATAGGTGATCTCAGCTGTAGGCATTTTTTGGCAATCAGCTGATAGTGTTTTTACTTAAGAAACTGTACGATGTGGAAAAGTGTTTTCGTGAATACCCACTGCAAATTCCTTCAAAAATTCGATTAATCGATTATATCTCAATTATCGCAATTAATTTGTTTGGCTTGGGCTTAGTCCCCTTTCAGACACATCAAGTCTTGAAAGCATTTTGTGTTTTCTATTTGCTTCCAGACTAGTAAATTTTTATTGAATTCAAGTTCTTGATTCTTTAAATGGAAAGCAACGAAAAGATCCAAAGAGACCAGAAAACTTGAAACGAATTGATGGTACGGAGCTATCTGTACCCTTCCCCTCTCTGCTCACCTCCTTCGCCTGGAACGAGCAGACTTGAAAGCAAGACTTGACGTGTCTGAAAGCTGACTTAATAAAATGATTAATTAACTGATTGTTATTTTTTTGCCATCACTACTGAAGAATTTTTGCAAACTACTAAACTGTCAGCAGCGATATATGCACAAGTCATTGTGTGTGGATGTTTTATGAAAATATTTCTAACAATTTAAAATAAACTTAAATTCTGAAATATAGATTTATTTATCACTTCACATTTCACTTCAATAAAATTAGCATGTACAAATAATAGTTGCAGTAATAAATTTTAAAAGTTTGGTGAGGATATTTTTTATAGTGTATGGAATGGTTTGACTTTACAAATAAGTCACACGATATGGCAACTATTAAAAATCTTTTGTTTATGCGGCTTGTTAATTTTGCAGAACTACATGCAATTGGGCTTAGAACAATTAAAAATATATACAGAAAATTCCGTGCGCTTTTAAAATGTCTGATAACATTGAGCTAAGTGTAAAAGAAACTAGCAATGTTGGAGCATCATCTAGTGAAGTGGATTTGGACGCAATCCACGTAGAAAAAAATGGCGAAGCGGTGAGTACGCATGTGGATGAGGCCCAGGTCATTCATGAAAATGCCGATCAGCACTCCGATTGTCACAATGAGCCATTGGAAGGATCAAGTGGAAGTACTTCGATTACAAAAACAATGGACATAAGTGAAGTAGAAAAGGAAAGTGCATCAGCCGAAACTGGAAAAGCGGATGCCGAGCAAGAGCTCGACGTAGTCGAAGCCAAAGTAACGGAAGATATAAATATATTATCTAGCACACAAGAAAAAGAAAAAAATCCACTTACTGATATGGAAATAACGAATAAAGAAGGCGAACATATATCTGGCACTCCATCGCCTACCGAGCCAGTCAATCCTTTAAAAAATAATAATGAGGAATTGGGTGCTGCGCTAACTGAAGTACCATCAAAACAAATAAACGATAATACAGAGGAGCCAATGGAAGTAGACAATGACGTTTTAACAAAATCCGGAGATACTGAAAGTAAAAAACTTGATGCTGAGATACTTGAGGGAGGACATGATGATAGTCAAGAATCATTGCCACTTGTTATCGATGAAAAGCCGCCCTCGCCTAATGAAATTAATGTTGATGCTCCTACGACTTCTATCCAAACAAAAAATACAGACGACAACCAAAGCGACGTCAAAAAAGATGTGGAAGTGGCAAATGAATTGCCTCCCGTCTCGCAAAATGAGTCCTGCGAAAAGGAAAAAAGCTCAGAGCCAATCAAGGAAAATGAAAATTTGGCTGCAGATAAAGTTGATCAATGCGAATCTGATCTTGTGAATGTGATTGAAATAGAAGATGATATTGAAGATGCAAAACACCAGGAAGAAGATCCGGATGTAGAAATTACTGAGACAAGAAGTGCATCGTATATTCCTGTAATTGAGATAGACGACGATGAAGATGAAGACCAACCCGGACTTAGTATTGTCGAAAAAGATAAATCAAGTGCAGAAAAAGACGACCAAACTGCGACGTTAGAACAACCAGCCATAGCTGAACAAAAACGTACTGGTGATACTGATAAGGAATATAAAGCAGTAGAATCAAATGACGATGCCAAAATAAAGGATTTACCACAAGTAGAAACGGTTTCAGAAAAGCCAGATCTGTTAACAGAAACTGCATTACGACCAGAAACAAAGCAACCTATATCCGATGCTGCAGAATGTGGATTCGAAGATACTTCAGATGAAATATTTTACAATCAGGAATGCATAAACCATGATTGTCCACGCCGTCACAAGCAATTTTTCCTAGCCCCGCAGTTCGCTTTAAGTCACTTCAAAGTAAAGAAAAGGCGTAGCCAAAAGCAATACGTTTGCTCCGAGTGTTACGACAGTGCCGTCGATGTTTATGAGGTAAGCAATTGGTTTCATAGCACATATATCCACATCTGGTTTTCCAAATTGTGTTTTATTTATCTTTTAGGAGTACTGCGGTCTACTAAAAACAAAACAACCTTTACTTTTAAAAAATATCGCCGTGCAAGGCCCTGAATTCGTGGAAATTACAGATAGCAGTGATGACGATGATGAACCGGCTACGACGCCTCAAGTTCAAGCCAGTAAGATTAATTTGTTCATATGATATATTTATCGAAATTTTCCATACATATCCGTTATTTGGAGGTTCCGAATATGAAGAAACACACAAAACTAAGTTCTCTATATCTTAGAAATTAAAATAATTGAATACTTAAACATTTACACTTAAATTTTAAATATTTATTATTCTGTTAGCTAAAGGATCATTCTCAAAAATAAATTTGGATCTAATCGAAGCAGAACTGCAAAATTCTATTAAAAATGTACTTGAAAATTTGGAAATTCAAAACCAACTTACTTGGTCAAAGACGATTTTGTCGACGCGTTTACGCAGATTAGAAGAAGAATCAAGCTTAAATGATGAGTTGTTGCGCTCATTACAGAAAAGAGCTGATCAAATGTACAGCTCACTCTATCAATGTCCCAAAATACGATTAAGGCAATTTCAACCTTTGGATTTAAATACAGGATTACCGTACGCATCCCCAGAAGTGACTGTGAGTACTGATACATATTGATTTTATTTCAGCATAATCCCAGCATTGTTTTTATCTTAGTCTTGCCCGCCCGTTGGAGAAATATCTCGACCGGCTATAGAAATTAATCAAGTATATTACGCGGTCAAGAATAAAGCAATAGCCAGCTGGGTACCTTGTAGAGTAGTCGAGCAAGTTGATTCGACCGGACTTTTAGGTGGATATTCTAAGGTGCCACATTATAAAGTAAAATTTTTAAAGTTACAGTATCAGATGGTAAAAACCGTCTCAGCAAAGCATTTGGCATATTATGACCCACCTAAGTTTCGTCTTCCAATAGGTAAATGCATTCTCATATCAATGCATCAAGTAGTAAAGTTCCACAATTTATTTATTTGAAGGATCAAGAGTAATTGCCTACTTTGATGCGACTTCGTTGTCGCGAGGCAAAGAAAAGATGATGATACAAAGCGCTTTTTATCCGGGAATCATTGCTGAGCCTTTGAAACCAAACAACAAATACAGGTAATTGGGTCGCATATATGTATAGGTGCATAGCTACTACCGCATTTACGAGCTATATGTATTTTTAGGTACTTGATATTCTATGATGATGGATACACTCAGTATGTTTCACATAAAGATGTTCGTTTGGTATGCAATGTTTCCGAACATGTGTGGGAAGATGTTCATCCCGCATCTCGAGAATTTATCCAAAAGTATCTAACTCAGTATTCAATAAATCGACCGATGGTCCAGACACAGAAAGGACAAAGCATGACCACAGAATCCAATGGCAAATGGATATATGCTCGGGTAGTAGATATAGACTGCAGTTTAATACAAATGCAATTTGAAGGCCCCAAAAGTCATACGGAATGGATATATCGTGGATCACTGCGACTTGGCCCAGTATTTAAAGAGTACCAGAAAACACTACAGAAGGACACCCTGCCATTACCTCGTTTAGCTAGGGTAAATATCTAGTTTGAGATACTTAAACTAATTAATAAATTTAATTTAATTTTTAAATTTTAATTAGCGTACCGAACCATTTATACGCTACACTGCTGATGAGGAAGCCACTACAGTACAGCAGCAGCAACAACAACAGCAACAGCAAGCACAGGAACGTGAACGTGAACGTGCATCCCCCCAATGAACCACGCGCAGTTGCCAAAAAGAGCGTCAGCCGTTTATCCTCAGATTCGACATCAGGTACATCTAATACGGTGCCTCAAGCTCCATCGGTACCAACAGTGCGGCATCTGAACAATTCTACAATTTATCTTGAAGATGAAAATAAACCGAAAGGAAAAGTAAGTTTGACTACTGTATTAATAGTAGTTGGGATACAATTATTACTATTGTTTCTTGTAGGTTGTCTACTACACTGCTAAGCGGGATTTACCACCATTAACTTATCGTCCACATAAGTGCTCGACTTCATGTCTATTTAAAATACCACACAATCTGAGCGCTTACAGTCCATTATCGAAACCTTTACTTTCTGGATGGGAACGTCCGATACTACGTCTGAAGAACAAAAAAATAGTTGCCTACCGTGGTCCGTGCGGCAAAATTATGCGCAGTATGGAGGAAGTTCGTCGTTATCTACGTGCAACGAATAATATACTTAATGTGGATAATTTTGACTTCCACCATGAAACTAGCTGCTTGGCAGAGTATGTTATTGAATCAGCGATAGTACAAAAACGTGATATATCTGGCGGGCAGGAGCGAATGGCTATACCATTGGTTAATTACTACGACAATACTTTGCCACCTGAATGTAAATACGCAGCCCAACGTATACCTACAGACGGAGTAAATATAAATCTGGATTCAGAGTTTTTAGTTGGTTGTGACTGCGACGGCGATTGTTCGGTATGTACCAAAAGGGAAGTCCTTATAAAAATTAAAAAAAATTCCAATCTAATTTCAGGACAAAGCTAAGTGCTCATGCTGGCAATTAACTTATGCAGGCGCCAAGTATGGCAATCCAAATACACCAATGGCAGAAATTGGTTACCAATATAAACGTCTATACGAACACGTACCAACAGGAATTTATGAATGTAACTCAAGGTATGATAATGTTTGTGTCTAAGATCATAGTGTACATATTTGAGAACTATGTTTATTTAGATGTAAATGCAAGTCCAATTGCTTAAATCGCGTTGCACAGCAGCCATTAGCTATGAAGTTGCAAGTATTTAAAACATCGAACCGTGGCTGGGGGTTGCGATGCATTAATGATGTGCCCAGAGGCAGCTTTGTATGTATTTATGCTGGTCACCTACTAACCGAAGCAAAAGCGAATGAGGTAAGTCCCATCACGGGTTCATTATTGTAACACTTGAGTCATTTCCTTATTTTCATTAGGGTGGTCTGGACGCAGGTGACGAATATTTTGCAGAATTAGATTATATAGAAGTAGCCGAACAAATAAAAGAGGGCTACGAATCTGATGTGGAGCCACCAGAGGTTGAAGAAGAAGAGGTTTGTAAACATGTTATAATGTATTAATATTATGCTATGTAAATGTTATTAGGAATCGTATGCACCAGATCCAGAAGATGACGACGAATTTACACCTAGCAAGTCCTTCTTAACCCGCGCTAAAAATAAAGCGCAGAGACTTACACGAAATAACACCGACGAAGATTCTCAAGAACGTCAAGTAATTAATTTTAATCCGAATGCGGATATGAATGAGGACTCCGGCCGGGAATCGTAAGCAAATGATTCTAAGAATATGTGATATTTTTAAACTAACTATTGGTGTTATTAGCTCAATACGTGCTCTCTTTGGCAAGGATGAAGCATGCTATGTTATGGATGCTAAAATTACTGGAAATCTGGGACGATACTTCAACGTAATATGATTACCATTTTAATAGTTACTAACCATTGTTTCACCCCGCACTAATTATTTTCTTCACAGCATTCCTGTTCTCCCAATCTTTTCGTTCAAAACGTCTTCGTTGATACACATGACTTGCGTTTTCCGTGGGTAGCATTTTTCTCTTCCACCAATATTCGGGCTGGTACAGAATTGACTTGGAATTATAATTATGAAGTTGGTGTTGTACCCGGTAAGGTCTTATATTGTCAATGCGGCGCACCAAACTGTCGCCTACGTCTCCTCTAAGGAAGCACTACAATAAATTATACAATATAATACCATTCTTTATTTGAAAACATTAACGAATAAAAACTTGTGAAAAATAAAAGAATTCAGATGTTAAAAGCTAGATATCAACTAACTCCCATTAAGGTTACATTTCGTCTCCGCTGTTTTCTTCGCCATCAGCTAGACGCTGAAGATGCCTTTTTAATGCGTTGTCCGGTTTTAAATGAGCCTCATTAACAGGCCGGTTATTTCCGCAGCCAGCAACAGGACATCTTGGAAATGGGGAAAATTATAAATTCTACACATAAATAAGCCTTTCATACATACCGTAGCCTGGGATTTATTCTTAACGCGTCTTGCATACTGCCCTTTTCATAGACATGACCACAGATGGTATTCTTTACGGGATCCACCATTTGCCTTTTTGTTAAGGGATCAGTTAAGTTGACGTGCATGTCCATTTCAATCAATCCACCGTCTTTAGACGCGTTAGACTGTCTTGTTCCACCGGCACCACTCGAGGTACTACCAGCATTAGCAATTTCCTCTAAACGATCGCAAAAGACCTTATATTCTCTAGTTTTTATAGCTTGGCAGCTTTTTCTATTTCCGTTTAATTCCCGCTGAAAGGCCGATTCGAAATCGAGAATGCTACGTTCTGCCATAGCCAATTGCAAGGCGCGTTCGTTTTTAATGGAATCATCACGCATTTGGCATATGCGTTCCATAAGTTGCAAATACTTGCTGGTATCTTTTTCCTCTATACATTTATTTGGATTTGCATAGAAATAAACTTATTTAAATTTGCATATGTATGTATGTAAGTATTGTTACCATTGTCGCCATATGTAGTAGCCAATTCATAAGTTTCCAAGAGGCATTGTTGAGCCTTTTCAAGTTCGTTCTTGAGGTAATCAGTCATTTTATGTTATTTCCAAAGCTTTCCTCTACACTGTGTCTTTCTGCAGTTTATTCAAGTTCAAGGAAAATTCAACTGAAATGACAAGGATTTTACCGCGAATGATTTTAAAACAAAAAGAATAGTGACGGATTATTCCTAGTCGATAGTATCGATAGTTTCAATTTGTAACCACTATTGATGAATGGTAGTCACGATTGAGAGAAATAGAGGTTGCGCCAATCGCGGTACCGCTAATCCGCTCTTTGTGATTTTGACAGAATGAGCTGTGTGCGTGACGTCATCTTGGTGCAATTGTTGAATGAGTGCATACGAAAAAACCAAATAACAATTTTAATATTTGTGCGTTAATATTTCTGGGTGGTTTTAAACAATTATTGAGACATTAAAAAGCAAAATGAAATGTGCAGTGGCAAAGTGTAAACAAAAGGAAAGCGTGCTATATACGTTTTTTTTTCGTTTCCTCCGGACGCAAACCTGGCGAAAAAGTGGAATCAGTTCTGCCGGGGAGGACATGCATTAAACACCAAATCGCGCTTTGTGCTATGTGTGTAAGCTATGAGCTTCTACATGGAACTATGTTGGCCTTTCCTTGGCGAATTGTAGTAGGAGGTATTTCCAACAGCTGTGGAGTTTATGGTGGTTGGCTACCGTCCACAAATATAAATATGCACTCTGCTTGGGTTTTAAAAATGGCAAGTCCAAAAATTCACTTTGCTGCACACCTTCCTTTTGGTCTACATGAAATTGCAAACACTGTTAATACATCCATTTTTTCATGTGCTAAAAATCGTAATTATCTAAAGGGCTACATGTCCAAAATTATTGCTCCCTGTTCCTAATTAATCAATCTTTGTATAATTATTGATTCCTGCAAAATTGGGCTATGTAATAATTAAATTAACACATTATTTTGCATTGTTTACATATTTTTACATGCGTTTTGGCATTTCTCTCTCGCAATTGCACCAAGATGACGCCACGCAAAAATTACGCTCAAAAATCCTCTCTCATTGGCGCAATCTTGTATTGTATCATTCTTGAATGGTGGTAACTCAATCCCAAGATGGTCGGTTCCATGATAAATAAATTATATTTAAAGGTTTTCATCATGGTCGGTTCTATGATACCAAAGAACGTAAATTTATAAGAAAAGACAACACGTTATAATTGTAGCGAGCGTGAACATCATGAGCGTGCCTTCTCTTTTCATCCAATCTTAAAACGTATTTGGGCAAAAGAGAAGGCACGCTCCTGATGTTCATACCCGCTACAATTATAACATGCAGTCTCTTATAGATTTACGTTCTTTGCACATACTCAATTTTCAATTTCAATTTTTGTTCAATGTGTGTTATTAATGAGTTAAAAGAATATAAAGAAACACCAATAACAAGCAAATAAAAACAAAACAAATAAACCAAGCAAAACAAAACTAGCAAAACAAATAAATAAACTGTCATCGAAATTGAAATTAAGATGTGCGTGAAAACAATTACAATATCAATTTGTAATTGAGTGTCGGAATAACACAATTTCGGTTACGTCGAAACAGACTTTAAGCTTTTGCACTGCAAACCCATCCAACAATACTTTTATCAAAAATCGATTTACGAAAGTTTTTAGAACAATAAAATATCGTTGGAAAATACCAATAGTCGAGTTTAGCGTTGCCGTTTAAGTCCAATTGAACCAAAATTGAGATATGTACATCTCTACTTAAAACAGATGTTCTAGTACATTTAAATTTTTTATAAACAAATTTTTGTGCAAGGTGTCAAGCGTCATTTTTTACTGCATCCAATAACGTTTATATAAATAATATAACTATTCCAGCATGAATCCGAATATGAATATGCATAGCATGCAACAGATGAACATCGCCGGTGTTGGTGGTCAAAATCCAATGATGCAGCCTGGAGTTTCGCCGGTTTCTATGATGCAAGCTTCCCCGCAACAACAAATGCAAGGCCAAATGCAATCACAAGTATCGAACGCTGCACAGCAACAACAACAACAGCAGCAACAACAACAACAACAACAACAACAGCAGCAGCAACAAGCAGAAAAACTGGACAACATTTTAAAAGTCAAAAGCCTACTCTCTCCATTGCGCGAATCACTTTTTCTTACGCTAAGAACAGGAGCATTTGCATTGCAAGAACATAACTTAGCCGATAATCTTAAACGCGATGCAGCGTCTCATGCAGGACGCTTTGAAAAGCATTTAGAAGATTTTTATGCTTATTGCGATCAAATTGAATTGCATCTGAAAACAGCGATTCAATGCATGCAGCAACTATCATCCGCACAGCACTATCTACCCAGTGCAGTCACAGCAGCACGTATGGAGCCATATATGCAAGAAAATCCTGGTGGTCCCATGACCTACTCCACCTATCTCAATATTGTGCGAGTACATGTGCAGTCGGCGAAGGATATACATGACACTTTAATTAGTGCCGCCCAAAATATATCCCAAGCCGATTGATGAATGCCTTAGATCAATAAGCGTAAATGTCGAAGTCACACTGATAATGCTTGTTAGATCATTGTAAGGAAAAATTAATGGACATTTTATTTTATTTAAGAGATTAAATGAAAGCTTGCTCACAGCAGCATTAAATATGTTTCGTATCAACTACTTAATATGTAACCGTTTGTTGATATTCCTTAATAGCTAAAAAAATAAATGTACGTATATATGCATGTGCAATATACATATGTTCATATTAAATTGAAGCAAAACAGAGTGTGTATTGATATCTTAATAATACATATGGAAATGACGAAAATAGTTTTCTCGCGAAACCCAGCTTGGTAAAACCCCCAGACAATTTTTGCTGCCTGCAATAAGAAATCTTTTGCTCTCGGCAACAAATTTATTGCCGGTAATATCGCCATCATATCGACTTCTTATTACCAGCCGCTTTAAAACGTCCGCCGAAGGCGACTCGACTGATCGAGTAATTTTTTTTTTTACCTGAATGAAGACGGTAGACCATAATTAAAACTTCATAGATTTTAAAAATAAATACGTACATATGTACGTACAAACATATAATAATTATTTTTGATTATATGTAAATATTTTTATAATAATTATAAATTTTATCCTGGGCTATCGCAGAATCCATCGTAGTCCGATTTTCGTGAAATCTACGTATTCAAAGTATATGCATTATTGTAGGCTTCACAATAATCGCACTACGATGAATTCAGCAATAGTCTTGAATGTGGCAAGATATCATGTGATACGAAGTCAGGTAATGCGATGTGATGTGATTTTATGTGATGTGATAGGATGTCATACCATGCATTGTGAAATCATATCATGTCATGTTGTTGTTTGTTTTCAATTTTACCTTGACCTTAATTGTTGCCTTTAGCTCTAAGCAACCTTGTTTTTGTTTTCACCTTTGCCGTTATCCTTCTCTTCATCTATGGAAACACTTTTACTTTCATCCTTGTAGTATTAGTCTCAGGGGCGAAAGCAGGTAGGGGTATTGGGGGTTTCGGTGGCACATTTATCTGCTACTATTACGCTTTGGTGGTTGTCCGAAGGCATATTTCCATTGCCGTCTTAAATAACCAAACGAAAGTGTATGTCCGTGAAGAAGTTCTTGAAATTCTTTCATGATCTGTTGGTGGCAATTTCAAAATGGGTGAGTATCTTTGTTCTGCAGAAATCCAATACACATAGCACCCCCTGCCCCTACCTGGCTACGCCCATGCCAATACATATTTCGAATATAAGTCAAATGGGATCGTGATGATGAAACTGTAAATCTGCATCCAAAAAGAAGACCGCTAAATATATTTCGCTCAACATATGATTTGGTTATAGTTATATTATTTGCAAAATGCGGTTTGTATGGGAGGTGCCACGCCCCTTTTCCAATATGCCGCATTTTTTCCATGAGTATGCGATTGATTTCATATATCTCCATACCAAGTTCCAGTACTCTTCCATGATATCTACCAGGGATATGCAGTATGCAAAATTCGGTTTGTATGGGATGTGCCACGCCCCCTTCCTTTGCGGTATAAAATATACCTGTTCTCATACCTACTAAATATACACAAAAAATGTAATGCAAATCGTTCAAGCCGTTTCGGATGAGTTTGACCACAATCACCGTGACACGAGATTTTTATATATTAGAAGATGGTATTTTAATAAATAACGTATACATTTGTGTTGAACAGTTGTTTTCTAAACAACAAGAATAACAGAAATGATGCCTTTACAAAATGGTTTTTGTTAATGCAAAGATTTATTTTTTTTAATATACATATGTATCTTTTGGCTTAACCGCCACAATTGCGTGCTGTAGCCTGTTTTTTGCGACGGAAAAAAGAGGGTAATCGACAAAATTACTTGCTCCATTAAAGATGGGAAAACAAAACACCCAGGTTTATATATCTAACATCAAACGTACCTTGTTCATTGACCTTCACGTTAGTATCAGTATGGCAGTGTTAATAAAAAAGAACGCTATTGAAAAATTTACTTTTTGTCGCTTACGCCCTTTTGGCGGTTAGGGCTCGAGACCGGTTCGTACAAAAAGACGCAAAACTTCCTGTGACACTTGCTGCCACTGAACGCTCCTTCTTAAGCATAAATCATAATCTCGAAGTTAAACTGGGGAATAAAGATTGAAGTAAATGGTTTAGTTTTACTTAACATCAGAAGAGAAATACAAGTTACAAACAAGGAAACATTGGCTCTGAAACTGTGCTTCGGAAATGTGATCTTGAAATGGTATTTAAAGTACTTATTATTTTTTGCGAGATCGGGAGTATTTCTGACGGTATCTGAAATAATTTAAGTCATTAAATTTAAATTTTTTACATAACAAAATACATATATCTAAAAATTAATTGTAAAGCTGTCTAAACAAATATATATATCTTTTTATTTCATGGTTGAAAAAGTTGTCACATACTTCAAGAATTCAAAAAGAAAGTAACCAGATTCGTCCAAATTTTGTTGTAATTCACGATTGAACAGACGGTAAAATAATTGTGTGCCAATTGTGTTGTGTGGAAAGTGGAAAGCTTACAAAGGGCAATACTGACCTTGGTGCGGCAAATGTTAAAGCTGTTTTTGACAGACTTTTTTGTGCTGATTACGAATTCGTACGTATGTATAAAGCTTCCATCAGTTCCAGATATTTGAGAAGCTCCTGCAAAGAAACAAAACGTAATAAAACCTTTCATTGAGGCTTAAATTAATGCTGGAATTCTCGACTACTGTCCCTGATACATCCCTACACCTTAACTGGATCGCCACATATAGTCATTTATTGAACAAAAAAAAAAATATTGGAAAAAAATCTTCTTAAAGTCAATTTTTGCTGTTCAATAAATGGCTATAAGTGACCTTTGGGTGAAGATGTGGGGTTAGTATTTTCAGGGACCGTAGTCGAGAGTTCTAGCTTTAATTTAAGCCTAAGTGGAAGGTTCTATCAGCTTTTGTTTTTTTGCTAGAGACAATTTATTTATAATATTATATTATATATTTTATTTATATTAATACCTGATACTAATATTCACTGAAGAAGCTTGTGTTCCAAATTTGAAGCCTCGAGGTTAGTTTTTACTGTATATGCCCAGCTATTTCGTGATTTCTCCCACTGTGGATCAGATACAGATACAGATTTAACTAATACAAAAACAGGTATAACAGTAGTTTTCTAGTTAAAGAATATAAATAAATCAAGAAAAAATATTTGCATTAATTGGCGATAATTCCGAGTAATCGAATAGAATATTTTTTTTTTTTTGAGTTGTGCCTCTTTTGAAGATGGTGTGCGAAATGTTGCGCCGGTTGTATTTATTATCGCTCGTTCCGATCACAGTATACACTCATATATGTATGTACATATATTATAATATTTTGTATGTAACTACTACATACTTAGTTGATCGCTCTCGGAGAAACTATTAAATGTGCATAAAACGTTAAGTGTGTAAGTAACTTAGGGTTTGGCAGAATTGAAGCATGGGGATTGTGTTGATACATAGAAGTTCAGTCTCTCCATTGTGCTGATTGAGTAAGGAATATCAGAAAAGCGCTGCAGATAATAATAGTGGTTTTTGGTTCCCACGACAGTAAGCATTCAAGTGTATAATTTGCAAAAGTTTTCCACTGTTTTTATTAAACCATATTCATACACTGTCTACCGGTATTAGGTTATCAAATGCGTATGGAATTATATGGACAGGTGCTTGAAATAAAAAAAAGTCCAACAGAAATTGCGTTGTCTCACTTTTAAAAGGGGGACTAATTGTATACTCAGAGATTTATAATAGATTTGTCCGTATATTTATTTGTATATACATACATATACCCATGTACATACATATGTATGAATGTATGCATGTAAGTACGTAAACATATGTATATGTAAATTCATATCAGTGATGGGCATAGTTAACAACTTTTGTATTTAAAGTCGAGACCTAACCGCCAAAATAACGTAAGCGACATTTTTTTCAAAATTTTCTTTTTGATGCAGAAATATTCCTGGAGCATCTAGATACATTTCTGCATCAAAAAGAAAATTTTGAAAAAAATGTCGCTTACGTTATTTTGGCGGTTACGGCTCGAAGTATCCCTTTGAAAACTAAATACGGAAATACTTGCATATATTAAGTAAAAACATCAAATTATTGAATCATTGGCGCGCACCACAAGTCGAAGGAAAAGCTTGGCCAAACCTTTTGCAAATTCACGTAGTGTCAACTGTTGTTCTTTTTTATAAATACGAGCTTATTTGTATACAGTATTTAGTGAAGCCAGAAATGCTAAGAAGTTTTGCAAAAGTAACAAAATACTTTCATACTTAGTATGTATTTAGTCCTGTGTAAATATGTACATGCACTTAAAGTATTTAGTTATGGGAATGCGATCATATTTGGATTTTAGTGACATTCAAAATGTTTAAATACATTTGGAAGATAAATATTAAATACTCTTGTATTTAGTATTTTCGTATAATGAAGTCGCAGATATATATTTGTGTACTAAATCATTGTGTTTACTCAATACGATTTTGTCCATCACTGATTCATATGACTGTTAATATGCATTTATGTATGTATGTATATAAAAGCGTTAATTACCTGTTAGTAAAAAAAATATCGTCGTTTAAAGTACAAAACCGCATATGGTCATTCTGCAAAACCGCGTAACTGACATTTGCTGCCAAAAATTGGAAATGCTTACACAAGCTCTTGGCTCAATCTTTAACCATTCGTTTTGAAATATACTAGCCAGAAATGCGTTTGCTTTATAAAAAATAGAACCATTTTGAAATATAAGTGTTTTTACTCTCTAGAAAATAATTTATGCAACCTCACATACGCGGTTTTGCATTTTGCTCATTCGCGGTTTTGTATTTTAAACGACGATATGTACATATCGCTCGTTTACTAAAAACCTGTCACAACTCAGATAACTTTATTAGTTGCGTTCCAGATGCTTCACGATATTCACGAAATTCACGATTTGCAGGAACAGCTGTTTTCTCCATTAATAAACCTTATGGGAGGTGGTCACCTGGAACGACTTCCTGTAAAAACCTGCAAATCGTGAAGCATCTGGAACGCAGCTATTATTAAGAAGATGAGTTTAAAATTTTTTTATTGGCTCTCAACATTCAACATTGAAAAGCTGTAGTCGTGCGAACACCACACAATATTTTTCAGAAAACTAAAATAGCTTCAAAACTAAAATAGCTAGCAATACTGCATAAAATTCACAAAAAACTATTTTTTGAGTTGTGACAGTCTTTTAGGATATTAATGTACATTAGGGTGAGCCTATTTACTGAGAAGAAAATTTTCCCATTTGCAGAAAATTTGTATTCCAATTTTAAAAGGTGTTTTCTCTGAACCCTAAAATTAAAGAATAAGCGACTTTCATTTTAAAACGTATCTCATTTGAGACTATTTTAAGTAGCGAAGCACACAAAAAAAAATGGGTTAGGCCACTTCAGCTCTTATGGTCTCATATATATAGTCAAAATGTATTCAACAAAGTGTGATTGAATTTGACATTGCTCTCAGAAGAACCATCCTATAAAGTCAAATTGAAAAAATTTTGTATGAATTTTTAATCGAATGTTTATATTTTTTGGCATAATAGTACCTTAAAAGAGAGCCTACCTTAGTTGTCAATCACATCTTGTTTAATACACCTTGTATATAGTTACGTACGTGTTAATAAACTTTTTGAAACTTTGAAGTAAGTGATAATAACAATCTATATGTAGATCTATAAAACTTTATCGCATTTATTAATGTGTTATTCAGGCTATGAAGTATGTAGTTGAAGTGTGCATAAACATACACACATACATTTGTAAATACATACTAGTATATACTCGTCCTATATATGTACTACATATCGCTCATTTACTTCAATAGATAGTGTCATAATCCAAAAAATACAAATATTGAGTTAAGTACGCAAAATTTACCGCTACCTCTTCTTCTAAGTTGTGTGAAAATTTCATAGATTGTATATCGATTACCAGTAGCTCAAATATGTATTAATTTTTACTATGGGAGTATACAGTGGTGGAAAAATATTTTAATACATTTTCCTATTTTTCTTTTGTTTATTTAATATTTATTATTTTTTTATAAAAGTGTAGCTCATTATCTGACAAAAACCATATACATTTATATTTCAGTCTTTGTGCAAAAATTATAAAAATTCTGCAAAATTGCATCTACTCCTCACGACGCAATCATCAAAAAACTATGTCATTAATGGTCCTTGTAATGGGGTAGTCAACGAACACTGCAGTAGACTTTTTTGGTGATGCACTCAATTCATTCTTGTATAAAATTAAAAGAGCAGTTTGTTGTTAGTTGGTTCCTACTTATTACCATGCAATTGTTAATTAATTATACCTATGTTATGCTATTTTTGTGTTCATTTCTTTTTCTCTCTTTATTGTACGTATAAAGTCGATTGGCTTAATCAGATTTTTTTGAATTTTTTTGAGTATGTAGTTTTATAGAGCATATTAAATTTTATTAGTATGAAGTGAAAGTTTTAAGATCCTAAAAAATCTGATTAAAAAGTAGAAAATTTAGATGCAATTTTGCAGAATTTTTATAATTTTTGCACAATGTTTGAAATATGAATTTATATGCCTTTTGTTATATAATAAAAATAATAAATACTAAATAAAGAAAAGACAAATAGAAAAAAATGTAGTGGCCCTATTTATTTTTCCACCACTGTATAAAAGTAAATTCAAAACTTTAAAGCCGTTTTCCCGAGTTTTGAGTTATGACATTATTGAAGTAAATGAGCGATAAGTATATTTTAGTTCTTTGCCCAGTGAAGATTATCAGATAGCATTGTTGCTTTTTTGAGTTAAGCCACTATTGAAGTAAACGAGCGATTTGTACATAAGTAAATAGTTAAGAAATAGATTAATAAATTACAAAAAATTATGAATTCACTGCAGATCAGTAAATTAATGAATTTATTTTAGAAAGTACAAAATGGCAAAGCCAGTTTTATACTATGCTACGCTAAGTCCACCATCGCGTGCTGTTTTGTTGACATCAAATGCGGTTGGCGTTGAGCTGGAATTACGGTATGTTTTGCGTGCAATAAATAAAAGAAAAACTCTTTAATGATAACAATTTTCATTTTCAGCCCCATTAATCTATTGAAGGGCGAACATCTAACGACCGAATTTATTAAAATAAACCCACAGCATACTATTCCCACCCTAATTGACGATGGAAATGTTATATACGATTCACATGCCATATGTGGTTACTTAGTCGACAAGTATGGAAAGGAAGATAAGCTGTATCCAAAGGATCTAGTGAAACGTGCGCAAGTGAACGCACGTCTACATTTCGATTCAGGGCATTTGTTTGCCCGTTTACGTTTCCTTTACGAACCCATTCTGTATTATGGCTCAACCGATTGTTCTATGGATAAAATTGCCTATATACAAAAGACATATGAAATTTTGGAGGAAATGTTGAAAGAGCACCCGTACGTGTGTGGTGACGATTTGACAATTGCTGATTTCTGTTGTGTAGCAACGATAACTTCTGTCGATGAGGTAGCGCCAATTGACGAGTTTAAATTCCCCAAACTACGTGCCTGGCTGAAACGATTGTCGGAGACTCCTAGCTATCAAAAAATTAATCAAGATGGTGCTGATGAATTAAAGAAGATATTTAAGGAAATTTTAGCAGATAATCGCTCAAAGCAAAAGTAATGCTGTCGTTTAATAAAGATAAATACATATATTTACAACAAAGAGACATGTCAATACATAAAAAACCTTATATCATTATTTAGAAACTAATTAGAAATTAAATTTACGAAATAAAGATTAACCAAAAATGATCACTAG
>NW_023458561.1:23618209-23622665 GCF_013731165.1 Rhagoletis pomonella
AAAAGTATTAAGAATGATGAAAAGTTTATTTCAATAACTATTACAAAGAAGACAAGTGTGGATTTTGTTTTTAAGAATTTATGTCCTCTAAATGTTGACCGTTACGTCGGATACACTCTTGAAATCTGGCCTCCGTGCCCCGTGACACTTGCTGGAGAAGTGATGTCGGGATACCATTAACCTCGCGAACGACATTTTTTTTAGTGCTGAGATGGTCGCTGGGTTTGTTTCATAGACTTTACTTTTGAGGTATGCCCAAAGAAAAAAATCCATAGGGGTAAGATCGTCGAAGCTGCGGCCAAAAATAGTAACGGTACTAGAAATTCGCTGAAATTTCGTAATGCGCTATTCGGCAATGAGGAATGAAGAAATGTGGGAAATGGTAAAATTCAATGCCCTAGCACGCCCACAGCTCTTGTGGGCAGAAATAGTAAATGTTATCCGATTTTGATGAAATTCAGAGCATATGCTGGTTTTAATGAGAAAACCATAAATCTGAAAGATCGTCAAAATCGGTTTACATTATCGTCCGGTAATTCTAGAAAAACGGGCGCAAATTAAAAAAAATATATATATTTTTTGATTTAACAACACAAATTTTCCAACTTGGAAGATAATAAAGAATTTCTTATTACGGTGCCTACCTCCTGCCCAACTTTTTCGGCTGTAAGTACTAAATTTTATGAATTTTGGAGAAAATGAAGAGGCACACTTATTTTATTTCCAAAGAAGTTCCTATTTCTTCACATTAAAAATGACAAAACGAAAACTTTTACAATACCTGCTACGTACATGATATGCATATAAACTGAAACTTTAAATTTTACCTACATTTTATACAACAAAAGCTGATTTAAGGCAGGCAGGACTCTTTCGATCGAAAACGGATCTCGTCCAGAGAAGTGTCTATTTTTGGCTGAATGTTGAATGTAATTAATAGATTGGCGAGTCATTAATATCTACACCTTCTTCAATTTCCATTTTATATTGCATATTGATTATTATATGTATGTACATATCAGCCTTTCCCTTCAGATCTGCAATAAAAATTCAATAAATTGTATATAGGAGGTGGGTGGTGGAACTATTTGAGATATGACACGCATATTTACTGTTTACTTATCCTAAGTATAATTTAGCTCGCTTCCTAGGTCCTTTTTAAAGTAAGCACTCGAAAAATTTTATACTCACAAATTTCAGGGTAAACTGTTTTATAAATTTCAAAAGATTTATAAAAATTTAAAGCAATGCTGGACTACAGATATATTCAAAAACTGCTCATCAATCAGATTGACTTTATATACATATATCTACACAACTGGAAAAATTATTTCAAATTACTTACGACAAAATCAAAATTTTATCTTACAAATTTATTTTTTTCGCATTGTTCCTACTTTAAGCTCGTGTCATGACTGCAAATATGAATTTTTAACAAAACATTATTTTTAGTTTGGTTTAGTTGGATATTTTTCTATGCATCAGTGTAATTACTTTTTCAGAATTCGCTAATCCGTTTTTACTACTTTGTAATTCTGCCACCGGATAACCTCCAGCTTTTTTGAAGTCGGTTAAAAAGCGAATTTAGTTTCATGAAATTATCAATATGAAAATAAATATATTAATATGTAGTTCAAGTAATATCCCTGCAAACCATATTTTCAGAGTATTCTGAATTGTAGAGAAATTTTAAAGAATTCGTAAAGACCTAATCGGGTTTTTTGCCGAATTTTCTAAAATAAACTTAACTGGACACTTCGATTCTTTTACGAAATTTCGGAAGATTCCTTTACGGAATTTGAGAAGAATTTCTTGCAGAATTTTTTCAGAATTTTCTTTATTTTTAGTACACCACTTCATATAATTTTCTTTGAAGATTCATAAAAAAATCGTTACAGAAATCAGATACTCCTAAAGATTTCGTTTAAGATTTCGGGAACTTTGGTTTGCAGGGATGTATGTATGAATGTACATATGTATGTAGTTATTTATATAAAAAGTATAAAGTAAAATGTTTTCGTTCATTTTTTTATTAACTTAGCGCATTGTGCAAAGATAAGATGAACTTCTTATCAGATTTTTTTATGTACTGTATATTTAATTATACATACATACATATCCATGTATGGAGATAAACAATCAGCCTTATCATGAGTTTCATTTTCGCCCGAAATCATTAACTTTTCTCTTTTCGCTTATGTGTATTCACTACGGGCGGATGAAAAATTTTCGGATGAATTTGTTTTCGGGCGAGACTGCGATAAGGCTGAATATGTACATTTTTAGCGCCTTTAGAACATATTTATGTACATATGTACTAAGGTATTTACATCTATGCAAAAATACGGAATATTTTACGGTAAAATGTGATATTTGGTGTGCTCTTAAATATGCTTTTACAATCAACAAATCTGCAAATAAAATTGTTGCCTTCAACTACTAATTCTTGCTGTGGAAAAATAATTAGCATTGCACACACTACTACATACATACATATATAATTACTTTGTATCCTTGTATAAATATTTATGTAGGTTAATTTCTTTCACTATATCTATGCATCTAAGCCCGTTTGATGGGCGAATGTGGTTATTTTAGGTCCCACCATTGGTAACAACAAACAAAACTTTCAATATATTCAACATGTATTATTTCCTTTCCGTGCACGTAATATTTCACATCACACTTGAAGACCGATATAACAAAAAACTTCCTAACGACGCATTATGCTGTAATATTAAAATTTCTTTTGCGATTTCAAAACTATCCCTAAAACGAGGTGCATTCTATGCGAATATTTGCAAATTTTGCTTGTGTTGAAAAGTTAATTTTATCTAATCATTATGGCGAAGAAAATTTTTTAGGCGTTCCGGTAGCGGCAACTTTTCAATATTTTGCGATTTGATGTTTAGGAGAATAGCATCTCTGCAAGCATTTTGTAAAGAAACGACTAAAAGAAAAAATAAAGAAGATAAGTATTTATAAATTGATAAATACATACATATGTGTATGTATTTATTAGTGTCCCAAATATAAATTAAGATGCGACATTTTAATTATAGGAGCTGCTCATTTTCTTGTATGCATAAGTTAGCTATTTCAACCTTGCACTTTATTATACTACAATTTACGGAATTACAAAACTTCATAACAAAAAAAGTTGAAACTTTGGAGAAACCTTGCACAATTTTCATAGCTTTTGCACAAAGTCTGAAATTTGGATTTATGTACATATATGATTTTTATTCGATGAGATAAACATGCATAAAAAAATAACAAACATAACCAGAGCAAAATAGCCATAACTTGCCCAATTTATATTTGGGCTACTGTAAGTAAATATATGCACAAATACATTTGCTATGATTCGGCACTTACTTCCATAAAGTTGTATGATTCGAATCTGCTTTGTTGTGCCATAAACATCAATTACCACGTGCAAAGGAGATTTATCCATGGGTATTTCCTTCGTGCACGGTCCTTGGTCAACTCCATTTATAATAAAATGCATCTCTCCTTTTTCCTTATCAGCTTCTGTAGGCACGTATACAACGCCAATACGAGAACCCTTATCTGTTAGTAAAATGCCCGAATTGGAATCACCATTTTCAACAGTGGGTCTTAATAACCTCTTTGGTATCATGCCCCGTGGAGTGCGTACATAAATAGAGTCCCCAAGGATATTGCCTATAAAAGAACGCGCAAATTTTATGTCAACGATTTTTTCTTAAAATATGCGACACTTACTTCTGGGTAGGGAGTTTGGCTCTTCTTCATCGTCCGTACCAGATATATCCTGACGCGGTACCCCGGGTTGCGGTACGTTGTGAAACAATGGATTCGTTTCGATAACCCCACCGGCAGTACCGCTACGGGGCGTTAAGGAATGCGATTCAAATTTCGAGATTGGATATATCCAGCTAGTTCCCAGGTTGGCCAAGTCCGGCAACGCAAACTGTGGCAAACCTTCTGACATTGAACCAACCACATCGGGGAGCAATTGCGTTAATCCAAGCCTGATATGACCCGACCAGCCACGTTCATTTTTTTCTATTTCAACTAGAAAAATTTCGCCGGGTTGAAGTGGTTTCTCTGAAAAGGTAACTGCATCAGCGAAGCTGGCTTTGCGGTAGGCGACCGTGTTGTCTTCACATAAAATTATATTGGCGCCATGATACGGATGGAATCGAGCTAATTGTCGTTTGTTGATGGTATTACAAGTCTGCATTTTTTCAGCGTTGACTGGATTGTTAGTTGGTAGACTGCCCATAGAAACCGATGCAGAGGTGCCGGAACCGACTTCAACCTGAGGAGCAGCTGCCACTGGCTGTAATTGCCTTGGTACTGCCATTTCGCTGTCCATTTCTGAGATTTTAGCTCTATATATTAATTTTTGAGTTAATTAAGGTTCACTGAAACGAAGTTCCGAGCTATTAAACCACTTTTACTAATTTTT
>NW_023458561.1:23622765-23624184 GCF_013731165.1 Rhagoletis pomonella
AGTGAGTTTTAAAGTTACAGGTTACATGAGAAAACGGCCCTTAGTAGTTTTGTTTACATACATATCTGTACATAAAATACCTTCCACTTTTTCTACTTCCCAGAAAATATATTATAAAAATCTTTGATGTAAAATATTGATTCGCTTAAGAAAATATACGTATGAACATAAACACAGAATTAAAAATTTGTACATATTAGAGGTGTCAAACTATCGATAGTCACACACACCATCGATAGTTTTGATAGTTTTCAGAAAAAAATATCCGCTGTTGAAAACAGCTGCGTGCCGTATATTTTCAATTTTTGGTACAACGTATAACTGCGAGTCTTTGTAATCTATAATGAAATTCGTAAAGCCAAAATACCGTTCACAATTAGTTGCATTCGCGTGCCTGCTAAATATTTAAAGTTATCAAAAACTATCAGCTTTTTGTGATCGCGTACGCAAAAAACTTGCAATGTAGGGGAAATTGAGAGAGCAAAGTGACATTTCATTTTTGCCAACAGCAATTTGCCAACAAGAAAACAGCTGGTTAGAGTTTACGCAAATCCCTGAATTGAATTTGATGGTTTGGAAGCAGGGACGGTTATCATTATATGTGAAATAATTAAAATCAGCATTTAATGATTATTTTATGATTTTTACTTTTTCGCTCAACGGAAATAATTATTATTTGATTTTTATTTTTTCGATCACAAATAATAATTATTTTATGATTTTTATTTTTTCGCTCAAAAATAATAATTATTATTTAGTTTTATTTTTCTACTTAGAAAAAATGATTATTTATAAAACCTAAAATGCCATATAGACGCAACGAACAGAAATTTTGACCTGCAAATTTTGGGACTTATTCCTTTTATTAGAGCGTCGCTACCTCTGAAAATGATATGTCTGATATTACCGGATAGTTTTTTGAATAATCATTACTCTTAAGTGGAAAAATAAAAATCAATATTAATTATTATCTTTAATCGAAAAAATAAAAATCAGATATTAATTATTATTCATTATAGATGACAATAAGACGTACGAATACAAATATGGGAACAAAGTTAAAATTTTTTTTCGACGCTTACAACACTTAGATTTTTTTGGTTAAAATTTAAAAAATAATAATTATTTTACGTCCCTGTTTGGAAGTTAAAATAATAAAATGCGAATAATTAAACTTGTAAGAAGGAAGTAATTATTCGTTTAGTCAGTGAACTAAGTCAGGATAAGACTTCGGGATTTGTTTTGTTACGTTGTCAATTTTATACTTTTGAATGTAAACAAAATTTCTAAGAACTGTTCATCTAACTTGCAAGTTTCTGCAAATTTTCTTTTCGCGTACTATTTTGGATATATTTGTCTTGTGAGAGAACAAATGACATTTCGTCGGAATTTCGCTGTTGGACATTTTTTACTGGAGAT
>NW_023458561.1:23624284-23648204 GCF_013731165.1 Rhagoletis pomonella
CCGAATATGCGAAATGAAAACAAATATGTACAAAATTGCACCCGACTTGGAATTGTCAAAATTATTGAATGAATGAAGTGGTGCCATTTTTTGAACTCGCACATCCAAGTGGTGTTTTCTTAGCTTATCCAGTTCAGTATCACGATCATTTCTCACGGAATGGATCATTCTTATTGGGGTCGGCAGCACTAATTTTATACTACTAGCACGAGGAAAACGAAATTATAAAATTAACTCACTAAATGGGGAAAAGTACATTTAAACAAAATAATATTCACTTAAACAAATATTTAAGGTAAAGGCAATTTATTTTTGTAGCAAGTTAAGAGAAGCAATGCGAGAATATTAAAATTCCTGACAAATTTTAAGTTTTCTCTCTCTATCAGACAAAAATGTTGATAATTAGTAGAAATTCGTATCAACTATTTACATTCCGAACAGAACTAATTTGAATAAACAAGTTTTTTAAATTGGAAAATGTACAAACTTTAGCGACTTGCTAATGGAAAACGCAAGTACATACTTGCAAATTTATACAGGGAGAATTCGCCAGTTCCCTCAAAATGGAATGTAATTTGCTCTCAATTTTCCCTTCCTTGCAATTTTTTTCAACATCTCGGACATAATTTACGACAAATCGTGATAACTCAATTTACACCCTCCCAAATTGTATAGCAAATCGCCATACGATCAAACATTCATATATAACACTTAATAATATATATAATAGATTTGCAAGCGTTCTTTGATATGAATACGGGTAAGTTCTATGAGCATGCATATGAGTTGCTATAGAGATAAAATAATAAAAAATTTTCCGGTTGAATGCGCATTTTAACTTCACTGTATTTAGCAAGCAACAGCTGTTTTCTATGCTTTGGCAGCATTGTTGTGTTCATGTAACCAAAAAATTTAATTGCCTCCTTTTCGTACGGGAATAATTAATTTATTTGGGCGCCAATAGGTAAAGTTTGTGTAAATTTGTTATCATCGGAGAATGACAGTGATGTTAATCAATAAGGATTGATAACAGCCGCACGTTGATACCAACTCCATTCAAAATATTTCATATTGTATTTACAGATAGCCGAAATGCGGGTGCCTTCTGCTGTTTTCGCGTATAAGAATCGAGATGCTCGTGCACCGCAGAAAGAACATAATGTGCCCTTTCAGGAAATACTACCACTTCGTTTAAAAAACAGAGTAAGCGGCAAGTTGGACTCTACATCTGATGTAGCATGCTTGCAGGAAATGGGTGTCCTTTTTGCCTGCCTCAAGGACAACGACTTTGTTGAGAAGTACTGCAATAGGGAAATACAACAATTCCAAAAGTGTTATAAAATGTATGCGGACAAAAAGTTTGAAGCCAAGAAAACAGTCAACCAAGGTATTATAACTCCAGGCAAAAACCTCAACTATAAACAACTGAACAAGTACATGCGACGCTTTCCTAATCCCGAGTAGTATTAGTACCATGCTAATTTAATAATCAAAAATAAAGGACTTCAACACGCTACAAAAAAAAAAAAATATGACCGCCGGAATGTATATGGACTGGTAATCGATTATTTTTGTACCAGTTTATTCTACATGGTTTCTTCAAGTTTAAAGCTATTTTATGAACTAAATTAAATTAAAAAACAACATCTGCTTCTCCAAGCCCTCCAGATGATGAAGGCGACGATTGACCAAGAACGGTGACGAATCCTGAACTACGCCCAACTATCCCAACTCTTTGTCTCAACTCGTACAACTCTCTCATTAGCGACTGCTTTTCACGTTCTAAGAGAGCGATTCGGTCGGTTTTTAAGTTTACTTCATTCGTAAGGTTATGATTCTGTTGACGCAGACGATCTACGGGTTGCAGCAAACCTCCACTATTGCCGCTGACATTACGTTGATTTAGTGCCTTACCGGGTGACCTAATTGCTAGATTAAAGTGCAGAGGAAATCCACCACGTTCCCAACAATCAGCAAGAGTTGCTAAATTGCGATTAATCTCATAAACACGAGCTCTTTGAAATTCCAGCCGTTCCTGCTGGACTTCAGACCATTGCTCCTATAACAAGTAAACAATTATTCAACTAATGATTAAATCAAACATTTACATACACGATATTACTCACTACGTGCCCTATCCGTCCCAAATACTTTATCTTTTCTTGAACATTAGCAATTTGTTGTAAGTACCAGTCGCGGGCTTTTTCCACTGCATCCAATCCCGTTAAGAGTACTTCACGTTCCTCTTCAAATTGCTTGAGACGTTTCAGCATATTATAGTCAATGCCATTCTGCAGTGTGTGCCTTCGTGGCTCCCTTCTCTTGGAGCTAGTCTTCTTCGGGTGCAATGTGCCTACAGTTCCGGTTACACTGTCAGTGGCTGATGATGATCCACCATCTGCACAACCACGATAAGGAAATTGATTGTAAATATATGCTGAGTCGTGTTTCTCTTTTGCGCCCATTTCATTTAAAAGTATTCCCATTTGCCAATTCTGCAGAGCATGTCGAATTTCCGCTTTATCTAAAGGAGTAGGTGGCGTATTAGGTGCCCCAAGTTGACTAGCAGCAGAAGCGCGTGGAGGTTTCGGTGGCGGCGGTGGAGAATTGTATACATCAACGTCTGTGCTCACCATTTCTGCTTCTATCTCTGAATCCGGACTTAACTGTGGTAAACTTAGTGCCCGGTGGGATGAGACGATTTTGTGAGGTCGCACTGTGGCAGTTGTGACGTTGGTAACGGACCACGTTGTGTTGCCGTGTACAGTGCTTTCGATATCCAAAAGAGGTGCTGAAGGTGGGCGCGGCGGTTTCACAGGTGAAACACTGCTCGCACCGGGTGATGCGTTTCCGATGGACGCGCTCTGATTACGCAACAAACACAATTTTAATCCTGCACAGAAACGATCAAACGACAGAAGACCACTTGGAGGTGTAACTTTTCGAAGAGAATCAATGACGCCATGCGGCAATCCTTTGCAACCATCATCTTGCCAACCTTTTTCAATGTCTAAGAATCTTACAAAACCCGTGTGCTGATCGTCCAATATGTCGAAGAGGGTTTTCATCGAAGCGACAAACTGCTTTGGAAGTGCATCCATTGGACTGGCCGACGTTGAGCCACATGCGTTAGTATTCGTTATGTTGGAGTTAATTTTTGTATTACTTGACATGTTCATCATACCTGATCCATTGCGTCTCAACATAAATTGTATGTAGGTACAAATATAAGCCTGTAATTCGAAAAGGAATAATCGTATGTTAGTTATTTTCATAATTTCTTCTGAATCTAAGAAATTTGTAACGTATAGAGAAATATCCCTAGGTTAATCTGAGTACAACTAACTTATTGATATAATCGGCCAACAGAAGAGCAGTAATTTTTTCGAGATCAAAAATCAAAACGTAGAAAAATTAAGCAGGGGCTCACACAGAGGAGTGCTTCAGTTTAACTTTTATGTATCGGTAAAAAAAATACTAAACCATACAAAGCATGTAAGTTGTTGGTATAATCGTCGATGGTTGTTGCGCTTCTGTGCCAACTGATGTCAATTGGAAATGCCAAGTGAAGACAAGGCCTCCCCCTCCTTGTTTTCTCACCAGCCATAAACACTCAGATAACACATGGCCTAAACCGTAAAGAACTATTCTAGTCGTTGCATCTATCAAAGGCGTTTGATACCGTCAGCCACTCCACGCTGCTAGAAGACATAGAGGCCTCCTCGACACTCGTCAGTAATGTTTAGAGACAACTCGAGCAAACCTAGACAACTTAAACAGGGGGTTCCACAGGGTTGTGTCCTTTTCCCACTACTGTTTAACTTTTATATTTCCAAGCTCCCTCAACCATCCGAGGGAGTCTCGATTGTCTCTTACGCTGACAATTGTTGACTTGTTCTCGAAAGTAAACGGGTATATCTTCGAGCTTTCTCGCTTCTTCACTGCCAGGAGCCTAACCCTTTCCCTTACAAAATCCTCAGCGACCTTGTTTACCACGTGGACGAAGGAGGTCAGACTACCGCTGGGTATTCACGTTGATGATGCACCAATTCCGACGGTGAATAACCCAAAGCTCGGAGTAACTTTCGACAGTCTGCTCTCCTCTGCGCACACAACCGCAATTTTCAACAAAGTACAGAGCCGCAACAAGGTCCGCAAGTCGCTAGCCGGCAGTACTTGGAGGCAAAGACAAAGAAACGTTGCTGGCAATATACAAGGCAATTGGCCGGCCGGTTCTAAATTACGCAGTGCCAGTGTGGTCGCCGGGGATCAGTAGGACGCAGTGGATGAAGCTACAGACAGTACAGAACACTGCAATACGGACAGCGACCGGATGTCTTCTGATGTCGCCAGAACACCACCTACACGACGAGGCCCAGATGCTTCCAATTAAGGAGCATAACACAATGCTCTGTAAGCAATTCTTAGTAGGGAACCATCGACGTGGACACCCGAACAGGCACTTGCTTGCAGAGGAACCCTCGCCAAGGCATGTCAGAAGGCATCTATATGCACTGACGGACGAAGTCCATATCGACTGCTGAGTGGAAGATCGACCTATCTTGGCAGCCAGTTCGAAAACGCCCTATCTCAAAAAACTTTTCAAGAACGCTCTATTTCCGAATTTTATTGAAAAACCCCTATCTCAGAATTTGGTTGAAGAACGCCCTATCTCAGAATTCGGTTCAAAAACGCCCTATCTCACTTCAAAATGTATTGAAAATGTGCTGATATAGGGCGTTTTTGAATCGGCAGCTGAGATAGAGCATTTTTGAAACGAATTCTGAAATAGGGTGTTCTTCAACAAAATTCTCAAATAGGGCGTTCTTGAAAAGTTTTTTGAGATATGGCGTTTTCGAACTGGTTGCCGAGATAGGTTGATCTTCCACTCAGCAGTCGATATGTAGTGAGCGGTATCACCAAAAAGAAAAGGAAAATTGTCGAGGTTTTTCCGCCGGAATTTTAAAATTTGATTTATTTTAAGACTTTCGCCAAAATATTTCGGAAAAATGTTAGGATATGCTGGAGCTGAACCGATTTGAAAATACCTACAAAAATTGCATTAGTTTGATTCAATAGGAAAATTTCTTAAACATTTCATGCAGACCTTTTAAGCTTAAACTTTTTCAACATCTGGGGTAATTTTTTAGACAAAAATGTAAAAATAAATTTTATTTATAAAAATCTCGAAATATTTCAGCGCAAGTTTTTAAAAATATATTAAATTTTATATTTTCGATGGAAAAACTACTGAATTTTTTTTTATTGAAATAGATGCGCCCTCATGTACACTGGCGGCAGAATAATAGACTCATCGTACTTTAACGTACAGTTTTGGCTATATTTCTTTAGTTTATTTTATGTTTAAAAAATCACAACAATTTTTGACACTTTCGTTACCAGAAGCAACAACAAAACACACGCAAATGTTGTTTTTGCTCTAATGCTACTATCTGTTTGATATGCCTTGGTTCAAAGTTTGAAAAGCGGATTTATATGACATTTGTTGTATAACTACCTAGGCTTTTATAAAAAATATTAAACATAAAATAAACTAAAGAAATATAGCCAAAACTCTTCAAAGTAAGGCGAGTCTATTATTTCTGCCGTCACTGTAGATAGATAAAGAAGTGTTTTCTGTATTAAAATCTTCACTACTACACAGTTTTAATATTTTGTGAAACCAGCTCGAATTTTTGTGACTATTATACCGGGAATCCGTAATGGCATTTTTAAGTCGTCGCAAATTTTCGTCTTAATCAAACATTAAACATAGGCCAGCATATAGGTTAGGCTGAGATGGCTAGGGAGAGTGAATCCCCCTTACACTTAGGCCAACTAAAAGCCCATTGTGATAAAAAGCACACAGCATATAAGAAATGTTAAAAGTTTAACGTTTGGTTAGTCTACTAGTGTTAAAAAGACCACTTCTATCGCTTACGCTTTGCTGTGTTTTTTCACTTTTGCAAAAAAATAAATAGTGGCTTGATACTTTTGTAATATCGTTGATATTAAAAATTTAAAGTTGCTGTGAAAACGCATCGCTTTCCTAAAAGACACTCCGATTACCCGCCCACGGAAACGAATTTGTGTCTTCCAGCGAATTTCAATCCTTCAACGATTTGTACATCCATACATAATATGTATGAATAGTAATCAATCTACACCGTACTCATTCGCAAACAAATCAAAATTTTGAAGCTGTGACTTGAGATAAAATGTCATGCATACCAATCACCATAGCAATCGTAGCCACACATAAACAATACATGAGAAAAGCCGAAACGAGATGTGTATTTCGAAATGAAAACAAAACGAAAGACTAAAGATGCGAACTTGCCTTGTCAAACCGCTTTTTTGTTTGTCACCAATTAAGTAAATGCTATGTAACAAGTTGCGCGCATAGTTTCACACAAAATTAACAATTGCTGCCACGTGCACACTTTTTAAATAATTCCATTTATGTTTTTAATAGATTCATTTCGGAAATATCCTTTAATTTTTTCGGTTTTATTTAACGCGTAGAATTTCTATAAAACGGCAATAGTATTTGCGGAATGCCAAACCGTATGCAACGAACATTCAAAACCTACTATAGACATGAACCGCCCAAACTTGTTAATTTTGCTGTTTGCACTGCCGCCACCGCCACTGCCACTGCCATAAACAATCGACTCAGAGCATCGACTGATGGCGAGCAGTGTAGTGCTTGGTGCGCTGCTATGTATTTTCAAGTAACTTGTTGCTAGACTACTTTGCGCGCAAAGACTGGTTACGGGCCGCGTTCGTGCCATTGGTGCTCACGGCGCACGCTAAGAAGGTTCCTTAGCTTCCTAATCTATTTTTAAACAATTCCCAACAATGCTCGTCGTGCGTGCAGAAGGAGTAAATAAAGCAAATCATGACAAAAACAATGCAAAAAAAAAATGTAGACGAAGAAGGCAGCCAACAGACATACGACGCTGCGTCACCGCTACACTTACTTATGGCACGCAACGAATGCGCGCGTGCATAGTACATACACCCAATAAGAGCGTTGTTGCATGCCGCACAGGCGCAGTTTACTACTCGATTTGAGTGGTTGACTTGTTGGTGTACTGTTGGCTGGGCTGCTGTAATCATTGATGTACGATAGACTTTGTTTGTAGCTTAATATTGTTGTCGTTGTTGCAGTTGCGGCAACGGCTGTGGTTTCTGCTGAAGCTACCTGTACATACAACTTTATGTGATTCTGGTTTTTGTCCTCTTCCTAGTTGCAATCGCTGTTATGGTGCTATAGTTCCAGTTGTTTTTTATGTTGCTTTGCCTTAATGTTTTTGTTTTTTGTCTTCATTTTTCAATTCTTTATTTATTTATTTAGATTATAATTCGTGTATCGTGCGTTGAGCTGTGCTTTGTTTTTACATAGTTTTTGTCTCTTGTATATTTCGCGCTTAACTTGGCAGTAGCAATCTGGGAACTGTGTTGTGCAAAAAATGCGATATGTATGTATTTATGTACATGCAACTGAATACATAATGTGAACTGAAGAGCGGTAGCGATACCCTCGCTGGCTTCCAGTTATTTGGAAATTATTAAATAAATCCACTTCACGGTTACGCGGCATAATTAGTATTGAATGTAAATACTAGTGGTTTTATTTATAACAAGCATTAATTAATGCATGTATTTGCATGCACATAATTAGGACGGGTCGACCAATATATGTATGTACAAATGAAAAAGAAAATTTTGTAATAACACTGTGGCACAATTTCAGGGATTTTGATTAGGATCTCAACCAAATAATGCCCAAGCGGTAGTATTCACACGTGAAAGTCGAACTCTCAAAGAATTTTGTTACAGTTGGTAAAAGTTCCCACTTTTTGGTCTTAACCTCAAGTTTCGCACCGAGCACACACGCATTTAAATTCGGGCCTGCACACTTTTCGTTATCGGAAAATCATCGAAGATGCCGAAAAGGATGAGTACGACAAGGTCGTTTACTAATCATTGTGCATGCATCGTTTGTTTACATTTTATGGGAAAAATTAATGAAAAGGTGAATAATTAATTAAATTCAAATTACGTAAAAATTACTATTTATTTAATCCGTAAAACATATCTCAAGAAAAAAGAGAAATGAATGAAATAAATTATTGCCGCACATGTAATCGTTGCATCATGATTGTAAAGATGATGCAACTATGATTGGACGACCGGTGTGCAGAAAGCCTTAGACGGTTAAATTTCTTAAGCGTGCAATTTTAAAAATTTGTCCAGAAAAATAATAACTCGATGATTAAAGACAAACGCAAGTTCATAGAAATTTTGAGAAGGGTTGATCTTATAAATAAATAACAACGTTATTGAATATGTGCATAGATATGTATTTAGCCTAGACTGTGCCAAATAAAGCGAATATTTTGTTTTCTTTTCGGTCCCATATGAAAATTCAAGGGCAAAGCTGCGAGTGTTTTCTGCCATGAACAACAGCTTCTCATAAAAATACACTCACCATTGGGAGTCGGCGTAAAACTGGTTTGTATGACAACATCAAGGCGCATGCCCCAAATCGGAGGAGAAGCTCAGCTAAATTCTAACGTATTCTGTAAGCGTCAATCTATTATTATTATTATTATTATTATTTTATATTATGGGATAGATTTCGTGTATCCCTCAATATCAGGTTCCAAGTTTCGATAGAAAATATTCGGTTTGTTGAGGAGATGCCTATAGCCACACCATACTGTCCAAGTCTGCAGTAGGTGTCCAAAATTTCAAAAAAAACTTGTACAGCCGTTCCCGACATCAGCTCTTATAAAAATAAGGAGCTTCTTTTTATATAATTAGTATAGATAACACTGAATTTTATGCGGCAAATCTTAAAGCTGCCGCGAGTTCTAGCTTTAAATTAAGCCTAAGTGAAAGGTTCTATCACCTTTTGTTTCCCTGCTAGAGCTTCTCAAATATTGCAAAAACCGCGAATTTTTGACACTTTAACCACGTTTTTCTCAAAATCTAGAGCTGATGGAAACTTTATACTTACTCTATACAAAGTTCATTGGTTCACCGAAATCTGTCAAAATTGTCAATCAGCTTCGTGACGGTTCGTTGGGTTTTGTTCACTTTAAGAAAAATGTCGAAACGGAAAAACGAACATTTACTTTGCATGAAAAGTATACGAATTTGTATTTATACATGTACATTATTTCTTTATTATTTAAAAATATTATACATATTCTAATAAAATGGACACTCGGTTATGACGGACAATTTGACGCGGTCCCGTTGAGTTCGTGATAACCGGATTGCACTGTATATGTTAATCTAGGAAAAAGGCTACCTACGTACCAAATTTCAAGCAAATCGGACCATAAATAAGATTTTTTCGAATCCACCTTCCGGAAAAAAGTAAATTTTTTTCCCTTGCCATGGTGGTTGCTGAAAGCCGGACCTGCTGTTCGCGAGATTACCTGTTACAAAAAAAGGTATTTCTCTTTATATAATTCGTATATGTAGATAGATAAGAGAATATATTGCATGGAACTGAATTTACCATAACTCGACTTTGGAGGCACCTATCGGGTCTATTTTTGGCAGGCTTATTTATGTTTACGCACCGTTTGAAGCAAATCGGACCATAAATGCGATTGTTTAGCGTAGCTCTACCCCTGCACCGCCTATCGGAAAAATTAAAACTTTGTAAACTCCTCCTTCTAAACACATTTAGAACAAAAAAACAACCATTCAATCGGTTAAAAAACATATGAGAAAATTTTTCCCATTGATTCATGCTCACAATGAATTTTCAAAGCATCACAACGAATTCTCCACCTTTACATCGTCCAAAATCCATCAAATCATGCGAAAAAAGGCAAAATTTCGTAAAAAAAAATTCAAAATTTTCGCGTTCTTCTGAGTTTTCCACTAAGAAATTTCTATTTTTCCATTCGAAAAGCCATTACGAAACAATTGCACACAAAATTCCATACAAAAAATTAATTTTCGATTTTTCCAATTTCCCGACTTTTCCGGAGGGTTTTCCCAACATTTTCTTTCGTAAAAACCTTTTCCTGGCAATTAAGAACAACAAAAAAAAAAACTTGCCAAATCGGCCCAGCCGTTCTTAAGTGATGAATTACTATACATTTTTCACACCATTTATATATACATATATATATACAAGATTTGTTAAGAATTATCCACTTTTCTTGAGTGCGTTTATGTGCACAACCAAAAATACGAAATATGCATTGTATTTTAAATCTTAATATGTGATGCGACCTTGGGCCTTGTCTGGATGCGTGCTGGTTAGGTTTAAGTTATATGTACATACATAAAACAATGGAAATGTAGATAAGTTATATAGTCATTTAGCTTTTAGAATCTTAGTTTAAATGAAGACGGCTACTCTGTAGCGGTGTGATACTCTACACTGAGAAAAGAGTTCAGTTAATGGTAGTCAGAGCTGTAACCAAAACTGGTTTTCATAAAAACTATTTTTATATGTGGGATGTATTTATGTAAGTATGTGTATTATATTTAAGTAAACATATTTGTATGTCTATGATAAAGATACATTTCATTTATAGGTTAAGAGGCAACGTATTACATCTAAGGGTTAAACAATAGTAGAACTACGAGCGACGAAGCGAAGAGCATCGAGCAAAGCTTAAATTACAAACGTTTATGTACTCTTTGCTCTTCACTATGCGCTCTCCCATTGAAACATATGTATGCGTTTAAAATCGACGCTTTGCCCGATGCTCTTGGCTCGCCGCTCCACTATGTTTTTAGCCTAAGACTTTTCCAAAGGTACTTAAAACAAATGTATTTCAGAAAATGCTTATAGCAAGATACGAGTACATACATATGCAAATAAAAATAGTTAGTTAAATTAAGTATTAGTAATTGTAGTAGAATACTATTTTTAAGCAGTTGGAGCTTATACAACTAAGTATACAGTTAAGAGTTATTCATTTGTATTAGTAGCTGCGAAGTTAGAACTCTGAAAACTCCTCGTGAAAATTTTCATTTGCTGGAATCTTAGAATGGAAACTTCACTAATTCCTTTAGCGTTTTATAAATTAAACTAAATAATAAATGCAAGAGTGTGCTACTATAAGTATGTATATATGTGTGTAAATTTACATACATATATTTATATATCGTACCCTAAATAAAAAGCAGTCACAACTCAGAAATCCCAAATGTTCAGGAGAGGCTAAAAACTGTTGATGGATCAATGTCCAAATTATGAGAAAAAAAAATAAAATTTGTAAAATTTTGAGATGTGTCTGTTTTCAATTTAGGTTGCGATATGTATAATTGCAAGACTAATAGGCAGGAAGTTTGCTTTTGCGTAAACTTTGAGATTATCTATGAATGCTCTCTCAAAGTGATCTTTTCCGAGTGCAAATGGGCGAGTGCAAATTACCCCCAGTCATTGATTTACAAATCCGCCACAGACTTTCTACGCACGTATTTAGCAAAGTAGTCTGGACGCCAGCACTTGCACGAACCCGGAATTAAAAACCAATCATAGTAGAGACGCACTTGGAAACAACCAATATCATCGTGTCCATCACAGTGTTGGTTATATTCAGGTGCATTCGGGTTATTGTGGTTAGTACCATCAGATGCTGTAGCTACACCGGCACGCTTTTGCAGATACTGCTGGTAAGCTTGGAAGTCTTGTACAGATGGTGCTTGTGTGGTCGTTGTTGTAGTCGGTACAGCGTCCTCTGCATTTGGGTAGAAAATTTCCGCAACAAGCAAGCTAACCCAACGTGGTGAGGATAAACAGCCACCGTCGAGGTAATGACAGCGCGCTTGTATACAGCGAGTCACTTCAACGGTCTGTGTGAAGTAACCTTCGTACGGTATTTGTACTACATATCGCCAAAAGCCTTGGTAGTTTTTCGCAAATACTGGTGTGGCATATTCGACCTTGGCCGGACAGGGAGTGGGTGGTCCCTCATAGCGTATGGGTCCGATTTCTTCGCGGCGCTCTGCAGTAGCTTGCGGTGTGGCCGAAGTATCACCTTGTATGGCGCGATACAAAGTGCAGAAGCTGTAAGAAGAAAAAAAAAAAATAGTAAAGTAAATGTGAAAAAAAATAATTTATGTAGTAATTGAAACATATGTATGTATGTATTGCGATAAGCGATCCATTAAACTTACACTCCCCCGCCATCACAGAATTTGCGTGGCTTACGTTCTTCGGTGGCGCGACTATTAATGCGCTGTTCTTCGTCTAGGGCCGGATCGAAATAGCTGAATTCGTGTTCCTCATTTCGTGGCTGGCTATTTGGTTGTGGTGGCGTTGAGCGTTTCGCGCGTGCATTGTAGTGCCGGTCGATATTATTGTTGTCCACCTGATCGACTGGTTCGTCGCGTATTATTTGTGTCACCTTGGGTAGAGTGTCGTCAGCTTTAAGCACTGGCAGAGTTTTCGATAAAAACTTTAGTGTTTGATTTCGTATTAGTTCACTGGAGTAGCAAGAAAATATAAATATGTAGTCGTATAGTTTTTTTTTAGTAAATGCATATTTGGCCACAAAACATGGCTCACATGACTTGTTGTTGATATTTACTTACAATGGATATGGCTCGCCAAGCACATTTTGTCGCATTGGATTCTGTGGAATTTGTCCTTTGTTTAAATCACCACAAATATTGTTAACAGATACAGCAGCCTTTTTGTTACCACCCACATTTTTGCAATCCGCACTGACATGCGTATATGGTGGAGGACGCACTTTCGGCGGTACAGCGTTTGGCGATTCGACAAACGCGTAATAACCCTCGGGCGGTTCGTCGCCATAATCATTTTGTGTTTGCGCCGAGCTATCAACAGTAAGCAGCGAGAGGCATATAAATTTCTAAAAAGAGAAAACAGTTATTTATATTATTATTGTTTAAAAAATTATAATTAGTGCAGACAGTCGCAGGAAATGCGGGGGCCGCCCTACAGCGAGTACCTGTTAAAAATATTATAACCGTATAATACGATTATATTACTGAAACTATACTTTTCGAGATTTTTGACTTGCAAAAATTTTAAGTAATAATGTCGTCGAAATTGAGTTCGCGAAAAATATCCCGATCTAAAAAAAAGACAAACAAGTCGAATTATTTCCTGAAGTCGATTTTAAATACTTTTAAGTTTTGAAAATAGCCCTTCGCCTGGTTCAATTAGCTGCCATCATCGATAGATTAAAGCGCAGCATGATTTCCGCATTGACGAACGTAGAATGCAAATTGTTTTCTTTGATAAGGCGATATAAATATATTTCTACCATGTGCGAACAATTATAGTATTTCATATTCAACCAAAACACCGAGTTAACCATAGTTTTTGGAGATTTTAGACCATTAAAATGTGTACATATGAAGACACATACATATGTATATATCGTCGATGTTTTTGCAAAACCGCCTATCTTTTAAGGCGCTGGCCCAATGCAGGCTTGCTTTGCACGCCTTGCTTACTTTAATTTGGATTGATTTACTTACTGAAAACTTGTTTGACCAAATGGCGGCTGGGTACGCTGTCAAAGTAACCAGCTGTGAGGTTGAAAAGTTAAGGTCTGTTCCCTTAACTTGTAAGAATTATTTTCCTAGAAAACTCCAGAGTATTAAAAAGAAAAAATTAAATAATACAACTCAATCTTTTCACATTTATTTTTACATGAATGCGAACTAATGTTTGTATTTCAATGAAATGGTCATTATGATACATATGTATATAGATATGCATTTCATTACATTAATTCATAAAGGCCCTAACCAATACATTTTCGAAACTGCGTTTTTCTCTTATGTATTTTGGAAAGATGTCTTAAAATGCACATTCAATTAAAATCTTAAAGTTACGTGTCACTTTTTAAAAAGCCCTACAATTTATTTTTGATACTCCTTTTATAGTGTTTTTAGCGTCTACTGTAAAATAAAAAAACTGGCTGGTTATGGCTTTTGTGAATTATTAATTAACTAAAAAAAATTATAACACAAAACAAAAACGATTTAATTGAAGAATAGGGCTATAAGGAGTTTTTTCTCTCGTTTAAAGTTTGCAAAAGTGACTTTGAATCTTTTTAATCTAAGCCAGCGATATGTTAAATATACATACATAAATATGGAAACAACGAATTTTTTTAAATTATGTAAGCAAATTTTTGTTTGAACAGTTTGCAGCATTTTGTTTAAATTCATTTAGAACAGGAACATACCTCTTTGCCAAAAGCCTACAAAACGCTTTCAAAAAAAAAAACATTTGCCTATTTGAAAGTTTGAGGCGCTTAAAGCAAGGGTAGCAAACCTGCCATTTGACCAGCCTTCATACGTTTTAGTATATTTCAAATAATTTTTGACAGTTCGCAAAGCGAAGCAAGCTAATAGGCCCGTCAGAATGGGTACTTGTACGTCAATAACGGTAAAGTTTACGGAGGAAGTGGCATACGTGCCGTAGAGATACGCCACAATAAAGGTGTTGCGGCTGCAAAACAAAAATCAGCTGTTCCTTATGGCCGCGTACTTGGCGTTTACACAAGTCAATTTTTCAAGTACAACAGCAAAACATTCACACTTTGTTTACTAATTTATTCACCCTTCTCTTGATGTATTCGTCACTATGTTTGGCTTTTAGAACATACACAGAGAAAGAACTCAGCTAAATATATTTCCCTAAATAAAATATTTTGTAACTATAACCAAATGTAACTATTACCAAATCATGTGTTGAGGAAAACATATTTACTTGACGCAACTAAACCCTTTTCTCAGTGAAGTTTATTGTCTGGATGCCTACTTTACTCAAACAATGTGACAATTAATGCATATTCTCATTTGGCTTGTCTTGTGTAAACGCAAGGTTATACAGTGACGGATTTATGTGCGTCAAAAGTTAAGTATTGGCCAACGTTCGTTGCGTCCGTGGACGCAAGGGTTGCCAATCTGATGCTCTCTGTGTAATTACATACAGTCTACTCAACTGACAGTTTTATCCGTGAGCGTCACGTACGCAAAGTACTCATTCTGACGGGGCTATAAGCAAGCAAGCTTGCATTGGACCAATTCTTTTACGACACTGAAATTTTTCAGGAGAGCGAAAAAACGGCTTTTCTTTGAAGGCATTGCCTTGAGAGGCGGTATTTTCTCTAGCAATTATTTTACAAATCTGTTGGTTTAATAACAATTTTATTCAGGGTTACCAAATCTAATCAACGGCGATTTAGGCGGTTTTGCAACTGGTTGATGGGCGGTTTTGCAAATACATCGACAAATATATAAATATGTACACATTTATTTCCAATTCCACTCAGGCCGCTTACTTTTGAGAAGAACAATAAGTCAGGTTTTAACCTGCAACAACATAAAAGATATAAGAGCAACACCATACAACAATAATAAAGAAAGTGTTTGAAGTTATCTATGTATGTACATAGGTATGTAAAGCGTTCAATTTCGTGTATTATTGAAGTGTTTCTTCTGCTCTGTTGCCGCGCTTGTTGTTGTTGTCTTTTTGTAGAAAAAACATTAACTTTCGCCAAAAATGAATTGTTGGGGAGTTTTTTTTTATGAGACAAATGTAATTTGAAGTTTATTACGTACATACATATGTGTGCTATAACAAAGTACGATGTATTATTATTTTATTGTTCAGGCATTAACTGTTGCTTAGTTGCTAATATTGACGATATTATGTACGGCTATATATGTAGATGTTACTCTGTACGTTGTTTCCAATTATGATGGCGAATATTTTCTCAAGAAATACATATACATACATATGTACATATGTACGAAAAAATTTAGGAAACATTTTTTTACAAGTCTTCGTAAAGAAAATAGATTTTTTATTGCCGAATACATTTGTACGTATGTAGTTAACTGCAAACGTAAACGTATTAATTGTAGCTAGTCTTACATAGATGCATACCTATAAACGTTAATATATTTATTTTAATTTGAAGTTTTTTTTTATATGTATTTTGATATAATTGCGATTCTCTTTTACTGTTATTCTTTTAATTACCATTTCCAAAAATGCGTCATTTTCTACTTAAAAAATTTTTTTTACTTTCACATACTTAGTCGCCCTTTGAAGAGTACAACTAGTTTTGATTGGCATCATATTTTGGAACTCATTAGGTAGTCATTATGCAGGTATGCTGGGCTAATTAACAACGCCTTAAAAGTATTTTTGCGTTCTTACTCCCGCCCAAAACTCTTATTTATAGAAAATAAAATGGCAACCCTAGAAAATATTTTCGACAGTAAACTTTCCTAATCCTAGTTGGTTATCTACCCATACTGGAATATTTAATTTATCTTATCAATTAAATTAAATTAAAATTTTGAAACGGGCGGAAACCTTCCACAAAAATTATCTCGGCTGTAACCCCCCTTAAACGTCTTTCTTTTGAGTTTGTGATCGCAGAGCAATATTTAAAACAATTAAAAATGATTAAAATGCAAATATTTATACATTCAAAATGCCTTCCTGGGGATCTTGGGATTCGAAGAATCTGAATTTGCAATTTATATTTTGAAAACGGCCGCTAGGGTGCGTTTTAATGTAAAAAACATGAAAGGAACATGAATGCAAAATGAAAACAAGGTTTCTTCACGATTATTTGCACCAAAGTGATCCCAGAAGTCGCGGCGTTTTTGGTAAAAATAAACGATTTTTGGTAAAAATTAATTGCACATTCAGATTTCTCTTGCACGAAAACCCCTGGAAAGGTCTTTCGGTGGTATAAATATTTGCATTTGAATCACATTTAATTCATTAAAATGCTGCCGTGCGACCACCAACTTCTATTGAAAAAAACGCTTAAAATCGCGACCCTAAGAAAACTGAGATGTTACTTTTCTAAATACATTCCAGACATTCAGAAAAACTTGGTTTCATCAATTCCTCAGAAAAAAAGTGAAAATGTCGTACACTTATAAGTTCTAAGAATTTTCTATTTAAGCCTCACCATTCACTTTAATAGATAAAATTTTCCTCCTCGGCACATCTGTATTTATCTAAGTAAAAAAGGTGTAACAATAAACAATGCTTGTCGTATATAAATGGAAAAGAAACCTAATAAAATAAATTTAAGAGATGATTTAATTTCACTTCTTCTTTCAATTACTAAGTGAAATGAAAAGTGACCCTGCGGTGAATCAATGACTCCAATTTAACAGTCTTCTCTTACAATCTACGTTTCCAGTAGCTGCAGGCAAAGCATACCGCAATTTCTTTGACCTTTCAATTGCTATATGTATGTATGTCTGCATAGCAACTGATTACATTTAATTTATTTCTTTCTACCCACTACATGTTTTACGGACACTAATACATTTGTAATAACTTAAATACCGAGAAAGTGAAATGCTTCTGTTTCTCATTTGTTGTTTTTTTTTGTTGCTTCCAGTTTTTTTAACACAGCTACATTTTCTTGTGGAGATATTGACTGAATTTTGAGATTTTCGGAATTCAAAATGAACAAATACATAATACATACATATGTACATGCATAGTATATGAATTCATTGAATGGGTGTGCTTTATTCAATACATTTGTGTCACCTGTGCAGTAAGCACCAAAAGAAAGAAGGAACGTGCGGCATTAAGCGTGCTAGAGTTTGAAAGTATGTAGCTCTTAGTTTGCATACCAAAATATTCGAATTAAGTAGGTCAGACGTCAGCATTCAGGGTTTAGGTTACAGTATATTGTTGACGTGAATATACATATGTACACTGTCTGGTTCCTTGGTACACTTGAATTGTTATTAAGTGTTCATATGCATCTCCAATGCTCATCTTTTATGCGCATTTGTTAGAAAGGAATTTATATTTGACAAGAGCTCGCATCAAACGGCCTGTCGGATTAAGTATGTAGATGATAAGCAAATAAATTAAACTAGCAATAATATATACTATGTAGCGGAAAATGGCTGCGTCATGAATGAAAGTTTCTAACTGAACTGTATGCGAACGAGTTGTTAACGGCGAAAAGTTTCTATGTAGATTTGGTGAATTTTTGGCATTAATGCTTCTAGCTGAAGAAGCTAAATTAAATATGCATATATATATATATATATATTTACACATATATTAGCAACAGCTATACACTTGTAAAAATGTCCAAAATTAATATGTGCCATTGTTTATTTCGTAATTAATTTGTTTACGTTCTCTTGTTGTTGTAAATGATGCGTACGGCGTACGGCTCACAAGGTGCCAGCAAGAATATGCTGAAAAAAGTTACAGACATGCCGCAAAAAGAAAGCAACGGCATTTCGTGACCGACTTTTTAGTAACAGAAAACAGAAAAAAAACATGGCGCTCATACAAATATACAAAATTCATACTAACATTTCTGTATTCATAACCATCGTATAACTACCCTGTCGGAAAATCAACTACTTTAAATGCAGTTTAATTTGTGCTTTTTTATTGACTACAAGTTCAACTACTTCAACTAATTCGTTTTATTGTAAGCAACTGACGTAAAACATGTCCAAACCAGTTTAATCGTTGTATTTTTATGCATTTAATTGTGTCCATGTCGTTAAAAAGCTCCTACAGTTCGTCATTCCATCTTATTCGGGGCAAAGATCTTGCGTAGAATAGATCTCTCGAAAGCATCCAAAGCCTTCTTACCTTTGTTCTTAATCGTCCACGTTTATGTGCCATATAAAAGGACGGGCATCATGAGAGATTTGTAGAACGTAATTTATATTCGTCGAGAGAGGGCTCTGATTTTCAATTGCCTACCTTGCCCAAAGAAGCTCCTGTTGGTAAGAGTTATTCTTCGCTTGATCTTCAGGCTGACATTGTTGGCGGTGTTAATGCTGGATCCTATATAGACAAAGTCCTTCACTCACATCAAAGTTATAACTTCCAATAGGGACTAGTCTCCAAATATGCGAAGACTTTTTATATGTTGGCCAGGAGATGCTTTATATTGTCCTCATTAAATGCTAGACCAACCTCTTTAGGTTCTGTACTAAGCTGAAAAATGCTGCGCCCTTTTGGTACCATTTTCTGATAAAAAAAGAATTATTGAAAACGCTGCGCTTGGTCCAAAATTATCCTTCCTCTTTTTTTGAAGTCGGTTAAAAATATGGGTATCCTTATTTTCTATAATTTTTGTTCGAGGGGGCGAGGCGTTGGGAGTTTGGCAAGAAGTAAACATCAAAAAGTTGATTTTCCAGTGTATTTTTGGACCACCCTGCTGTATGTGCTGTCGCCGAAATGAGAATTAAAACAAAAAAAAAAGTGCAATATAGATACCAATTGTTTTCTAGACTCATAGAGTAAGTTTTGCTAATTTTTAATTTAAAAATTTTAACAACAGTCCTTAGAAAACACTTAATGATCAGATGAAAAACGTATGAACATGCAATAGATTTTACTTTGTAATTAAGTTAAATTCGACTTTTCAAAAAGGTGACAACCCTCTGAAAATATTTTGGATCTTAAACCTATTTCGTCTGACATACCTGTTGTGATGCATATGCGTGCCCCATCAATTCACTTAATTCAAGTTGAATTTGACTTTTTAAATAAGTGGCAACCCTCTTAAAGGTAGTTTTGAAATAATGCCTTTACAAAAATATTTCGATTGGCACACATATTTTAATGATTCATTTAACTTATTAAATAATTTTATTCAAATTTTTTATCATGTGGCAACCCTTTAAAAAAAATAAAACCCTTTATTTTGACACCTAATTTTTCTTAAACCGCGCAAACAGTTCAGATCTGATGTCATTCGCATGCTACTTTATCTCTGTTGGATAGCCATCAATTTATCCTAAATATCCATGCGAAAGCCTATGAATCTTAACTCGATGAAGTATCTTCACTTTTTACTAGTAACTTTTTACTTATCTCGGCGCTATATTGTGTCTTAACTCCAAAGCTTAAAAGCTAAAATATGACAACCTAAGTGTGAAACTGAATCAAACTGCTAACAATTGAATTGCAGCCGAGCTCTAAGGTATCTATTTTTAAAGTTTCAAGTCTCAACATTGTACTGAAATCTGGAGAAATAATCTACGCGAGTGCTACATTTGCTGCAAAGTACATATTTTATTTCCAACTTCTTTTAAAATTGATTAATTTTTGTGACTATTTATCACCTTTAATCCATTTATTCCGACAGGGAATGCATATTATTGCATACATATGTGTATCAGTTCCACTATATGGCATATGTACATGCGTGCTTATTTAAATACTCGTGTGTTGGTAAAACTATGCAAGCGATTGTGTCATTCAAAGCAACACACACACACAAAAGATGAGTTCGATATCCAGTAATGTGTGAAGAATCGTTCTAAATATGCATACAGCCATATCCATTTTTAAGTAACGGGAAAACATGCGCGTATTTTGATGTTTGCATTCCGTAGTTGCCCTCCTCTGTACACTCTTTGTGGTACATAAATTTAAGTGAACTTTCCACATCTCCTTTAAGTTACTTTGCTAAAAAAGCATCGTACACTGAGCTGAGAAATTTTTAATGAAAAACTTAAATAACTACCGAAGAATCTGGCAAGTGCTGATGCCACAACATATTTTTCTATGCTTCAGCAATTCCCATACTAGCCAACATACAAGTCATAGTACATAAAGTAGCTAAAACGAAAGAGTTGAGCAACGAACCCGAAAGAATAAATTCTATTCTAGTAAAATGTTAGAAAAAGAAATAATGCAATAATTACTTTGCGCATTTATTGCAAAACTCTTGTGCCGATATACATAGATACTTACATATATAGAAAGCAAAAAAGCTAAGGTGCTCTGAACAATCTAGAACATGTAGAGGAAATGCAGCATTTACATACATAAGTACATGCTGCAACAAATGTTCAGAATCACTCAAAAGTGTATATGCACGCATACAGATAACCGGAAAAGTTATTAAATTTTCCTAGCAAGTAAATAATTTGTCGCTCTTTGATTTTCATCAAATTGTTTAACCTACCCAAAATAAACGATTATCCATTGCAGCAACTAGCGTTCGACAAGGAACACCTAAATATTCACTTTTAAAATTTTTTTTCCAACTTTTTTTTTTTGTTAAATATTTTTCTTTTATTAATTTCAGTTGCACTTCTTATGCTCTTACTATTTACTCTGCTAAAACTAACACTTTTCCTTGATTGTTGTAAGCACTTAAGAGTGCTTGTAATACTTATTTATTTCTCAATGAAATTAGAACAAGATCCGTCAAAAGCTGCCACTCAACTGAAATGTTATTATGTGCAACCTAAACATTGAACCTCTGGATGTTGTGGCGCAGCATAAGACCACTTGTTAGTCCATGGAATTCAATCTCTTCATCATTGTGGCTTCCAATGTCTCTTTGCCAATGCCAATGCCATCATACTATGAAGCGCTATGAGTTGTAAATGTATAAAGTTGACTTTTCTTACGCTCACCTCTATGTGTATGTATGTATCTATCCAGTTCGAGGAGAATTTCTTTTCTTACATTTCTTCGTGCACTTTCTTCTTTGGTGCTACGTACAATTATGTACGTGTATACGATATTAACCAAATATATATAAGTATTTATGTGAGTGTAAATTATATGTGCTAACTAAAGCGCTTGTGCCGGTTACGTGTAGTTGCTTGTTTCGCTTAGAGCAGATTGTTGGTTTAAATATTTTACATAAATAACAGTGCTGTTAAATCACTACATTTCAATGATATGTAAATCCATATATACACTGTCACTCAGCAGAATAGGTTCAGCATGATTTCAACTTTAGGCTGTTTTTGCAAATGGAGTTTCGAAGCCAGTTAAATTCCCAATAGAACAACACCAAAAAAGGGGCAAAAAAGGGGGGTTTTTTGATGTTTTTCAAAGAATGGAGAAAAAAGAAAACTAAATCTTTCAATAGAATAGGTTCAGTGTAATTTATTACTGCTTAAGTATGAATTAGCAATAAAAACACATATGTTTCTTTCAAATTAGCTATTTTTCACTCATTTGTAATGTTTAAGTACAACCTCACTGATTGCTAACTACGTCGAAAACTCGATCAGGAATATAATCGTAAAGGGACTTTAAATAGTTTAAGGATACATCGACCCCCGCGGCTTGAATGACAGTAATTAAGTTTGTTTTATATTCGAATTGCTTTCCTGAGTTTCGTGTAAGCCATCCCCGATATTAAGGTCTGGAGAATATGGCGGCCATTCCCAGTTTTTAACAACCCGTGCAGTGAGTGTTGGAGCATTATCTTGTTGGAACTCCAGTGTATTGGCCCAAATGAAATTGAAAAGTGTTCCCTTGCCAAATAATGCCATAATTTTTGTTGAGTGAAATTCCAGCTTGATTATATCGAAATGCAATAAAGCGCCCAAACCATTAAGCCTCCTTCCCGGCTGCGATGGCGTTCTAGAAATTGCTGCTTTTCACCACGTTGGTGAAAGTAGTTGTAATAGCCGTCGTGCCCATCCATGTTGAACTTTTTCTGATTCGAGAAAACAACATACTGCCACTTTGTTTTCTACGCTATGGCGCGCCATGTGATTTTTATAAGCAAACAATCGTTGAGACTTACATTGAGTGTTAAGTGAAGGCTTTTTTAGGCTCCTTTCTCTTGAGATGTGTAGCTTTGTTAATTAAACTCCGGCCAGTAGAAAGACTGGCAAGCAAGCTGCTTCCCTAATTTTCGGCACTGAAGTAGAATAGTTTTACGCTTATCTCAGGCTGCGGACAGCAGCTGATAAGACCCTTTATTGGCATCCTTTCATATTTTTCCGTACTGTTTAAAAACTGCATATTTCATTTTGGCTTGGTGAAATAACACAAGCGGCAATAACGCAAAATTTGCTTTATTTCACTTTTACAAGTCTATTCTGCGCTGGTAATAAAAAGTTTGTAACCGGAAAATAAAGTTCCTGTCAATTTTTAAACCCTTTTCGCATTCTGTGTACTCTTGTAACCGGTAAATTTTGTAACCATCTCATAAGCTGGTAACAAAGTATTGCCCCGTGAAATATGCAATGCCAAAATTTGCACAATTCTTCATAGCTGAATCGCTGAATATTTTAACTGCATTACCAACGTTCCTAGAATCGCGGTGACAAGAACTGGTAACATTTTTTGGTAATAAAATTTCCCGGTTACAAAATCTTCGGTAACGCGCAGAATAGACCTGTTAATGGAAATTAAATTCACTAGTAACAGTTTAATATTCGATTCAACTACAGATATTACGGTATTTAACCACTTAGCTACCGATTTCAATATTCGCAGTGTCCACTAACATAAGGAGTGTTCGCTATGCAACTGCCCGTAAGAATTAGCCAGTAACAAAATTCAGAGAATAAGGTATCTTACTCTCTCAAATAGAGAAACTTACTGAGTTTTGCGCAAACAGGAATTAGCAAACATTTGCAAGCTTCACTGCCAGCTGGCGTCCACGGTTGCATTACGAGCATAATAAAATTTTTAAATTATTTCAGGTGGAAACCAAAACAGGACCTATACGTATATTTCTTCTTATTTTGACTTTCTTCAACATACGCTTCAATTTCTTTGTGGAAGTCACTGTCGGATTTCCTATATCGACAGCGGTGCCGAGTGCGTTCCGATTACGAATACAGCTTTTTCAGCCGAGTACCTTTCAAATGTTTGGAATTAATTATATTAATTGAATAAACGAATATTTACATACTTCTTTCATTAGTAAATCGCAACAAGATTGTTCATTTTTAAATTTAACGAACTCGTTGATTCAAATTAATGTTGACAAAATGCAACCGTGTGCCACAATCCTGCTTGCAAATTCTTACTGGCGAAAATTTTCCCAGCACGAATTTGCAACTTCCCCTCCAAATGAAATGTCAAAATTGTGCTCTCTCCTTGCAAGTTTTACTGGGTTTTTGGCTAAACGAACACGATTTGGTAACAATT
>NW_023458561.1:23648604-23793690 GCF_013731165.1 Rhagoletis pomonella
TACGTATGCAACTTTTAAGTGCAATGCATTGTGGATAATTGGACTCATGTTTCAACTTATTTGTGTGAATTCGAAATTATCCTTACAAGGTCGATTGCTCATTTGTAATTACAAACATATGTATGTATGTACATATGTACATCAATTCTTAAAAAAGCATGTTTACCAATTTTTGTATAAAAATGAAAAAAAGCCCACCGCGGCAACAGTTCAAATGTTGATTCGCGTTAGTTCATCGTTTGGTCGAGAAAAGAGTGACGATATGTTTGACGATCTGCAAATGATCTATATGAGTGTACGCATTCTGCGCTTCTGGTCACTGATTTACGAACACACCTGGCGCCGTTATGTTTGCTTATCGATGACAACGTTTTTAGTTTTCACTCAACTCTACTATATGTTTCACACTAGCGAAGGTATCGACGCCATAATTAGGAACTCCTATATGCTGGTGCTTTGGTTCAATACGTTATTGAGGGCTTATTTGTTGCTGTACGATCGGGAGAAGTACGAACGGCTGTTGAGTGATCTAGAAAAATTTTACTATGACCTAAAGGTAAAGTGCTTTTTTTGGATGAAAGTACTACATATCGCACACCTAGATTTAAAGTGAGTTAACTCAAAGTTCAGAGAGGGAAATTTAACTGCTTGTACTTCGTATAGATTCAACGCAATTACATAATACAAAAACAGGTATAACAGTAGTTTTTAGGGTGATGTGTATAAAAATTAAAATATCTCCATTAATTGGATGCAAGTCCTATGAATTGATTTATCCAAAAAAATCGGCCAAAATTTTTTTTTTCGTTGATCGCACTTTAGATCTTGGTGTGCGATATGTATATATGTTTTGCACTCTCTTGTGGAGTTCGGCCAGCGCTGGGCATGGCTGTTTAAATGGTTCGCGCTACAAAATCGCCAAATTTTAAGTATTGTTTAATAGAATAATGCAAAAATTGTTGTTACGTCTAAAAAAAAAAACAAACAAATTCGACCTACGATTAATCGAAGTTGATTTAGTTTTTAATTAATTGCTTTAGTTGAGTGATTGTTCTGAAATATTTCCGGTGTTTCCATGCTGGTCATATATGTTGTTGCGAATATTCGCATTCGCATTAGCAACCGCGGATTATATCTGTAACACATAACGTGTAATGTCAAACAAATCGGAATAGGTTAGTTAGTCCCTGGTGCAGCTACCGAAAAAATATATATATGTTAATCCAACCAGTAAGCCATCTACGTGCCAAATTTCATTTCAATCCGTTTAGCCGTTTTTGCGTGATTGAGTAACAAACAACCAAACATATAAACTTTCACATTTACAATATTAGTAAAAAATAACAGTAATATGTTTATATACAATAGATGTCACTCCCATTTTTCCAATAACCCTCAGTATTCTAATGAGCCTGATTTCACATACATACTTCAGCAATACTTTCAGATATGAGGCCATGACACGATTCAATAATACAAGGTTCGATAAACTGACGGTTGTCTCTCTCGCACCGCTCCCTTAGCAGTGGCACCGTGTTGCTTCTTTGCAAATTTACATGGAAACAGTATAGCTTTGGTGTGAAATAAAAGTATAAGCTTTTGTGCAATATGTTTATTTGTATATGCATATGATATTTAACTGATGAAAACATAAGCATTGGATGTTTACATCAATCTCATAGTAGTCTTATTTTAATTTTGAGTCATTTTGCAGTTTTTGTACAGCTAAATAGCACATAAATTACGTAATTCACGTAGATATATCAATATTACGTTCAACATTTCATTTAAAAGTCCAGATTTCCTGCAAATACATTAGAATTTACAAAAGGAATTTTACTACTAATTGCCTACTTTACGTACTTTTCTACTACCATTTTCGCAACAAGGGATTGCAGTCTTGCCCTTTCTCTGTCCTTCGTAAATGCGACCTTTTGTAAGGGAGTGTCAAACCGCAGCTGTCAATAATTATCTAACCTTGTGTTATTGAATCATGAGGCCATGAGAGCAGAAGTGGCCTAAGCCACAATTATTTTTTTTTATAGTACGCTAAGCAGCTGTAAATGTGAAAAATAAGCAATACGCGCAATACTTCTACTTTAAAATTTGAGACTATTATAAATATGCCGGTAGGTAGGTGCAAACAATTTTTTTTTTTGGGTTAGGCCACTACTGCTCTCATTTAGTATGTATAGGTGGCGCCACGCCCACTTTTTCAATATGGTATTTTCCTGCTGTAAAATGGAGACCATATCTTAAATTAGACCTCAAGCAATACATCGGTGGTAACTGCATTCAATTCCATGTATTACTTTTTGAGTGATGTGCGTACAAACTTACAGACAGACTGACAAAAAATTAAAAATTATTGATTTGGCTTCTGTTGCTCTAATAAAGACCCGCCCATATTCGTTTTTCCTTAATATTTATAATGTAAATACAAGAAAGAAAATCTGTTCCCACATCCTTATATATTGATACACATAAAGTTGCTTCAGGAGCACTGAATTACATTAAATAAAACATTATAGAAAAAAAAAATAAACAAATTTAGGTAATTTATAGTACACAGAGCTAAAAACAATTATCTTCTTTTATTTTATATTTTCTCAGAAAACAAAGGATTCCTACATACAAGATCTACTTACCGAGGTCAACTCGACTGGAAAATATATGGCGCGCGGTAATCTCTTTCTTGGACTTCTAACCTGTTTTGGGTTTGCTTTCTATCCACTCTTTACTACCGAAAGAGGTTTGCACTTTGTTGTGTCCATATTTCAGAGCTTGTTTTCCACTAATTTATTTTTTCACTTGTCAATAGTTTTACCTTTTGGTAGCATGATTCCAGGCATTAACGAGTACAAGAGTCCTTTCTACGAGTTTTGGTACATTTATCAGATGATAATCACACCCATGGGCTGTTGCATGTACATCCCTTATACAAGTCTGATAGTGGCTCTGATTATGTTTAGTATTGTGATGTGCAAAGCTTTGCAATTTCGTTTGAAAACTTTGCATCGTGTGCGGCATATTGATGGGTTGATTCACAAAAATGTTAAGGAATGTATTCAATATCAGCTAAACATTATAAAGTGAGTAAAGTGAAATTTTTATATTAAATTCTTTTCTAATAGTGTTCATTTATGTCTATACACATACGTATACATACATATATTAGGGCGGGTCATTTTTTTGTTTGACTATGCGCGTATAGCGTAATATGATTCTACGTGTAATTCTAAGCAAATTTGCCGAAGAAGCCATGGGTCTTAAATCAATTTGGAGTTTGCCAAATTGCGAGAATTGGTTTCAAAGGAAATATGAAAATTTTCACTGTTGCACCCTCTGGTGGAAGTTTTAAGAAAACTCCTTATAGCATATTTTTATACAAAATGTAAAAGCACTCCTTTTCGACACTTCTTAGAATTATGCGTAAAGTTCTTCTGTGCAATACGCGCATAGTCGGAAAAATCTCCTATCGAAATTGACCCGGTCTAACATACACACAAATGCTATATGTATATCACAATGCAGCTACATCGGTCGAGTGAATAATTTGACAACCTACATTTTTCTTTTGGAATTTCTTGCTTTTGGTACTCTTTTGTGTGCGCTGCTTTTCTTATTAATTATTGTAAGTATTAGTTTAATTTTAAACCAATTCATAAATATCAAGAAAATTACTTATTTCATCAAAATTTTGTTGCAGGTGGACTCAACAGCTCAGACGGTTATTGTTTGTGCTTATATTACAATGATATTTGCACAAATTTTGTCCTTATATTGGTATGCAAATGAACTTCGGGAACAGGTATTTAGTTAATATAAAGATATGAACAAATTTGCACACACTTTTTTAAATTAAAAAAATTAAGTACAGACGCAAAGAAACTTCTCTCCATAGTTGCCCAAGAGTTCGAATAATAAAGTGCGAACAATTTAAAGTTTTTTTCATTTGAGGTGTTCACTGTTCATTATAAAATCGGTTACAAAATGTTCTCGTCAAATGAGGGTAGTCTTCCAGCATTCACTGTGAAATTCTCGCAAAACTTATATGTAGTGTAACCTATACCTATATATAAGTAATAACCTACACAATTTAAATTTTTAAACAAAAAATACAACCAACTTTAATGTTCAAATAAAAATGTCCGATTTTCGCGAAATCTTCGAAAATGCGATCACTAAATCCGTATCGCTACGAACGTAGTATGCACGGTGGCGAAAATATAAATAGGCACGCGACATTTTAACAAGTTTTTCTTTTGTTTATTTAATGTAAATTATAATTTCTTTTATAAAAGTGTAGCTCATCTCTAACAAAAAATATGAACATAATTCAAAATTTATAAAAGTTCGACCAATTTCAACAAATTTTCAAACTTTTTCTCAGACTTTTTGGAAAAATTTTTGGTATGCAGTTTTGTAGTCCATTAAATTTTGGTGCTCATTAAATAAAGGTCAAGTTTAAGTGGCTGCAAAATATCGTTGATTTTTAGCATGATTAGACGATGTTACTTTTTTCCAAAAAAAAAAAAAAAAACAATTGCCAAAAATCAACGGTAAGTCCTGGATATTTCAAACTTGATTTATTTATACTAAAATTGAATGACAATAAAAATGTGTTCGTACTTATCCGAATTCAGTGGCAAAATTGTCGAAAAATTGGACTAAAATTGGTTCAATGACATCCCAGATTATATTATGCAATTCTTAACCCTACTTCATCTCTATTCGATTTACCAAAAATATTTTTACACTGAAAAATCTTACCAATTTTCATTTCTTTGCAATCATAGAATCTTGCCATCGCTGCTGCTGCTTACGATACTGAATGGTTTACATTTCCAATAGCGGTGCAGAAGCATATTCTCTTGATGATACTGCGAGCTCAGAAGCCGCCAGCGGTACGAATGAAGAACATACATACATATTTAATTTCTCTCTTATGCACATACATATCGACGATGCCTTTGCAAAACCGCCCATCGACCAGTTGCAGAACCGCCTAAATTGCAGTTGTGGTAAAAATGAGGCTTGGTAACCCTTGGCGGTTTTGCAATTGCTCGATGGGCGGTTTTGCAAAGGCATCGATGATATGTATGTACATATGTATGTATATACATTAGACCGTAGCGAAAAAAAGTTTGCCCCCTGAGTTCAAAGTATTTTCAGGGACGGTAATCATTATGCGTAACATAATTTAAATGATCATTTCGTCATTATTTTATGATTTTTATTTTTTCGCTTAAAAATAATAATTATTATTGCGTTTTATTTTTTCACTTAACGGAAATAATTATTATTTGATTTTTATATTTTCGATCAGAAGTAATAATTATTTTATGATTTTTATTATTTCGCTCAAAGATAATAATTATTATTTAGTTTTATTTTTCCACTAAAAAATAATGATTATTTATAAAATTTAAAAGGTCATACAGACCCAACCAACTAAAATTTTGACCTGAAAATTTTGTGACTTATTCCTTTTATGGGAGTATCTCTACCACGTCGAAAATCACGCTGGTATAGCTTTAGAGTTTTTGGATAATCATTATTCTCAATTGAAAAAATAAAACTCAATAATAATTATGTATTACATATCTTTGAGCGAAAAAATAAAATTATATTATTTTTTATCGAAAAAATAAAAATCAAGTAATAATAATTTCCTTTGAGCAAAAAAATAAAACTCAAATATTGTTATCGTTAATTTTTACTGTTTAAACTCGAAAAATCAAAATCATTGTAAATTACAATAGCACGTACGAATACATATATTAAAATTGTGAAATAGGTGAACTTTTTTTTTGTTTGCCTGCAATGTGCTACTGCCATGTGCATACTCATGTACCTATTTCATTTTCTTGTGCTTTCCAGATAATGGTGGGACATATTCATCCTATTTCGTTGGAGCTATTTCAATCTCTACTCAATGCTTCTTATACTTACTTTACATTGTTGAAACGAGTTTACACTTAAGGTTTCCAAATATTCGTGTTAACTACGAATTATGCTACGTAGTTTTTTTTTTATAGTAACTGAATGATAAGATAGCACAATGAGACGTTCCCACGACAGTCGGGTCTACGTAACCGGAACGACCCAGATTTATATCTGGCCAAGGACTGTCACTCCAGCAACACTCCCCAAAAAGTCTTTGGGGAATTTGTATGCTGCTACAACAACAACATAGCACAATGAGAATTCACTAGGCTTGCCCTATTTTTTTTTATTTATGCACGCCTATACTATATAAAATACTTTTACGATTTGGCTTTTAATTTAATTTTTATTTCGAATTCATCTTACCTTCAATAGATATTTTCATTTTCAACAACTTTTACTTTTTCAGATAAATAAAGGTATATATTGTATGAATACATTAATATTAATTATTTTCTCCCATGTTATAAACAAAGTTTAGTCAAAGTCTTAAATTTTTTTTATGTTTATTTAATATACTTAGGCATATGCTTCTTTTATATAATTGATTTTAATTAAAATCTACTTTGAAGTATTACATTTGGTTTTTAGCTTATTGCAAGGTGCTAAGTTACGTATACATAGACATATGTATGTAGGTTTGTATCAATAAATCTTCTGAAATATAATTATTTAATAATTAAACAGTATTTCGTTTCGTTCGTACAAACAGTATTGCAATTATTTTGCGTCATTTTGCGTAAAATCTAAAGCTAAAGTAAATGAGGCTAATTTTAGTTATTGAATATAAAATTAAAACATAAAAACACGTTGCACATAAAAATGCATTGCGACTGCTAAACAATGCATGAGTGTATTAAAATAATTAGATCAATGTGCAAGCTGGCATTGCGATACTATTAATTTTTCACCGTTGAAAAAAACTTTTTTTGGTGCCTATGGACACCGCGATCCAAACATATATACCTGCATATGTATAAGAGTAATAGTAATAAAATGTATATTAGATAAATATTAATCTATAATTGATTTTAATGCAAAAAATAAGAAAAAGTGTGTATACAGGCTTTTCCAAAATTAGAAAAAAAAAATTAAAAATTAGGAATTTTGAGAGATGGGTTCCAGAGAAATATTTCGCACTAATGTTGTCACTGTTGTAACAACATGCAAACTCCCCCAATTTGCGGAATGTTGCTGAAGTGACCGATAGTCGCGCAGTTAAAGGCAATGACAATCCTCCGAGCATATTTCTGTCCTGAAAAGGCTTCCCATTAATACCATTTGTCGTTCGGAGGCGGCGTTAAACTTAGGTCCCTTTTTTTGTGTTTCAACATCAAGACGGACAAGTTGGAGAAGAAGGTGGGACAAATTCTTGGCAAAAGACTAAGCGCCAAAAGTTTATTTTAATTTTATTTTTTTGCTGAATTGACGGTTCTTGGCCAGACATATATGTAGTACATATGCTAATATGAGTCGTTCCGGTTATGCAGAACCGACTGTAGCTTATAATTCATTCTGTTGGAAATGCATTAATTGACTCGGATAAATCATGAGGACCGGTTTTACGATACGAGACCGACTTGGGTAAAACGTACCAAGCACATCCACAAGCACTAGCAAGTTGCTGTTGCTTGAGTTAAGCAGTTTTCCGAAAACTGAGCCGAAACTCAAGTTGAATTTTTATTCACATATTCGGCAAAGCATTCGGCACTATCGCGAATTTCACGTCAACAAATATTCCCAAAAATAATTATAAAACAACACAAAAACAATTTTTCCCAATTTGCTTTTGTTTTCCATGTAAAATTATGGGAAAGATTTATTCACATGGAATTGGTGATAGGGCCGATTGATTGTCTTTCCAGTACTATTCCGTACAGGTTTATGAGGAATGTTTTATGCCGTTTCAACAGTTAACAAGAAAAGAGATATTTCCTACTGCTGTCGCTGCATCTATAAAATAAGCAAAGCGAACATTGGACTATCTTCGCACTCTTCAGTTATAAAAAATGTTGCAATACTCTTGAACCCGGCTATACAAAATAATAATTTAAAACGATATTTGAATAATAGTTACTTACAGCACTAATTAATGTTACAGTTGTAAATATAATCGTATTTTTATATTAATACATGATTAACATGATCACATGTTTACATACATACAAATATCGTATTTCAGAGTTTCCCACGTTATGCATATATTTGTAGATGAGCACACCAAAACATAATTCACCACAACGTGGTCGTACCTATCTACCTGTTTAGATAATTTCATATATATATATATATATATATATATATATTTATATCAAACTGTCATTATATTTGCACAACTCCTGCTTCTGACCAAACTATGTAAAATGTAGCAACAATCAATAAGCCAACTTCTGATAACTTTTCAATTTCACTTAAGCCCGTAGTTAACATGTATTTTTACAATAATTTATTCATCTGTGCATTCAAACTACATTCACTGGTATTAATCTATTTATAATGATTTGTAAATTGCTATTGCTATATCATTTAATATCTGTTTGCCTCTTAGCGGATATTAAGTGTCGTATACATAAATATCGACACTTTTTTGTACGTAACTAAATGTCACCTAAAGACTGCAATTGCCTACAGAATGCAACATGCATACATACATATCAAATACATACATACACGTACATTTATTTATATAAATTTGGTCACAATTTTCTTAAATTTAAAAGGAATCGCTTCCTTGGTAAATCGTTCAATTGCGTTTTACATAAAGTCAATAGCGAAAACGCCAATGATGCTTAGCTTCTACCGTTAATCCTCTTATTCATTCCCGAATTGCTGTATATTTGTATTATCAATTGTTATAATTCTTATTGAAGTTCACTAAGGAGCGACACCTCAGTTTTTGGGTGAGACCGTTATAAGTTTGTGTGGCGTTACCGGGGAAATCTGGAGTAAATGAATGTTTAAAATGTTAGCATATATATGTATAGTATATACACAGTTTATTAATGTTATAAATTATCATACCCAAAGTGATCGGCTGCCCATGAACGAATCGTCATCGTCTTCGATTAAGCTGTGATGATGATGGTGGTTCTGCTGATCGATAAATATCAAAGTGTCTTTGCTGCATGTATTAGTAGAATTACGCAACATTGACGATAACGTTTCGCTACATTCGCGTAATTTACAATTTGAACTGGTGGAGAACGAATGCCTTAGATTGAGGCCATGCACGTGCTGATGATTGTTAGCTTGAGTTCCACTCTCCAGTGCTGAGACACTCGAACGACTACCATGCCATGGCTGATGACGCGATAAGTGGAGTTCGTGTGCTGTATGCGCTGCCACTGCAGCGCTAATAATACTGCTACTATTACTCTTTAGGCTGCTAGAGAGTAATACTTCCTTGTAGTTGCTGCTCGCTGTGCCCGAAGTGGCTGTGAATCCATTAAACTTGTTTTGTAATGTCGAAGCGCCATGTATGGACGCGGCTAGCGAGTGTGGCGAAGAATGTGACGACAGCGATGAACTGGAGGAGGAAGTTGAGGAATTTCTAATGCGGCTACCATTAATACCGACTGGAATTGCAGACATGGGAATGAGACTCGTGCCCGGAGTGTTGGGTTTACCAATTATTTCGGCATGCACAAGGCTCATTGGCCCCCGATTTGGCAATGTGGAGTTATCTATAGCATAGCCATTGGTTAATACTGTTAATACTCTATTTGCTGAGGTGCTAGCAGGTGCTTTTGATGGTGTCGCACAAGCTGGTATCAGCGTCGCCTCAGTCGTCGTCGTCGTCGATACTGCCATCGCCCTGGAAGTCGATACGGGTGACGATTGTAATTTGGTAACAGATGTTGCGCTGTTCACGGATTGTGGTATTTTTGTTTGTGTTTGACTTTCTTCAGATTGACAGTCTTCGTCCATAACGAAGATCTGATTGTCGCCAACGCTACTGGCCATAAATTCTTCTTTAAGGGATTTAGCGATGCTATTAACAATTTCCTTCTTGCAATCAGCATTAACCTCAACGTCAATAGCGACAGCGTCCGCATCAACAAAGTCTAGCGTTTCAATATCGACTGAAATCTTTTCAATGTCCACAACCATTGGAGCCGTTTCTGTATTTTCTGTAGATAAAAATGTGTTAGGAAAGGGTTTAAAGCATTTTCAGAATTTAGACTTACCATTGACAACTGCGTCCACTTCATGTACAGGTTCCTTCAATTTTGGTATATCCACGGATTTTTCGTCAGCTTTTCCAGGTGTTGTGTCAATCGCTGGAGCTGAAGCGACAATAACAACTTCCTTACGATCCTCGGATATATCTTCTTCAACGAGTTTCTCCTCGGTGGCGATTATCTTCTCAACCACTGCCATTGGAGGCGGTGCAATTCGCGAGACCCAGTGATCGCCAGAATTCGAACTCGAACCGGAGCATTCAGTTGCATCCCCGGTGCGACGTTGGTAAAATAACATGTAAGCCTCATTATTAATTATCTCTTCTTCGATTGATTCGTTGGGTACCTTGGAAACCCTTTGATCGTCGAATTTGTACCACTGCCTATCGTAGGGGTTCTTACATGCGGCAGTGTAGTGACCCGTCTCGAGCGTATCCCCTTGATGGTAGCACACAGCGTACAAATCATAACGCGTCTCCCTGTTATCTCGTGAGCTAAGCGTGGATGATCGGGAGTCTCCTGAACGTGTCTTTTTCCATGGACTTGGGCGACTATGCGGCCCCATGTCCAAAGCAGCAGTCACACTGAGCGTTGTGCGCGGTCCTTCCTCCTCTTCATCGCCGCGCGCCAAATGCGGTGACATATCGAATGCATTTAACGGGAATTTTACCATAGTGGTAAGTTTTGCCGCATTTGCGCCCTTCTCGTGGTGCTGACGGAAACGCTTGAAATGCACCACCAATATGTCAGGAAGCGACCATAGACCTAGCGTCTTCACAACCGGCAGATATTGCTGACAGTGTGGGCAGCGCCAGGCATCCTCGGCACTCAATGTTTCAGCTTTGGTGTAGTGCTCAAGACATTGCTCTAAAGTAAGTACTGCAGTGTCGTTTGCCGTCTTCGATTTGCCATCGTTGCTTAAACGCGGTACACTTTCGTCTTCCACTACCTTATCACTGAGATCCGCAAAATGTTTTTCGGGCTCAGACCACTCGAGCAAAAGTTTTATATGTGGTGGTCCAGCCTCCGCCGAGAGTACTGATAATGCTAAATCGACCATCTCCGTTAGAAGCGGGTGCTCAACATTCTGCAGGTATGTGTCTGGATCTGCAGATGGATCCTGGAGACGCATTTGAAACATATCACTGAGTGGCTTTGCATTCGAGAAAACTTCAGGTTTTAGCAATGACGCCATTTCGCATAAAAGTAGTTTTTGTAAATCGGCATAAGAACAATCTCGTGCTGCTAGCAAGCTAAATGGCATGCCAAACCGTTCTACAGTATAGACAGGACCGTTGACTTTCGCTGCTTCATCACCTTCAACAGCTACTTTCCGCTTGCGCACATTCGCGACCAGTAAAATTAGCTCCGTTGTAGTGCTGGCAGTGGATGGAGTATTTGTGACCTTGGGGCCAGCTGCATTGGAATTGGCATTGGCATTAGTATCGGTAGTTTTGCCAGATGCACATATCTTGTTGGCCTCTGTTGAATTTGTGATAGAATTCGTTGCCGCGCCACTAGTTTTGGAATTAGCATTGGTGGTGCCAATTATGTCCTCCTTCTTCTTCTCCTTCTCCTCGGATGCAACTGTTTTCGATGATACCGTTGCTGGCGCGTTCTTTATTTCGGGTACTTCGATACAATAAATCGATTCGATACCACTTAATGTAGCTACTGGTTGTGAGTCGTAGAAGACGCGCGTAAATCCTTCTTTGTTTATATCAACTAGCACCATGCTTTTGCCCTGAATGCCAGTATCTGTTTGTAATTGGTCGCGTAAGGCGACAATGGGCGAACCAGTGGGCACGCTTATACCGATCTTTATTTGTCGCGGTTCTCGTTGCAGATATACCACAGTTACGAAAACTGTCTGTTGCATCAACTGTGGCAACTGCACCGAAATGCAATGGAACGGATCAAATGTGTTGGATTGTTTTTTACAGCGTGGGCAAGTGAGCGACGAGCGGAATTGTGCCTGGAACACCGCTTGTACGAAGGAATTGTTGCAGCGGATGTGATTTGCCAACGTTTCTGCGGCGATTACTTCATCAGGACGGCCATAGGAATTCTGAAAGTGCGATCACACAATAATGAGTCATGTTACTTTGATGGATTAGCTACAAGAAATGGGAGAAGCTGACAGAATAAAGGATTTGACATTTTGTTCACAGGCCCTTAGCTTAAGGGCCTCTAATGTACAAAAAATTTCCGATCTTATAAATTTTGGTCAATACATAAGCTCTATTCGATTTATCTGCTGGTGATCATACGCCATACCCTATACGTATGTATAAGCATATTAAGGTGCATCTCTCTCACCAAAAAAATAAAAATAAAATAAAAATTGTACCTACCATGTAAACCAAAGTTGCCGAATTCTTAACGAAATCTTTAAGAGTATCTCACTTCTATAACGATTTTTTTACACAAAAATAAAATTGAAGGAGAACGAAAAATGACACTGAAGATGACACAACGCCGAAACCGGTTTGTCTGCAAACCCCAAACTTGACAAGGGATGACGGAAATTCGTTCCAAAATAAATCAATATTATATGAAGTGCTTGACAAGAACTCGTAAAGAAATTTCTGTACGAAAAATACATAAAATTCTGAAAAAATTCTACAAGAAACTCTTCACATAGCAGCATTATTTTCACTGCTCAACCGATTTTCTTCCGAAATTTCGTAAAAGAATCGAATAAGTTTTTTTTTCAGTTTAAAAAATTCTTATTCGTTTTAAGAATGACATTGCAGCAGCTAAGAAATCAACCGATATTATAGAGAAAACTCATCTGTACAGCACTCTTTGCAACAATACACGCCTAATATTCCTAGCGTAGGCTGCGTTTCTCTAAACTCATTTAAGTGGAAATTAACTTTAATTTATTTTTTTATTTAATTCTCATTTAAATTATTTTGAGTTTCAATGAGTTCTTTATTCAATACTACGTTCAAATTGACGGGCTAAACATGTTAAATGGGCTTGAACCAGTTAAATAAACAAAACATGTTCATAAACAAGTTAAATCGCATGCAATTGTTGTTGGAAAATTCAACCAGTTAAATCACTTAACTCGTTTGAAAACCAGTTCAGCGCAGAGTTGTATCAGAAAGCTTTCTGCTCCGGCCAATCAGAAAGACCCAAAAGCTTTCATTTGACACGCCAACGTTCAAAAAATTTATATTCTGAAAAATATTACAAATTATCAAAAAATATCAAAACTGTATGCATGTCTGCCCGCCAAAAAAGACGCCCAGGCGGTAAATAGTTATTTCCCATGAGGTCTCATCGTACGCAGAGATAAATAGTGCATACGAACTAAACATTTTGAAGTCTCTAAGTTATCCGTATGCAAACAATTGAAATTTCGAAAATTAAAGTAATTTTCACTTAAATGAATCTGGTGAAACGCAGCCTTAATAAATAAATGCCTACTATTAGTTTGAGAATGGCAGGCGCGTTGTTTTCTCTTGAATGAACTATGCATGATACAAAAAAACAAGGTAGTTCCATTGTCACTTTTTCGTCGCCATATTAACAACCTGACAATTAAGCAGATTGTGACATTTCGTGCTACCATACCCAATATCTAAAATCCTTCAAATTTTCTTATTAATTTTTTGTCGATTTAAAAATATTTTGTTCTTACATGTACATTTTAAATTGTGTGAAAGCTGACAGTTTATAGAATTCAATAGCGACGAAAACAAAGGGGGTTAAGTGGTTAAACCTTACCTAAGCCGATCATAAAACTTGCGACGCAATTTCAGCATATGCCTATGGGTCTTGGCGAGAATGTAATCCCTGAAGGTTTAGCTTAAAATGGTTCTCGGGATACACCCTGTGATCCTGTTACTTTCCAGAAGGTGTCGCGCCACAAGAATTTTAGTTTATTTGGCTTATACCGCTAGCTTTCAATGGCTTCGAGATCGTTTTCATATACCCTCATTTTTCATACCTCATACCTCTTTTTACCTCTATTCCAAGTTCTACGGTGGCACGCCGCATTTTCCAATAAATCCATACATATATCCAAACAAAGTTCCGGGACTCTACCACAAATAATTCCAGAGATATGCACTATGAAAAATTCGATTTGTATGGGAGGTTCCACACGCCCTTTAGATATCGGGTTTGTTTTAGCCTATAACCATTCTTGGAAAATTTGTGTCCGAAATTTCCAAAAAATCGGTACAGCCGGTATGAGCATTGCGACTCCTCAAGCGAAATGAACTAATGATTGCAAAAAATGAAATCAAACATCATAGTTGACCCAAAAAGAATATTAGACTTCATTCTCTCAACTTCTCAGAATGTAGAAAAGCTAAGAAATATATAATAAGATAGGATATATTAAAACAGCCTCCAAACATTTACTAAAGACGCCCTTGGACTACACAAATCAGTTTGATTGAAAATTTATTTGTATCTATTTATTTTATACTTCAATTTTGGGTGTGTTAAAATTTCATGTGAAAACAATATGTGTTGCTGGAAAAATTTTAGGCCCATGGGTCCTAAAGTAAATTCCATTTGCTGTCAAATGGACAAAGACAATATTGTATTACGAAATGTGTAATTTCAGTGTCTGAATTACATCAGAATCATCGTATCCGATATAGAAAACTACATTGTGAAATAATGAGATGACATGAGGACACTAAAAAAATTTTAAAATATGTTCACTAAAATTCTATTAATATTAAAATAATGATTTGGCAAGTTGGTATCGAATTTTATGTTAAATTTAAACGTTTTTAAGACAAGATATTGATTATTCTTAAAAGGTATATATGAATACAACTATTTTCTTTATAATCCCAAATTTAGGATATAAAATCTCCCACACCAAAAAACTTACAATTGGGTAACGCCGCTTCGATTTTTTTACAATTGAGCAATTGTCAAAAATCTGCTTTTTAATCAAAAAGTTGTTTATTGAAACTACCTTCTTTTTTGTATCATGGAACTATGTATGTTAAAAAAAAAATAAGAAAAATTTGGTATAGAAAATATAAATAAATAAAATCGCCAAAACGTCAGGGTATTAAAATTTTAGATGCTGATTGTATATAATAATTTCTTCAAAAAACGTTAAATATCAAAAATTACAAATTACAAACTTTATCGACTAAATAAACGTTTTAAGACTTGTTTCTGGAACTCCATTGATTGAAATAAATGCAAAAGAGTGCTTCAGCGTTTTCTTTTCCGACGAGAGAAAGGAGTGACACTAAAAAAACAACTCGTGAGATTTTCTCATATTGCCGTTTTAGCCCCCATATACATATTTGTTACCGTAAAAAAAATGATCGCTACTTTTAAAACAGAAGAAATTTTTTTGTCAAGGTAAATTTAAAAGCTATTTCATAATGATTTGCTGTCGACGCTATCGGCGTCAACGTTAGCAGCGCTGCTACCTCCTCCTTTAGTTTATCTTATCTACACGAGACGCTAGGTAAATTGTAGCTTTCCACTTTGCGAATTTGATAATAATTCAAGTGCACGCGTAGCAATACTTACAATCACGGCGCACTCGAATTACATACCTGCATACACAGATGTGTATGAGTACAAACTGTCGCGAGAAAATATTTTTAATAAAAATACATACTTCAACAATAATTTGCTTTTGTTTACATAAGCAGTCGGCGCAATATTGCGACAAACCCTTTTCATTTCTCTCCTCACTCTTTCTTTTTGATCACTTGTTTTTTGTTTTTGTTTTTTTTTGCAGATGCCTAATTTACAATGAATGTAAATAAGAATTGTAAAATTAACTGCCACAATCTGTCTGGTCGCCATCTATTGGCTAGCCACTAGAGCATTTGATGGGCAAAAATTACGCCGCAACATTTTCCTCAATAATAAAATGCAACGTAAATATGTATGTGCATAATATATATGTATGAAAGTGTATATACCTATCAGACATCTGCAGCGGGTGCATGATTTTCGTGTATACTCGATCATCTAACCAAACCCGTTTTGCATCGTTCTCTGTATACGAGCAGAAGTATTGTTCGTTATCGACTGAGCTCAAGACGAACATGTTGGCCACAACACCCGATTGCTTTTCATACATACTTGATTGGGTTCGGGTGCTTTGCAGCTCAATATACCCGGGTGTTCGAGTTTCAACCCGAGTGTGCACAAAATTTTCTTGATTGGCTTATGACGTTTTTGTTTCTACAAAAAATGTTGCCTTCTCATCGCGGTGTTCTTAGTTTTTGTGCGTAGAGGGTAAAGAGAAGGTTGAATTTTTCGGTAGTTTGTTTAAGTGTACATTTAACCATTTCTTATATTTTTGCTCGTACAAAATGCGGCATCACGACGCCTACATTCATTTAGGTATAAATGTGTGTAGATCGGCAATGCCCAAGCACTATACACTCGGTGCACATTTATTTTTTGTAAAAGTACTTATGTACCTACATAGTTTTAGGCTGTGTTCTAATATATACACACACAGCTTTCCACGCGAAACTATACGAAATAGATGCAAAAACATTTTTGTCTACTTCGCTTCTAATTTTTTCATTGCGTATGCACAAGCACAAAGCAACAACATTTTCGTATGCTTTGTGGGAACATATTGGCGCCAGTTACCTTCAGCGTAAATTTCTTTGTTGTCCTGCATTTTATCGCAATGTTCGGGTGTCCGTTTCATTGTTACACAAATTTTCGGGTTAGCTGCGGGTGTCCGAGTGTGGTGTTCGCTTGTGCGAGGGTGATCGAACAGACTCGTTCGTAACCAAAGCAGCTGTCGGGTATGCATCTCGATCGAACACATAATAGCCGAGTGTGGCGTTCGCTTGTGCTTGATTTTTAGTGAGTGTGATCAAAAAGGCTCGATCATACTCAAAGCTGTTCTCTGATACCTATACATACATAAATGTTCAAAACATTTGATGCAGACTTATGCAATTCATGAAACATTTTACAATTATAGTCAATAAGTAGATAAGATGCAATTTCTTCGCAATGCTTGCGTAAGAGAAGCTGGATAGAAGTGGAAATTTCTCATATTTTCCTCCATACTGTTGAAGTTGGAATATCAGTTTAATACAAAACCTGCGTCATTGTCGAGAAGATAGATATGTATCATTTCTAAATATACAAAAGATAAATTTCTACAAGGCTGGATGGACAAATCAAAATCTATTAATTTCTTTAATAACTTTCTACAAAAAGCTCTCATGCCTTTATCGGTTCAGTATGGTTTTTGTGTAATTATAGAACACTACCCAAATTTTTATTAAGGTTCAAACGGTGTGAAAGAAATAAAAAAAAAAGAAGTGTATCGGTAGTGGAGCAAATTAGGGTCGTATATGGTTGAAAAATTTATTCGGTTCGGTTGAGCGGTTCGAACCGTTTTGCAACTTTGGATTGGCTGGCAGAGCGAATTTTTTACCGAACTGAACAATTTTTATTTAAATACTTGCAATGGATGTTAGAAAAGACTTTCTATGACACTAATCCTAACTAAAAAAAGATTCCACTTTCCCCATATGCTGATAAAAATTCAAGTTTTTCTTTTTAATTCGGGCCTATACAACAATCTTTTCTAAAATTCGTTCCAAATATTAAAAAAAAAAATTGTGCATTTCTGTAAAAAATAGCTCTTCCAGCTATTTTTGAACAAAATCAGTCGAAAATTTCTCAGCAAAAAAATAAAAAATCTGCAAAATCAACGAGATCTGTGAAATATGCACCTAAAATTTGCACAAGATTATACTATAATTTATTGGGCCACACAATTTGTATGTCCATTTTTTAAAGTTTGGCGAATTTTTATAAATCCTGTATAAGGGTTACAACTTTGTTTTATATGTATGTACGACCCAAGGCATATCAAACAGGTACTAGCATTAGAGCAAACACAACATTTACGTGTATTTAGTTGTTGCTTCTGGTATCTAAAGTGTCAAAAAATAGTCTACTTTTTTAAATATCCTACTGGCTTCCCTAATTTGGAGCGCTAAGCGTTGCGTTTTCCAATGCCAACCAGCGACAGCGCACGCTATACCCAAATCATCGCGGCGTAATTTTTGACGTTTTCTCATTTCCTCTCGTTTTTATTCTCGTTTCCGCTTTCACTTTTTTGCCCCCTTCTTTCTTTCCGTCTGCTGCATCGAACTTCAACACGTAACGCCCTGTCAAAAATGTAAATTCCATTTGCTCGGCGCTAGCGCCGCGTTATTGTGGCATGCTTCATACAAATTGTATAAGTATTAAGATTTTTGACAGTGCCTTGGCGCTTGAAGCGCCAATTTAGGAATGGCAGATAGTGGGCGATGTGAAATATAAACAAGTCGAAATAAAACAATTTAAATTTGGGTCGAGACTCATTCTTTGTAAATTTTCTTCATTCCAGAAACATCAATACATCCTTTGCAGGGCCTAATAATCAGCGTTTATGCTCCTGAGTTAAGCAAACATTCGAAAAGCTGGCTTTCAATAGCTTTTTTGAATATTCACATGCAAATACATTTTGCCAATTAAAACTTTTTGTGAAAAAATTAACAATACTTGACAGTTTAGAGACGGAACAAATTGAAAAAATAGCTGTTCTACTCCTACTACCTGTTTAATAAGTCTTGGTATGACCTATATCTGTATGTACATATGTATAAATTGTTTAAATAAATTAAAACTCACAAAAAAAATAGTCAAAACTTGTAAAAAAGTGGTTTCTAATTATCGGGCCCGCAGTGTATGTATTCAGAGTATATCGATGGCTGAGTGGAAGATCGACCTATCTCGGTAACCAGTTCGAAAACGCCCTATCTCAGAAAATTTTTTAACAACTCCCTATTTAAGAATTCGGCTCAAAAACGCCCTATCTCAGCACATTTTCAATGTATTTTCGTTTGAGATAAGGCGTTTTTGAACCAAATTCTGAGATAGGGCGTTCTTGAAAAGTTTTCTGAGAAAGGGTGTTTTCGAACTGGCTGCCGAGATAGGTAACCTTCCTCTCAGTCATCGATATGCTACGTTCGTTTTTTTTTTGCTGGCGGTGTCACGTATTTTCTCCAAAAAAAAACCTGTGTTCGACATTTTTTCTTTGTATATGAGAGAATATTAACAGCATCGACAAAAGAATTATCAAAAATCAACGCGAATTATTAGCAATTGCACAATTAGAATTTTTTAATAATGCTTAATAAAAGCACAGTTGTTGCTGTAATATTAAATTCAAATTTAAAACGTTCATTTGTTCTCATTAAATATTTAGATACTTCCTTTTTAAGTTCTGAGACCAGAAGGAGTTACATATATCCCCTTTATATCTAAAAACAGTGCTTAACATTCTTATTTGGTATGAAAATTATATTTTCCATATTTACTATCACGTTTTTTTTTGTTGTCATGGCGGTAATGGCGGTAACAGGTCATAGCTATAAATAAATCTGGCTATAAGCGAATAGAAGTATATGAGCGATAAACAAAAACGTCCCCCGCTTTTATGTCGATACGAATCTCATAAAACAAACATTAAATGCAGACTTTAAGTTCCGAAAGTAGAGTTAATAAGTAAATAAAAGTAATAATCACCTTTACACTTTTGTAACGCCGTTTCGTAGCCGTATTCAAGTCCTCGTGCACCTTGTCCAGCAGCCAAAACAGAAATTCTTGAGCATCATGTTGTGTTGAGCTACGAAATTGTGAACCGTAGCGATCTACAACAGCCTGCACGAGAAAAAAAAAGAATTTGCATAAGAAAATATAAATGTTAATTTAAATATTTACACGCACGCATACATACACATGTATGTGCAAATACAAAAATTGACTCACGAAAAACGCAGAAGTTTTACCTTAAAACTGGTGCTGTGATCGCTCTCATTCTTGCATGTCCACAACGCCTTCAGTACATTGGCCAACTGCTCCGTAAGCTCTCCTTTTGTACCGAATTTTCGTGAATTGATTTTGTTGCGCCTCTTTAAATCAGCCTTAAATGGAAAACAAATAAGACAATTTTGTTGAACAAATTATATGTACGAACGTATGTATTATAAAATTAAATAACGGGCCGCTCTAATTTTTAAATTTTCGAATCTCTGCCGATGAATAGATGCTGATATCAATATTTTTTCTTTCAATATCCTAAAAATACTGAGCTGGCCCTACATTTAGTACGACCCAGGATACCAAGGTTGGTACGCGTACGCACAACCAAAGCTATAAGATATTTTCCTTGAAAGTTCCTGCAAATCTCACCTGCACTTCATATACGTACGTATATATCCAGACTCAGACGGAGGGAGCTATCATAAGGCTGAGTGGAACCAACATCTGGGCAGAAGGGTTTCTCAGCCGCAGGAAAGATATTCTAATGCAGCAGTGCCCAAAAATTGCAATACCGAGGAACACAATGCATCCACAGTTCAGTTTTACAAACAACTTTAAAACTGAATTTATGATACAAAGAATTGGTTCGATAAAAGTAACTATCGAGCATACTTTATATGGGAGGAATTGCTCAGCACCGCCAGCCAATCAACGGTATTTTCTAGCGTATTGAAATTTGCACTTTAACCTACTAAAGTTTAATGGGCTATAAAACGGCATACCTAAAAAATTGCCAAAGATTTTTAATAAGAATTTAAAAATTTTTGGGTGTAATTGTTAAAGTTTGTTGAATTTTTATAATTGTTGCACAAGGTAAGGTGCCAGACTTTTATAAAAAAAAATTATAAACAAGTAATAGAAAAAAGAGAAATAACTAAAACTGGTGAAATTGTCACTTAACTTGATCAGCTGACCACAAGTGTATATACTAAGTCATCTTGCAAAGGTAAAATTGGATGTGAATTCAAAAACGAAAAAGGAAAGTAAGATTTTAAATACACAAATGAAGTGCGATTACAAAAGTGTTCGATGATGTATGTTCTGTAATCCTAGCTGTTTATGTGCCCCCCTAATATTAAAATGTATATGTCTTACTTACTTAAGTACTTACGAGTATCAAATCAGGTTCACTACCCTACTCACCTTATATTGATCCAATACGAAATATTCGGCCAGTATGTCAGTGTGACTGAGACACTGTAGCACTGCATTCATGAAACATGTATTGCCGTGATTCTTGAGTCCCATAACGCCAGGTGTCTGATCGGCTGGCCATTGATAGTTGCCAATGGGTGGCACGCGATCACCGGTTGCAGATGCGGACAACGTAGCATTCTTGTTCGCCTAGATAAGAGAGCAAGGGGAAGGAAGGAAATAATGAAAACAATTAGTTAAATCATAAAATATTTCTCATTGCTATGGTACTAAGTTTAAGAATGAATTGTGCATATGTTGATTCGTTTCACTAAAACTAGTAATTTTAAACGGGTTTTTGCAATGAACGTAAATAAGAACCAGCGGACGTTTTGAGCCAATACTTAACAATAATGATGTATGTATGTATGTACATACTAATATTATTACCGACCAATTAGTTTTTGATACACACATACATATGTATGTATGGGCCAAACCATGTCAAATCGATCAATGGTTGAAATCAACCATTTTTGATTTGGATGAATTTTGGTCTGGTCGCTCGTCACTTTTTGATCTTATAACAAAGTCCTGCCAATGGAAAACAATTAAAACTGTTTTTCGAAAATGCAAAATTATAAATTTCACAATTTCCGGTATATTATAAAATTAAAATTTGAATATCTCAAAATCTATTATATGTAGTTACAAGAATTATTCTGGTCTCGCTTTAAACGAGATATATGTATTTAAAGAAAAAATATGTACAATCGCGGAGATTTGAATAGCACTGCAGGTCATTAGAATAGCACACCCCTTTGGAGACATGTTTTTCAAATTTGAATAAAATTGTAAAACCGGATTTACACGTATAATATGCTACATATTTTATAAGAAATCGCGAATATTAAATAAACAAAAGGAAAAATAAGGATCCAAAAGGGTGTGCTATTCAAATGACTGGGAGTGTAAAACTTATAAAAATGTTTGACACAATTTTTTTCAATGTTTTTTTTTTAAACTTAGAAAGAAAAAAATTTTGCAATCTCTATAAAGTGATGTTCAAAAAATGTTAATTTAATTTATTTTTCTTATTTAGAGTTTGCAAATTTTCTTTTCAAGAATTCATATCTTTAAAAAACCACCGTCTGGAAAATTTCAAGATTTTTTAAGATCAGTTGGAGCTATTATATTAAAAATGAGCACATTTTTTTTAGAATTTTTGCTTTTACAAAATTTTTAATTTCAAAATTCTGCAATTTTTTGTACTTCCAATTTTTTTTATTGTTTGTTTTCTTTATAGTCCTATAAGATCAGTTGAAGCTATTGTATAAAAAATGTTGCCAACATTTTTTAGAAGTTTTTGTTTTAATTTTTTTTTAAATTTCAATTTATGTAAATTTTTTATACTTCCAACTATTTTAATTTTTTTTTCTTTGTAGCCCTAAATAAAGGATAAATGTTGAGGTCTTGTTTAAAAACAGAAAAAAATAGCAAAAAATTTATATATGTACATTAGGGCGCAGTAATTTGTTCAGAACAAAATTTTCGAAAAAACTGCATAGCAAATTCGTACGATTAATTCTAAGCAAAAATGGCGAAAGAACCATAAAAAAAAATTAAATAACCGTATATTGTATGAAGAAAACACAAAATTTTGTAAATTAAAAATTAATTTCGTTCAGAAAAAGATATAATACACCGATTTTTATTTTAAAAATTGGTATATAGTGTTTACCATTTTTGCTTAGAATTTAACGTAGAATTCGAATATGCCATACACTTTTTTCGACATTAAATTACTGCGCCCTAATGTACTTTCATACTTTTATATGTAAGTTTTTACTTTTAAGATCTTTTAAAATAAAAATTCTGTAATATTTTTATAAAATTTTTTTTTTAATGTTTTTGTTATTAAAAACGGTCTCGAGCTAATTAAAAATTGTTGAATATTTTTTTTTTTTAAATATAATTTTTTTTATAGCTCAAATATCACCTCTAAAATGAAAGCAGAACCTTTTTGTAATCATAACAGTTTTTAAGATATTCTAAAAATAAATAAATAAAGGTAAATTGTGAAATTTTGAGCTTGCGAAATTTGTTTTCAGCTTTTGGTCAATTTGACATGGATTGACCCGTATATAATCTCAATTATGGAATTCAATTCAGGTAGTAATGGAACACTTTTGAATACCCATACTGGAAAGCCAAATTTGCATTTCTATGTATTTGCAAAAAAGCGCGAATATTCTTGAGCTTGAACGAGAGTGATTGTGGGGAAGGTATGTATGTTTGTGTATTTGCAATAGCGGCGGAAAAGGAAAACAGAAATAAAAGACTCGAAAATGTCGCCAACGTAATCATCAATAAGAGCAAATAAATGGCAAAAGAGAATAAGCTTATGAAAACAAAACCGCCGATCTAATCAATACAACGCTTCAACGTTTACCGACAATATTTGCGGAAATCAATAAAAAAAAATGTAATGCGCATTTATGTGCGAGCAAAAACGGGTATTGCAATAAATGAAAATGGCGAAGATAATTTTCATTCATCGCCTAAATTGGGCCAATTAACTTTGCCAAACATAGCACATTTAAGAATTACTGAATCTGCTGAAGCAAAAGCTTCAAAGTGTCTTAAGTAAAACGAAATAAGAAAGTCAAAAACATTGCCAGAGGGCAACAGGCAAAATGACAATAATAAATTAAAAAAAAATAATAATATTAAAGAAACGTTTGCAAGTATGTAGGTGTTAAGGTGAGAGGTAGGTGTATGTTTGTATGCATGTATGTCTGCAGCTAAGCTGATGCAGGTGGGCGTTGTGCAACTAAGCGATCTTTAGTGGGCGTCTAAAGTGAATATGCCAATTGCCATTTCTTGATTGTTTGCAGATGCGCTGTGTCTACCATGGATTTTGTTGGCAAAATAATATTAGCTTTTTTTTTATATTAAGGGTCTTTTTTCTATTTTTTTCTATTTATGACAAAGCAAAGGCTATCTACTCGCATTAAACGTTCGATGAGAAAGCAGCAAATATGATGTCTACCTTTTTTCTGCGCCAGCAGGCGGTGTAAAAAGGCACTATTCCCGTCGCTTTGTGTGCTGAACTTTCTTTCTGCACGTAATTGAAAGGAGCATGAAAGAGAAGTTACGAAGATTATTATGAATATATCCGCTATTAAGCTGTGAAATTAGTTTATTAAAAATTGTATGAATTTCTACTTAGATCAAATGGCCTCTTGAAGAGTGGTTTTTATAAAAATAATTCAAGTGGTTAGATAACAAAAAAAAAAAAAACACACGGCAGAGTATCTTACAGCTAATTTATTTGGTAAATATTTAAGCATTTCTCTAAACTTAATAAATAATTTCAAAGACTTTATCAAAACGGTTCTTTTATGGTATACATACAATATTTATTTTTGGCGTTTTCAAGTTGAACGCATTATAACCTCAAAGGAAATATCAAACAAAAAATAATATTAAAATCATTGTAATATTACGGAGTGGATAGGTTAGATTACTCTTCATCGAAAAAAAAAAAAAAATAGATGTCTATGCGATCTACCAATCATCTGACTGTTAAAGAAATTCTTGCCCAAAAAATGTTACAAATTTGTACAAATGATCGCATTTTATTTTTATATCGACACCTTAGGGAATACGGCAAAAAGATATAAAGGATTTTTAAACTTGTTTCCTTTAAAAAATTCTACATACTCATACACTATATTTTAAGCGCTTTCCCATTCCGGATATCGAACTACATACATACTTCAAAAGTGACAGCAGTTAAAAGTTGGAGTTGTTAAAAATAGCCGAAAGGCAGTATACAGTGCCGGACAAAACTATAAGCACAGAGAATTTTTCTATCTGCAAAGTTTTTTATTCCAATTTATTTTCGCTAATTTTTTATAAAAATATAGTTCGTCCTACACCAAAACACATAAAAACTAAATCTCTAAACTTTGTGCAAAGCTTAGGAAAATTCAATAAATTTGCATACTATTTTTAACCGACTTCCAAAAAAGGAGGAGGTTATCAGTTCGTCGGAATATTTTTTTTTTTTTTGTTTTTTTTTATGTATGTTACCGCATAACTTTGGACCACGTCAACCGATTTCGATAATTCATTTTGCATCGGAAAGGTAGTGTTAAGATCCGATCAGTGGATCATGAGATATATATATTTATATTTTTTTTTATATGAGAGTTGAAGTCGGTTTTTTTTTTGCTAAAAATTACTTGTTCAACTTTTTATTCAAAGTAAAAAAATTCAAAGTATGCAGTTTTATAGCCCATCTAATTCAAAGTACAAGCTTGAAGTTGCTAAAAAATCGAGTTGAATAAAAACCTGAATAGAAAGTTGCAAATTATTATGCAAATTTATTGAATTTTCCTGAGTTTTATATCCCATTTAAACCTAACCTATAAGCCTATTAACTGCATACGCCAAAATTTTTTAAAAATTCTGGTTGAAAAGCTCGAAATTTAGATAAAAATTTGTGGAATTTTTCTAAGTTCTGTATAAAGTTTAAAAGTGTGATTTATATAGTTTTTATTAAAGCATGACCTTATAAAATATCAAAAAAAAATATTAGTTTGAAAAACATTGCAAATATTGAGGCGTATTCTTGTTTTCGTACGAATCGAAAATTTGAAATTTTTGTATAGAAAATTATAGGAAAATTTCATGATTTTCGATTCGTACGAAAACAAGAATATGCCCCATTAAAAACGAAACACCATTCATTTATTTTTGACCGCCACTGTAACTCATGACATATCGACGGCTGAGTGGAAGATCGACCTATCTCGGTAGATGGTTCGAAAACGTCCTCAACTCTCAGAAAACTTTTCAAGACCGCCCTACTTCAGAAATTGGTTGAAAAACGTCTTATTTCAACTGAAAATATATTAAAAATATGTTGATATAGGGCGTTGTTATACTGGCTGCCAAGATAGGTCGATCTTTCACTCAGCTGTCGATATACAATAACACTAAAATTGTCGAGTAATAGCAAGCCTTGAAAGTTTTTGGCGTTTCAATGCTCCTTAGCTGCTGATGAAGAGGACCGCAGGGCCATACAAAAGATGAAAAAGCGTAAAATCTAGAATCATAAGTAGTTATAAGTTCATAACATTAACACAATTTCACTACAATGATTCAACAATTATGTTGCATAGTGTTTGTACAAGTGTAAATGAGGCAGTTGCGCCTTACATATGTATATGTGTCGCGACGACTGAATCAGACACACATTTCACATAATTAAAATATCTGAAGTTCAACTATTGTGACCTCGTCGCTCATTTACACTTTAGAAAATAAAACAAAACACGTCAGTTTACAGGAAAACATGTGTTTTTCTGTGACATCAAAACAGACTAAAAGTCTAGCGAATATCTACATATATAGTTACCCATTCAGCAGAAATACGTAAATTTTGCCGACACTGCGGTTCCGTACATTTTTCGTGTCCGGAAACATACAGAAAATGACTTCAATTTTCGTTAATTTTCCTATCCGGAAAACGTTCGAATAGGATTATATAACTTTATTTTATTTGTTCAAGTTGAACATTTGAAAGCATGTATACATAGTTGGGAGTGACTGAGCGCGCAGAGGAGCGTGCTACGATTTGCTAGGTTCTAGTGTCGTCAGGAGCTTCCTTGATTTTTTTTCGAATTATAAAAAAAAACATACACTGCCGGAACAAAGTATTGGCACAGCAAATTTTTCACAATATATGCAACAGTTTCTATTCTAATATTTTTCCGGCAATTTTGTATAAAAATATGGTTCATTCTACATCAAAAAACATAAAAATTTAATTCCAATATTTTGTTTCGCCAGTGTATGTGAAATATAGAAGCATATTGAACGAAAAATTCATTCAAAAAAAAAACCAAAAAAGCATCCGTTTCACAAGCATTTTAGGTACTTTTCTGTACATATGTATGTACATACATCTCAGCCGAACACTTTAGTGGTAAACGGATCATTTCATTCACTTTTTTCATTTTTGGATCCATTTTCGAATTTTTGGCTGGCTGGGTTGTTACACACATGTTGTTGTACACAGGTTGCAAGGTGCCGCTTTTTAACCGGACAGTCCAGTTTTAGTATGTTTGTTCGTAATTAAAAGAAACAAACCCCTCATTCTGCCTTTCATTCCCTTGTCAAACTAAACGTGCCCGTTCTTTTCAGCATTTCTGACCAGGCAACCCTGCATAGATAATTTAATTAAATAAAAATTTATCCGTAAAATACTAAATTTATTCGGAAATAATTCATTAAAGAATAAATGAATCGTGCGAATAGACGGATTTGAATGAATTATTCGTGATTAAATTGTTTATGAAATATTCGAGATTTTATTGGTTTTCTGAAATAATTTTTAAAAACATTATTATAACCAGGGAACGGATTTTATGGAAATTGCCCTTTTTTTCTGCTAAAGAGATAGAGTATATTCGATTAAGAATGTCCACGATTTAGCTTTCCCTGATTCCATATATACACATTTGAAGTTGCCTTTTTTTTGCCTTTTTTAAGATATTTGCCTTTTTTTTGCCTATTCTACCTTTAAAACAGTGATTATAGCATTTACAATTTTGCTTTTAAGATTAAAAAATATACACATGCCCATGCGGTTTATAGAAGCACAGGGATCTCTTGCCAAATTGGTGTTGAAAAAATTCAAAGCCGTTTTCTCAGCTAACGTAGGCTTGAAGACAATAAGGGGAGTGGATAAAATTGTAAAGGGCGAGGAAAACGCCCTTATTCCTGATAATATGAACGTTTCAAACGTTCCATATTTAAATTGGGCTCCACTTGAATCAACTTACGTCGAGCACACATTTAGTACATTCAAGGCTTTTCTTCGCGAAAATCGAATGAAAATGCTGCCAGAAAACTTCAAAATGCATCTTGAGGGTTCAATGTTACTACAACTATACAGATTAAAGTTTTATGTGTTAGAAACTCGAAAGGATAAAATAGTCAAAGATTCAAAGTACAAATTTTTCATATAATGAAACTAGTTCATAGTTTTTCTCTTTTTACTTGTAATATAAGCATTTCTAAAATAAATATATTTTTTGATTGTTCTTCGTATTTTCTGTCTTTTTTAGTGCCTTATTTTGCTTTTTTTCCAATTCCTTTTTTTTGCCTTTTCCTGCCTTTTTCGCTATTTTGTTTTGCCTTTTCCAGCCTATTTCGTTACTTTATTTTGCCTTTTTTATAGGTTTTTAGGTCCTAAAAATCCGTTCCCTGATTATAACTTTATTGCCACTGATGGCCAGTTAGTTGAATTCTGTTTACTGTTATATCAAGATTATTACTAGCTTAATTATCCTTAATTATTCGAATTTATCCGTCATTCGAAACATTTTTCTTTAAATAAACTAAATTATTTATTATTTACGAATAACGAAAACAACAATTTATTTATCTGTTATTCGTCATTCGAATAAATTTTGCCCAACTCTGGTACTAAGTACTATATAAAGCTGCGAGTAAAATACTAGCAGCAAGATTCAAAATGATGCTCTAGGTAACTTTTGTTTATTTATTTATTGTTGATAATTTTCATTTAAAATATGTGTCGATTTATGTATATCAGAAACCACATAAACAATCGTTTCAAAGTTTGCACAAAGTTCACAAAAACTATTAAACTTAAAACAATTTTCCTAAAAATTTCGATTGTTTTTTTTAATTCGATTTTCTAGAAACAGTTTGAGTATGCAGTTTCGTAACCCATTCAATTTTTGGATAACAAAGTGCAAGCTTCAAGTCGCTAAAAACTACCGTTGATTTTTTAAAATTTTTTTGTCGGGGTGTAGCACATTTTATTCCATATAAAAATAAGTTTTGTTCACGCGTGAATTAAAAAAATCGAAATTTTGTTGACATTTTTATTTTTTTTTTAAGTTTTAACTTGTTTTTGTGAGCTTTGTACAAGCTTTGAAACTTTTATTTAGGCGGTTTCTGATAAAGATCGGCCCATATTTTAAATGAAAATTATTAACAATAAATAAATAAACATAAGATACCAACAACATCATTTTGAATTTGGCTGATATTATTTTACTCACAACTGTACATATGTATATACATTCATATGTACTATACAGCGTGTAAAATAATAACTGCCGCAGCTGGTTTTTTGAATGACAAACTGGTTAACTTTATTTCGAATAATTAATGATTCATTCATAGAACCATAAATTATTTAAGATATGCATATTTTAACCATTCATTTCAATCCTCGTGCTACTGATTTGGAGCACATGCCTTAACGGGCTTGATAAAATTTTCGCGGCGGTATGGCCGAGTTCGTTTGACATTTTATGCCATATTTTTGTTAAATCCTTTTGTAAATTATCAAAGATAATGTTATTTATGTTTCCTAGTTTGCTTGGCATACAGCCTAAAGCTCTCTAATCCGAACATTGGGGCCAATTCTTTCGCTAAGATAAAACTTATGGAAACAATTTCTTTTCACCATTTCGGATTTCTCACTTTAAATGTGGGAATAGAATCCTGTTAAAAGTATAATTTTCTATAGTAATTCCAGACATTTGCACTGCATTAGAATCACATGGCATAGAGTTTTAAAATAATAATTCTTTTTTTATGACACTTATCGAAAATAGAATTTTATGGTTGACATTATGCAAATCGTGCCCCAAACCATCGCGAGAGAAACATTCATTTGGGAACCAATTAATACCTTTTATAGCTCTCAAAATATAGCACATATTAGCTACGTAATTTTCATTATACATATTTGGGATTTAGAAATGAATGTAAATGAAAAATAATCTCCTCGGAAAAAAGTAATCTATGTTTCTGTGTGCCTCATTAGTACCACTTTACTTCTTTTCTTTCCCTTTTTTCACTGCAACCCGTCAAGGCCATGAATTCTAGTTTTCTTATAAGAGTTTGGCTTTGGACTAACTAATTTAAGGCTCTTACACAGGCTTCTTATTGAAAGAAAGCAATTTTTCTGAATATGTTCAAACACGGCATTTTTCGTCCTTTTTTTGTGACTTCACAGATATTATTTTACAAGCTGTGTATATATATATTGAAATTTTGTATTTGACTACCCATTGATCTCTTCTTATGTGCTTATGTACATATAACAAAATCGCCAACTGCAGTTTCCTTAACTACTTATTTCGTTTATTTTTTATTTTTATAATATTTGAAAGCAGATGGTGGTTGGTAAGAGGGTGTTGGTTATTTTTAGACAGTCTACTATCAGTGTATATATTTTTGTTCTAACCATGTATGTATGTATTTGCTTATCATTACGCGACAGGCAACAAGTTATTTCCTACCACACAGCGTTTACAACGCATACCTATTATTATAGATATCCAACATTGAGCTTCCCTATTACCTAAGTTATTACGCGTCGCATTGGCGCAATCGAGGATATTTGTGTATATTGGTTGTTTTTGTGTTTAAACACAACACATACATATGTATGCACAAATGTGCATAGTAAATGTATGCAAATGCAGTAAATAGAAATTTTTTAAATAAGAATGTGCATTAGGGTGGTCCAAAAACAGTAAAATCGGAATTGTAATGCTCTCTCAACCTAGGATTGTTCTATATCGAAAAAAAAGTATACAGCTACTTTTTTATTTTGAAATCAAGAAATATTTAGAGGTCGCTCAAAGCGTAGAAATGGCACAGAATTCTTGAAAATCAATATTTTTCGATCAGAAAACTCTGCTTCTCTTCCGAAGACTTTCAATAATAATACCCAATTGTTTATTTAACAATTTTTGAATACTAACGATTTTTTATTGGACGCCCCATTGCATTTTTCGGGGTTTTGGTGGGTTTTTGGCGGACATATAAATTATAGTTGCGATATAACAAATGGTTAAATAAACAATTGGGTATTATTATTGGGAATCTCCTGCAGCTGAACAAAGTTTTCTGGTAGAAAAATATTGATTTTTAACTATTCTAAACCATTTATACGAAAAGTTGTTTTTCCCCATATAAAATACATGGAAAATTTTGGGCGCTTTGAGCGACCTCTAAATATTCCTGATTTCAAAATAAAAAAATAAGGATATATTTTTTCCGGTATAGAACAATCCTAGGGGGTGAGAGCATAAAAGTTCTGACTCTTCTTTTTCGCATGCATTTTGGACCACCCTAATGTGCGTATGTATCTATATATATATCTATATATATATATATATATATATATATATATGTATTATTGGTAACACGTGTAATACAGTTAATTTGCTTATTAAAGCTGGCAGTTATTTATTTGTTAGATAAACATGCATGTGCATACGTTAAGTAAAAAAATGTGCTTATTTAGTAAAATATAGTTCATGCGGAAAGTGCAATATACTTCTTGTTTAAAAGTTTTCTTCATGAAGATATATAGGGGATATACAAGACGTGTTAAGAAGCGTCGTAATGTCTTAAAATCTGCAAATTTTCAACGTAAAATTTCAGGCAATTTGTAACTCCACCAAAATGTTTTTTAACTAATAGGTAATATATTTTGGATGTTATTATACCCTAAAAATCTTTTAAAACGCCTTTAACTTCTTTTTTATATTGACAACTTCTAAGACTTTAAGATATAACGACGCTTAATACGACTTGTGAATCCTCCAAATGTCTGCCCTAGCCCTGCGAAAAAACGACCAAAATCGCCCTTTCCTCAAAGCTCTTTCAATCCTCACGAAGTAAGCTTTCGAACCAGTTGGCGTTGCTATTACAAACTTATTTTCCTAACCCAGCCTAATGGGCCCACATATGTAAATACATATACATATGTGTACAATTTGCACCTAATTCAGCCATCCCACCCACAAATTTAAATTTCAGCGCAAAGTTTCTTACACGTGACTAACCGCCAGTTTTTATATCAAATCAATAAAATTATGAAATAAATTATGTCCACAAAGAAACGGTGCTTGCCAATAAGCGAACAAAGCGGAGAGATATTCAAATATTTGACCAAACTATTAAGTACATTTGCATAAAAAGAACATTGTAACGTAGAGAAGGAAAAGTTTAAAGCCGCACTGAAAGTGGCCGCGCCCAACCCAACCGGAAACAAGCAAATTCACAGTATTGGCCACAGCAAAGGTTGCAACCGAAGGGTAGCAAAAAAAAAATAAAAAATAAAACAAAGTCAACTTAGGAGAGACCGGCAAGATGGTAAAATTGGAAAAGATATAACGATAAATTTGTGCGTATATACATTTGTATGTATAAAGATAGTAATTTAGAGCAAAAGATTCAAGAGATGGCAACTTCGGGTATCTGTGAAAGTATGCGGACCTCAAATGAATTAAGCGTAAACATTGTTGAAATTAACATAGCATCGATAATTCGCTGACAAACAAGTTTGCAAAAACACAACTTAGCTTTGTAGTTATGTGTGCCAAAATATTTTTGCAGACTAAAGTTGTGTTTTTTACAAAAGGTGCGTTCGACAAATCAAAAATTTGTAATAGTTTTTCCAAATTTTTACTGGATGGCGTTCTATAACGACAAAAAATTATCCAACACACAAAAATTGAGAGAGCAAGCGTTCATTTTGATGCAAAAGAAGCGTTCATTTTGTACTGGCAAAATTTTAGTCAGCAAAAATTATCCAACACGAAAACATATGATCACAAAACATATGGTTGCAATTTTTGTAAACAAACAAAATTGCATTTTCCGAGTTTTGGTATTTATATGCTTTTTGGCTGCCTGCTATGTGACTTTATGATAGCGCCAACTAGTTTTTACTTCTAGAAATGTTCCTGGCGAACATTGAACGTTCACTTTCCTTTTTTCTTCTATGGAGGCAACATGAATTTCAGTTTGTTTACAAATAAAACACAAACAAAGTCAGCTGGTGTGTCTTCTTCTTCCGGTTTTTGCAAGTGATGGCTAATTTCCTGTTCGTTTACTTTTTTGCTTTTTCATCTCTTTGAGAGAGAATTTTCGCTTACTCTCTTGATTTTGATTGTTGGCTGGTGTTGGCTAATTTTGTTATCGAACGCAACTAAATTATCCAGTAACTTGCCAGCAACTCTCCAGTAACTTTATTTCTAAGAATTCGCTCTCATAGAAAAAATTTCCAATAAAGTACGCGAACGCTTTTCCAGTAATAATTTGCAAGTTTCATGAACAGCTGATAAATTGGTTGTTTATTCGCAGCAAATTCCTAATAAAACAATATATTTTGTATTTAAATAGGTTTATTTTGTGAAATTCAACAATAAAAGCCCACAAACAGTTTCCTTATTAGTTTAAATTTCATCCAGCAACATGCGTTCAGCTGTTTTTCGTACTGGCAAATTCTTACAAGTAAAAATTTATCCAGTAAAATCCAGTAAAAACTTACGACTTCAACTGTCATTTTTCGCTCTCTCAATTTCCCCTACTTTGCAAAATTTGCGTACGAAAACGCCAAAACATGAAAATTCGTAAAAACTTTTACTAGATTTTACTGGAAATTAGTAAAAAAACGCAACTTAAATGAAGTGGTTTTACATTAAAAGAGGTGAAAACGAAATAATTGAATGAAAATAAAGGAGAGGCTTAAAAGTTATGGTAAAAATTATATTCCCGAAAAACTTACATACATCTATACGGAAGCAGTCCAAAACAAATGCGAAACATAATTCTTGTTATTTATTTCTAACTTTAGCAAAATGAAAAAAAAAATTGCCAATTAATTTTTCCTAGTACTTGCCTCCACAAACCATTACCCACCCCGTCGAAATATAGTAGATATACATATACAAACTGCACCGTATTAACTTTCGTGTTTATTAAAATACGGATTAACATCGCAGACAGCGCTAATTTAATAATCGACTTCGTCGCCAATTCGCTTATTAGATTTGTGTAAAGACGAATTAGTGAATGCTTAAATTGGCCGCGAAACCTAAGATTTATCAACAAAAAATTAGCAAACAAGGTAAGAAAATGCGAAGCACGCGATGTACATTATGAAAACTGCGAAACCGCCACCTGTTCCCTAATTCGCCACGTTTTGTTTTTATCGAAGCTTCCTCAAAGAAATTTCGTGCACAATTCGCCAGCGGATATTGGCAGAATTATCCCCAGAGTTTTTGGCGTTACAAAACAATTTCCACATGCATACATACACACCTACATGTAATGAGTCTCCCTGCAGGAAAAGCTCGACTAGAAAGTATGATTTTAATTTTCTCAGCGTAATTTCGATTTTGGAAGATACTGTTGCCAGAGAAACATTTCATTAACCTTCCGTTACTACTACTAGATAACGTTGATATTTTGGATTTGAATAGATCGATTGAGTTGTGGTTTTTAAGGATGATATTTCTAGTCCTGTGGTGCTCTGTACATTCGAGGCGTGCGTTGAGTTGCGTTTGTATGCCCAAGGCGAAGGCGGCAAGATACAAAGATTTTTTCTTTTTCTATGGTAGTTGGGTATATGGCAGGTGTATTGTTTGTGTTAACAGTTGAGTAATGGTGATGTTTATTGAGTGCTCTTTTGGCGTGTTGTTGTTTTCGGTACTGTTGAAGACAAAATCGCGCTAGATCGGTTTTCTCTATAATGGGGCTGATGATGATTGGTGCTTTGCACGCAGACTTCGCTGCATTATCTGTTTCCTCATTACTGGTTTTGTGTATTGGGACTGGTATAAAATATCACGGATAGCGTTTATAGTGTCCCAGTTGCTGTTGGATATATTTTTTATGGCTTCTAAAACAGAGAGGGTGTCGCTGAAGATTTCAGCCTTCTTCTTCTTTTTTGGGCTATATGAAGCGCCTCCATTATAACCGCGGCTTCCGCAGTAAATATTGACGCGGTAGATTGCATTGTGTAGTTTGATAACGTATGGCCGTTTGCGTCGACTGCTGCGTAAGCGGTGCTATGTTCTGTATAGAGTATTTCGTAATGTTGGTTTTTAAATTCGGACAGTTGTTGATTGAATAGTTTTGCGTACATTGTGTTAGGATTTTAGTCTTTTTTATATATTGCTAGCTCTGTATTGCATGTATTTGCATCAAAGAGTCAGTGCGAGTATTTTTTGATATGATGGTTGTGCATTTGATGTATTTCGTTGTGGTCTTTAAGAATGTTGTGTATAGCTGAGAGGAGTTTTGGTTTTTTTTTCTGGCAGAGGATGGCTTTATTATTGGTGTCGTTGTCGATTACTGAGTTATTTTGAAACAGGATTTTCGATAGTAGTCTGAGTCTGTCGAGTCGGAGATTTTGTCTTCCAGTGTGGGAAGGCCTGCTTCAGTCAACATGTTGTTTATCAGGGTTGTGACAAACGCATAAAGGCTGCTCCTAATGGCTTGGTGGTATGAGGGCTTGATGATGTTTAGAGTAGTCTTTTGAGTACTTCCGTATAGAAATAGAAGATGTATTAAATATTTGCATATGCGGGATGTTACTCTTTGTTAAAACGCCAACCCCTTGTTTGGCGTAAGTATTTGTGATGTGGTTGGGGAAGTAGGCTGTGTAGTTTTTGGAGGTATAGGGGTAAAGCTCTTGGGACATGTGACAGTGGGTTTCTTGAATCGATATAAGCTGTGGTTGGTGCTCGTTTCTGAGTTTCTGAGAAGTTCAAGGTTTCAAGAAGTTCAAAAACTTCGCGCAACCCAAGCAACAGTTTCAATAACACAAGCACGCATGGGTTTGTTTAGACTCACACTTCATGTTTAGTAGATTTCTCGCTGGGTATATTAAGTTATCACATTTACGTCAGTGCATAAACATACATACATATGTGTATGTAAATACATAAACAAACAGCGGGCAATGTACAAATTGAGTAACCTGAGACGACAGTAAACTGGAAGTGAATAAATTTGCTTCGTAACCCCGTTATTAGTATCACTCAAAAAAAAAAATGGCATTAAGCAGACAAATAACGGACTTTCGTCCTGTTTACGTAATTCCTTAAAGACTTCTTCCTAATATTAGTCGAAGGTCATATTGCAAGTTATTGAATTATTTTCTTCTACTTAGTACTTCGTGCTTAGTTAAACCTAAATTACCGATGATATTTTAATTCCCCTAAAACTTATTAATTTAAAGAAAAATCCCCACAAGCAAGTATACGTACATATGTACAGCCGAGTTCAGGCTCACATCGAAACTTGCTGGATGCTCCGCAAAAATAATATAAAATAAACAATAACAACAAATAATAATAAATTAAATGGAATGTGCGTAATATGGTGAACGCCTTCTGAATGAAGCGTAAACAATTGGTACTCGTACCACTACTTGAGTGATGGAAAGTTTTTTTCTTGTTACTAAAAGCACTTATGTACATTAGGGTGGTCATTAAATGTGGGAAGCAAATTTTTGCATCAGATTTCCTATCACATATAAATTTTGGTCCCGACTGGAGACGGTTAAGGCGTGTCGCACAGGGGGCAAAGTTCAGATTTCTCTATGGAGACTCAAAAAATTAAAATACTTTTTTTCGATACTACCATAGTCAAAGATATCACATACAAATTTTTCTCCCGATTGAAGTCGGTTAAGGCGTGTCGCACAGTGGTCAAAGTTCAGATTACCCAATGAAGACGTCTTAACCGACATCAATCGGGACCGAAATTTATAAGTGTTATCCTCGACTTTAGTAGTATCGATTTTGAGTATTAAATAACAAAAAAAATTTTTTTAATTTTTTGAGTCCATAGAGGCATCTGGCCGTTGACCTCTTTGCGACACGCCTTAACCGACTCCGATCGGGACCACAATTTATATGCGATATCTGTGACCGTGGTATTATTTATTTGATTTTTTAAGGACCACCCTAATGTACATACATAGATAGTTACACAGTAGAAAGAATCGCCACAGTTGACTTCTCGACAAACGACGGGTAACAATCGTAAGTTAGCAAGTTAGTAAATAAATATGAGCATACGTTTGTGTAGCTTTCACATAGCATACCTACCAGGCCATTCGTCAGTCAATCAACCCAGGCTGCACAATTGTTGTTGCCGTGTCTATTAGTTGGCATGTTTCAGTCCAAGCCTGTGCAACTATGCCCAACTCTTATCGCAATTTAGCAATATTGTCACTTAGATCAATTTACAAACTTTGAGACATCACAGTATCAAAACGGAAAGTCATAAAGAAAACTTGCGAACGAGCAACATGAATCCAAAAGGTTCCAGTACTAGCAAAGTTCATAAATGTGTTATACTATATGTATGTATGTATGATTATCGGAGTCTTCTACACGGGTTAGGTAGTCTTTATCTTAAATTTTAGATGGACAGTACTTTAGGCATACAGATGTATTTATCTACATATCGCTACGTAATATTCCAAAGCGTCGAAAATTCGAGATATATGTTTGGCTAGTTATTTCTGGTATACTGATGGCTCTAAATCGACCAAGGCGTCGAAGGATCCTTTTAAATAGCATGTGAAATATTAGCTCTGTGCACGCCATTGAAGTACGTCTGCGACAATATGCAGAATACATACACTCTGCTTCTCGTCAAGTGTCAGCGCAAAACTGGTGTGCGATTGCCCTCAGCTCTTAATACTCAACGTACCCAGGAACTGGAGTCGCCTCGTTTGGCTGACGGGACAAAACGGAATCATGGGCAATAAAGTGGCAGATATTCTATCAAGTAAAGGGGCTGCATAAGGAGTTATAGGCATAGAGCTTTTCACCCGTCTGAAAATACGAAATACGGCAAACGAAAGCTAACAAAATTCTTCGTAGCCCATATATACATACATCACTTTTCCATAGATCATCCATCGATTTTCCTCATTAGTAACTTTTTTTTTTTGTTTTGTAACACAATTGCCTTTAGGACAAATGCAAAAATTTGGCACAGAACCTGTCATTTTTCAAAATTTTCTCCTGTCAAAATTTGACTTTTTTAATTCTTTCATCAGAAAACAAAAAAACTGGAATGATTAATTTATTTGTCAAAAATTATCAGTCCTATCGGAAAGTGATGTAATACGGTTTATGGAGAATTTCGCTAGCTTTCATTTGCCGTATTTACTATTAAGTTTGTTGAATTGGTTCATTAGATGAAACATGGGTATTGGATAGGAGCACCCGTGGAACAAAACACAAAAATGAAATATAATTTGAATCCGAATCTGAAGTCCGTTTGACAAATAGACCTCCTAAATTTCGAGTAAATTGCGAAAAACCGAAAAAATTGCAAAAAATGCGCAATTTACATGTCGGTAGGTGGGTCTGATTAAATACACGACAACTGTTTTTTTTATGTGCCGAATTTTTGGCAATTATTTTTTTTTGGTTTTTCGTAATTTCCTCGAAATTTAGGAGGTGTATGAGTCAAACGGACCCCAGATTCGGATTCAGTGGGTCAAAGCACACCCCTTTTTTTTTGTGGGCGCGGTGTTATCAATGCTTCTAAAATGGTTTAAATTAAAAAAAAAAAAAATCCAAACATTTGACGGAATACAGTGCCTGCTATAATTAAATTTCTTTCAGGGCTGAGTTTCAAACGTTAACACATAGGAGTTTTCAAAAGATGCATATTTGATCGTTGCGGATATTGTTTTTGATAACACGAGTGGGGTTCGCTTTTTATAAGTTATGCACAGCCACATTAAGCTAATATAGTAATGAAAAAAAAAATACATACATACGTACATACGCATATGTTCGTACTAACCATGTCATAGCAGGTTTCATTCGATTCAACAATACAAGAGATTGCATTGAAATACTTGCATATTTGTAAATAATTAACTGCACTTGTTGCTCATTTCCATTATTAGCTACTAGGTACTGTGCACGTTACCGGCGTTTTTGTCGGCAGTTCAATTGTTGTTCATGTCATTTATGTATTTGTCGGTTGCAATTGTTGTCCATTTGTTATTTGTTGTTGTATATTAATAAATATTGTTGGCATTGCGCTGTCATACACATTACATTACATTGCGCATACATATTACTGCTACTAAACATGACAAATTGGACAAAGTAGTCATAAAAAATAGCATGTACGAATGAACACCGACCAGGAATGTGCGGAATGAAATAAATTGTTGAGTACTCAATGAAGTCGATAATGTGTATGAATGAATGAGTTTGAGCAGTTATGAATGTATGAAGTGTACAAAATTAATTTAACTATTGAAAAATTAAAACAAAAAAAAAAAACGAAAAAACAGTGTGCAGTGTATGAGAACTAATATCACTGCATTGTGTCAACAAGATTTATGAATGAATTGTACCTTACAAAATGAGCAAATGTTAAATCATTGTGGAAACGTACAATGGAATTAGAAATGAGGAATACTACATAGACAACATAAAAACACCAGATCAGAGGAAATTACGATCGTCGCCAATAGCTGCTAAATGCATATCATTGCTAAATCAGAAAAGTGTGAATGGAATGCATGGAATTTTTTAAAAACTCAAGCACAAATACTTCAACATTACGCATATGTTCCACTACACACATACATACACATGTACAGTGGTCGATAAAATTATAGCCGCACCACATTTTGACAAGTTTTAGCATATTATTATATTTTTTTTGTTATTTTGTTTGGATTAATTTTTTATGAAAATGTAGTTTATTCTTTAACAAAACCCGTGTTACTCCAAGTTTCAAGCTTTGGGAACTATTTAAAAAAATTCAACGAACTTTCGTGAACATTTCGAGCTTTTTTAATTAGATTTCCTAGAAAGATTCTGAGTATGTAGTTTTGCAGTCCATTGAAATCTAATACAGTACAAGTTTCAAATAGCTCAAAATTACCGTTGATTTTTTCGATTTAGATTTGTGGCCGTTGCTTCCATATAACGAATACACAGAATTTAGTTTTATATGGCAAAAAGCGTAAAAACTTGTACTTTATTCTACTAGAATTCAATGGATTCTAGGAAATCTAATTAAAAAAGCTAGAAATGTTTATGAAAATTTGTTGAATTTTTTTTTGAATATTGCACAAAGTTTACAAATTGGATTTAAACGGGTTTTGTTAGAGAATCAACTATAGTTTTATAAAAAAATATCCAAAATTAAATAACATGTTAAAACTGGTAAAAATGTGGTTCGGATATAATTTGCTCGACCACTGTATGTGTGTATGTGCTTCATTTCGCATTCGATACTCAAGTTATCAGATATCTTGTGGAATTTATTTAATAGAAGTCCGCAAATTGATTAGATATGTAAATTTATTAAATAAATAGAAAAATGATCGCACAATTACGTTTTTAAACGCCAGAGATTTGTACGTAATTATTCAGCGATAATAGAATATGTTTGTATGTACATATACATATGCACATACCATGAAAATATATATACTTATATCATTAGCAAATTAACACGAACAACGAATATCACGTGCTCGTCTCAAAATACATAGAATATGGAAGTAAGCAATTAACGACTTTCATAAGTGGTACTGCAGTACGAGTACTTTTATATGCACTTGCTACTGATAAGTTTTGCATTGAAGTGTTTGAGAGATAAACACTGATATTTTGTTGCCAGGTTATTATCTATTAGACTTAACTCATTTTGCGGTTCTTGTTTTTATCAAGGTAGACCTCGCATTACGAAAAAAAGTTTAGTGCCCGTCAGTTTTATTTGAAACCTATGTATGTCGAGAGAAAATTTTGGGTGCACATTTTTTTAGCCATCCTTTAAAAATTGTTAAATCGAGGTTTTTGCTATAACTTTCTTATTTGATATCCGATTTTTTAAGTCTTTATGTCGCCTAAAAGGCTTTGACAATGGTTCAATTAAAAAAAAAAATAAACTATATTTTTGCGCCCTCTGGTTGATGTAACAAAACAAAAAAATCAGTTCATATATGATTCCTCGTACCAAAAAAGGAATTTTTAAAACACTTTTGAGCATGCAGTTTCTCAACCCATGAAATTTTGGTATAATAAGGTGCAAGTTTGGGGACTCTAAAAAAAGCTTTGATTTTTTTTAATATTTTTTTTTTTGATGATACATAGTCTTTAGTATAGTTTTAATATGAAAAACATTTTAATATTAACAAAAAAAAACCATTTTGACACTTTCACTCCTCACTGTATGTATGCATTTTTACAAGCTTTTTTATATATTTTAATCGATATACCAAAAACATTTATAAATTTTCGATTGCTCTTCATTTTCGTACATAAACAAAATTTTTATATAGGAGAAAATGCTCAAAACCCTCGGCGAAAAAAATCTCAAAAATCAATGGTATATTTTGGCCACTTGAAGCGCACATTATTGTACTACAATTTAATGGGGTAGAAAATTGTATACCCAGAATTTTTCTAAAAACTGTGGTTGAAAAGTTAAAAAGTTTAATATGGAAATTTAAAATTGTATAACAAATTTTTTAAATTGTATAACAAATTTTTTAAATTGTATTACAAATTTTTAAAATTGTATAACAAATTTTTTTTTAATTTTATAAAAAATTTTTAAATACTTAGTGAAATTTTAATGCTTTAATTTACTGGCGCTAGGGTGGTACGTTAGGGTGGCAAGAGCTGATATCTGGTGTGTATGCTTCATCTACATTGGGGTGGCTGAGGTCAATAAGCTTAGGAACAAAAAAAAATAAAAACAATTCACACTCTAAGATTCGAATATAAATGTCGAAGATAATATGGCGAAAAATGTAAAACAGCGGCCTATAATTACGTTCGGCAGACATTTTTTTACCAAATTACCTGGCCACGTCCATTTGCAAAAAATTGTTTTTCTTTGGATAACCAGAAGATTGTAATTTCAAAATTTATTTCTTTAACAAAAACCATTCGTGGCCAAGTGGCTACTATGGATGGATGGTATAACCACTCGATGGACCCACGTTCGAAAATTCGAAACATCTAAACGTTAGAAAAAGCGGTTTCTAAGCTGTCACTCCTGAGCAAGCTATGACAAAGTGCAACAAATGATAAGCGTTAAATACTTTTTATACAACAATTTTAACATTTGTCAAACAGAATAATTGTCATAATTTTCTTAAAATAATTAGAACGAATTAAAAAAAAGAGTTCCTGAGCTAAAAATAAAAATCTTAGTGGTCACATAGTGAAATTCGTAAAAACTGCAACAAAATTAATAATTCACGCCGACATCCTAAAATTATCTACATACATATCGTATCGTCAGCAAAAACCACGGAGTTATATGCCATTTTAGAAAAGCCCCATCTATTTTTGAGTTTCTTTTTATTTACGTTTTTTTGCTTTTGCTGTAAAATAGAAAATTTGTTGGTAGGGGCCTTTGTGAATTAAGGTAACAATGAACAGTTTGTCGAAAAAAAAGTAACTCGCTATTTTTGAAAAACTCACTGTAATTAATGTCTATTTCCAGTTTCCATGTTTATATGCTTACATAAAAGTGTGACATTTTAGACAGCTAATCCTATATGTTTGCGGCTTTGAGTTCATAAAAACAAACAAATAAACTCTGTCGAAAAAGTCGCAAACTTTGGCAAAGAGAAAAAGTTAGTTGAGCTATTAACATAAGAAATTGCGTACATCGCAACCTTGAATAGCAAAAATTAACGCTTATCAAAGTGTAAACACAATGGCCATATTGCATACATATGTACATGCAGATACATACATTGTCAGTAAATTAGATACGAGTACATACTACATACATACATACATACATATGTTCATCGACATAGAAACCAGCTGAACACGAATAACAAATGAGTCGCGCGCCCCCTACTTACTTTTTATATTAGCGTATGTACACATAGAGTATAAACTATCTATTTAGTCATTGAAACTTTTCTAAATAGAATAGGTGTATGGATAATAATTCTTATGAAATGCTTGTCAAAGCATCCTTTTTTAGGAGAATGTGAGTACGCAATGAAACATTTTTAAAGAACTTTAGGTATACATACGGTGACCATCCGTTCTGTTTTTTGCAGGACCGTACTGTTTTTCAAAGGTCGGTCCTGCGTAGTTTTTCAAACCTAAAAAACCTGAAAATGTACTGATTTTTTCCAAGTGTCCTGCATTTGTCCCGCATTTTATTCGTTATTTTAAAATTATCGGACAATGGATGGATTTTTTCAAAAAAGTGTTTTTTGGTACTTTTCGTAGCTTTTCTTCAATATCTCATGAACAAATCTCAGTACATTTTGAGCCAAAGATAATGAAAATCGGACTAGAAATGTAGATGCCATGAAGCGCAATCTGCACAAATTATATATTTTTGTAAAGGGCACATAAATACCTTTGTAACTCGTCGTTTACGTCGATTCATGACGTCGATTTTTGACAAATAACTTCGAAAAGTATCAAAAAACAAAAAAAGGTATTGTTTTCGTTTTGAACGACTCAAAATTTTCCTATAAAATAATCTTTTAAAGATTTTCACTTTTCGTGTAAGCTATTGTAATTATAATATGTTTTACTATATTTTTATAAACATTCATGTAAAAATAGATTGAAAAAAAGGTGATTCGTTTTTAAAGTTTAAAATGTATTAAGAATTTAGAATCATAAATACTCTTTTGATATTTTTGTACTACGTAAATATATGTAGGCGTATTTGTGAAAAATTGTCCTTCATTTTGAATCTATATTTATGGTCACCGTAGGTATACATATATCCATTTGAAGTGTAAAGAGTCTGAAAAGTTTCAAAGCTTTGTCTGAACTGTAAAAATTTCAATTAAAAACATGGGCGCTTATGGTATTTCAGTTTTGAGAGTATGTAATAAAGCGTCGTAAAATCTTAAGCTTAACATTTTTTATGTAAAATAACATTTAAAACAATTTTATGGGGCTAATTATATATTTTTTTATCATTTTAAAAACATTTCGGTGTAGTTAGAAATTTTCTAAAAAAAATTCTTAACATTATTTTACATAAACAAATATTAAGCTTAAGATTTTACGGCGCTTAACACGTCTTGTGAAGCCATTAATTGTTTTGTCAGCAATTTTTATTACAAAGATTAAATTTATATTTAAAACCACCGTAAACTTCAGGTGCGAAAATTTGTTGCTCGCAGTGTATTTGACTACATTGTATACATACATACATATGTATATAGTTGGTATATTTAACGTCACTTTCACTGGCAAATTGGTAGTGTTAAAAAATTTATTATTTAGTTAGGACATCACAGATAAGCAGCTGCGAGGTTGTTTCCATAATTTCAGCAAGGTGTGACAAGCTTGACTGAAACTGTCAAGGGTTTTTCTAATCAGTCAAATACATAATAACGGGATTAAAGTTATTGCCCGCTATAGAAAATATACATAGTCAATTCTTAGAATCGCCCGTTCCGTTACTACGATGTGTATCGTTAAAAGAAAGAAAAGTAAGAAAATGTTTAAGAAATTTATGTGGACCATATTATTTAGCAACGAGCGGATATAATTAATAGCGAAAATGTACAAAAATTATAAATAACGATGGAAAGTAATAAGATTTTTGTGCGGATAAAAATGTTATGGATGGCACTGGATGAAATTTACCCTATATACAGTGTTGGGCACATAAATAGGGACACTACTTTTTTAGCCCCTTTTAACTTGCACAGTGTCAAGACTTAAATTGAAAGGGCTATAAAACTGTATATTCAAAAAAATTCTAAACTTCTGAGAAAAAAGTTTGAAATTTGGTTGAAAATTTGTTGAATTTTTTGTAGTTTTCTACAGGCGTGTTTGATTCAACCTTCACAAGCCAATAGCCATTTTGACAGTTGTTTGTGTGCAAAAAAAATAAAAAATTATATTCAAATTTTTTTTGTTTCGTTTTTTTTTGTGCGAATATAGCCTTAATGAGATATTAGCCCATACGGTTTACTTAGAGACTAAAAAATAAAAAATTATATTCAAATTTCTTTTTGTTTCGTTTTTTTTTGTGCGAATATAGCCTTAATGAGATATTACATACGGTTTATTTAGAGACTTAAAAATGCTTAATTCGTGCACTCTGCGGCCAATGAGGCATAATGGAAAATAACTAATTATCGCATTGACCTCTTTTATGGCATGCATAAAATTTGGATATTTTTTAAAAATTTGTAATTTTTACTATTTTTAACCGACTTCACAAAAAGAAGAAGGTTATCAATTCGTCGGATTTTTTATTTCTATTTTTTTATGTATGTTATCGCATAATTTTGGACCATGTTTTTTAATGAAAATTCCTGCCTGTAGCGAGTTTCTCTGCAGCAAAACTCCAGAAACCGTTATGTGTTTTATCTATGCCCTCATAGATTGGAGGGTCATTAGGAAGAGCTCTCACGTGCTACCTAAAGACTTCAGGGGTATCAGTCCTAGTTCAAAGAGAGTTATAAATCTGGGTCGCTACGACTTGAACTGAATTCTGGGAGATCACAAAGTTCAACATGATTCCCAAAAAAAAAAAAAGATTCTGTGGAGAACGACCTGCATACAATTACAAGGTGTATAGAAGGAGCCTTGACTCATAAAGATTTTGAAGTAGGCACCTTCCTCGACATCGTCCCGCCGGAGTTGACTCGCTGGATGAGCTTGGGTAATACCCTATGCTGGCGTACTCGATCTGTATACAGAGGTAGGAAAGAGGCAAGAGAAGCTAACGAGTCACAAAGCCAATTCAACTGTTGATTTTAATATTTTCAACAAAAAAATTTGCTTACATACTTACTTACGTATTTACACTTACGTATGTATGTATGTATGCATCTACAATACAAATCACATCCGTTTTTCGCTCGCATTAAAACTACATCAAGCTAAATAATTTAAGCTGAGCCAAAGGTATACATACACTGCCGACATGTGTATGTGTTTATGTGTATGTATGTATATGAATACGCACAATTATTTTAAATAGCATAGCCGGTAATTTATTAGATATGTGTGACACAGCCAAAGTTGCTAAAAATGTCCATTGAAGTGGTGTCAATGTATTCCCAGTCCGAGGTTAACTGAATCAACAGGTTGCACTCGCTGACCACACTTGTTTGCTACCGCTCCATACGCTGCACCGCAGTCGCCTCGTTGTCTGTCTGTGACTTTAGCTAAATTCCTAAGCGAAATTATCAGACCATTGTACTCCAGTCACAGTTGCCTAAAATAGCTGGCTTAAGTTTAGAGAATGGAAAAATAGAAATTTACGAGCTGTTCGCATCATTGCCATTCGACGCTACACAAATTAGGCGGCATACATATATAGACTATATATTTATATGTACGTATGTATGTGCATATAAAAAGCACAATACAAATATGTACGTATGTATATGTACTTAAACATTGTACGTTTACATAAATATACACACGCTAGTTAGTAAATTATTTGCAATTTCCGCACATCAAAATCACTTTGCGCTCGCTTTTATACCGTACACGAAATAAAGCGTTTGACAAATGGGCATACAGATTTGAGTCAGAACATTTAAAGGGCACGTCAAGAACGTTCAATATTTGAACGGCCCATAAAACTACAATTCCTAATCATTCGCATAATTTACGCTATTTGGGGTCTCGTAAGCAAAATGTCAAATCGTCTCAAGGTCTAAGTTTGGGTTTTTTTTTCAATTTTGTAGCATTCGGGAATACAACTACATATAGTTTTCTCGCCCAATCACGATAATCAAGATTTTTTAGAGTTAACCGATGCACATAGAAGTATTTGTACAGAAAAACCGGCCAAAAGTCAGATTTACCAATTTTGGCAAAAGTCCATTTACACATACTATTACTAAAGCTAAATAACCGATCTATTGAAAGGTAGCTGTGAAAACTCCCCCGCTGCTTTCCCTTTGACATACGTCAACATGACCTAAAAAAAAAAAAAAATACATAAAACCTGACACTAAAAATTTTGACACGAAAACAAAACGTCCTTACTTGTTTTAATTTTCTTTAATTTCTCGCTTTTTGCACTGGAATTTTGCACACAAAAAATTGTATGATAGAAATGCTGCTCATAAGCGACACGCCATCAACCTGTACGTCGACTATACAAAAACGCCAGCGACAATTGGCTGGCGTCGTTCACGTCAGCAATGCCGCTCATCATCCGCCCATCCTGTACGGGCCAAGCTACATAGTAAGTATGCGCAGCTGCTGTCCACTTTACGCCCGTCCAGTTTGGTTGGCTGGCATTTAGATTCATTTCAATTAGTTTGATCTCAATTGATTTTACCTTGAGAATGAATTGCAACACAAAATACAAAACAATTCGCACATTGCCGCGAATATTAGTGCTTTCTAAAAAAAAAAAAAACATACACACACACATTCAAGTTACACGTAGTATGTTTATATGTATGTATGTATTGATGTATGTATGTTTGCATTTAAATTTGCTTGATTTGTGCACTATCTTATTTAATACATACAAATGTGTGTATGTATATGCATATAGGGAAATTTTGTTGGTAAATTTGCCAGATAAGAAATGCAAAAAGGTGGAAAAAACGGCATCGTGTAAGCTGAATCTAAGTATACCCTGCAGAGCAACGCTTGTCTATCACTCTGACGTATAACCTCCTTTGAGTTCAAAAACGACTAGAGGCTAATTTTTTTTTAGGATTTTTTATAAATTGTACATATTAGGGGAAAATATTGCATGCAATTTAAATTCAAATAACTCGATTTCGGTACCATCTATCCCGTACATTTTTGGTGATTGCTTTCTCTTTCTTTTAGTAATACGTGGTTTACCTACTGGAAAAAAAAAACAATAATACTTTACACTGCTCTTTCTAAACACCTTTTGAACTGTAAAACAGTTATTCAATTCGGTTAACTAACACAATAGAACGGTGTGGCAAATCTGTTCAAAAATATTTTTGAAATAAATCTTTTTTAAACCTCTCTTGGTTGATACTTTATTGAAATATTTCATCTAACTTGTTTATTAAATTTATTTTGACTTCCTGAACAGGTGGCAACCGTCTTAAAAGCAATCTTCGGAATGAAGATTTCTCGTTTGACACCGATATTCAAATATTTCATTAAACTAGTTAATTAAACTGATTTTGTATTTATAAACACGTGGCAATCCTATTCAAAAATATTTTAGAAACACAGCTTTCTTAAACCCCTCACATATTTAACTTGTTAATTAATTTGATTTAAAATTTGTTTAGCAGGTGGCAACAACCTTAAAAGTTATTTCGAAATAAATCCTTCTAGAAGTCTTTTCGTTTGATACCCACATTGTTGTTTTATTTTTTTAGCCTATTAATTGATTTTAACCTTTGAAAAAGGTTGAAACTCTCTTCAAAAAAAATATCCTATATGATGATCCAGTTTTCATTCCAATCCGTTCAGCCGTTTTGTGTGTGATTTAACAACAACTTCCAAACTTTCACATTTATAATATCAGTAAGATGGATGAGGAACTTCTTTTTTGTCTATAAAGGACGAGAGATGAAGGCAAATCACCTCAACACTGAAACGAGTAGATTAGATGAAGGTGCACTTTTCATTATTTTCCTACCAGAGAGATATACGAATCTGGCAAACCACTTAATAGACCAACAAAATATGTGCACCATATGTGAGTCAAGGATACCCAAGGAGTAGCAAGCAAAAGCAAACAGTAGTGTGGGAGGAAACATCAGTGCGACGACAGATAGGAAGCAGGCCCGAACATTTTCATAAGAAGTTGCGTTTTCTCTGAAATTACTGCAGAAAAGGTTATCGATGCTGCAAAGAGTGTCATTGAACGAAAACCTTGGATATGAATTTAAATTCAAACTCTATTGAACTTTTAGTCAAACCTCGGAAAAAAGGCTGGAGAAAAATGTTGTTTATCCACTCGAGAGTTAAGAATGTCTCAAAGAGATTGAAAAAAAATGCTTTGTGCATATTCGAAGATTAGTAGAATCGATCGAGGCTATGTAGTTAAATTAAACCGCTGGCAGAAGATAGCTGACAAATGTAGGCCTGCAACTGGCACATCCAGGTAAGCGGCTCTCCTGAAATTTCTGGAGTCTATATGAATAAAAGATGTATTGTGATGAGTGGCGGGTGCAATCGTCAAATATCTATCTAGGGGTAGAGGTTTAGAGTGAATATCTATTCGCGAAAGATCATTTTAAATTCTTGAAACTAAATTGTTTCTAGAAGATCGAAAAGAAATGGGAAATTTCATATAGAACCACGCAAAATAGACATTCAAAGCATATAAATTCCATATACCTACAGGGTAGTTTGCATGTGTTTCTATGCAAAAAGACAAAAAATGTGGCTGCTAATTTCAACAAGTGTAAAACAATAAATACACATACCACTGCTGTATTAGCGTACTGACAAGCGTACTGACATTTTGTATAAATAGAAATAAATCTAACGCAATGATAACCTCAACGGATTCATGCAACACAGGACCGACACTTGTCACTTATTCATTCATATGCAAAATTTGAGTTGAGCTCAAAGGAACAAGCGAAATAAATTTCATGCAACTGCTGGCAAACAAAGCTCACGGAAGTCAGCATCATTACGAAGGCTTCATTATTATCATGTGTATGTACATTAGGGTGGTCCAAAAATGTATGGGAGAAAAGTAAAATCGGAAATTTAATGCTCTCACCCCCTAGGATTGTTCTATACCGAAAAAAAGTATACCCCTGTTTTTTTTATTTTAAAATCAAAATATATTTAGAGGTCGCTCAAAGCGCTCAAAGTTTCCCATGTATTTTGTATGGGGGAAAAAATACTTTTCGTAGAAATAGCATAGAATCCATGAAAATCAAAATTTTTCATTCTGAAAACTCTGCTTCTCTTCAGAGGACTTCAGAGATTACGGCCCAATTGTTTATTTAAACATTTTTTAATTTTAACTATTTTTCTTTTTTGTTTTGTATATTTCTTTTTGTATATTTGATTTTATTTGGGGATATTTCGGAGACCCTTAAAAAATAGTTAAAACTAAAAAATGATTAAATAAACAATTGGGCATTATTCTCTAAGTCTTCTGAAGAGAAGCAGAGTTTTCAGATTTAAAAATTAGGATTTTCATGGATTCTATGCCATTTCTACGAAAAGTCTTTTTTTCACCATACAAAATACATGGGAAACTTTAAGCGCTTTGAGCGACCTCTAAATATATTTTGATTTTAAAATAAAAAAACAGGGGTATACTTTTTTTCGGTATAGAACAATCCTAGGGGGTGAGAGCATTAAATTTCCGACTTTACTTTTTTTTTGGACCACCCTAATGTACATGCAATGGTATGCATGTTTCCACATACAGTATGCGTGATATATTTAAATACTGTATGTATATATATATAATATATATATTATTTATGCATATATGTATGTACTTGAACAACTATAAATATATATGTACATATATGCACTTTTGCTATCATCATTATCTTCAATGCAGTGAGGTTTTGTATATTGAAACACACATCAAGTTTAAACTGAGGTGTTAGTTTTAGAATTAAAATTAATTTTACTCGTGCAAGCATGCATATACTATATGGGGGCGTTCCATGCCAAAATGGACGGGGTTCACACTTGATGTGTTTGATTTGTTTGACGGATAAACATAAATAATAAATAAATATGAAATTTGAGCTTAATTAATACATTTTTAAAAACTTTACAGCACAAAAACAAAAACAAATCGATCTAATGCTTTTCGAAATATATCGAAAACAACAAGGGAAAATTAAAAAAAAAATCAAACATCAAAATTCTTTTGAAGAGAAATATTTTTAATTTTTTTTTTTTTTGATTTTTCCCATACAAATATTTTGATAAAAAAATTAGTTTTTGAAAATATCCCATCTCAAAAAAAAAAATGAAATGGGGTGCACTATACAATAATTTGAATTATGATTTTTTTTTACACCGAAGTTGAGTAAAATGAGTATATTACGAATTTACAAATTTTTAATTTTTTTTTAGAATTTTTTTGAGTATGAAGTTTTGTAGTCCATTAAAATTAAGAAAGTATTAAATCGATTTGTTTTTTTTGTGCTGTAAAGTTTTTATTTAAGTTTTATTTAAAATTTGTATTTATCCATCAACCCAAAAAATTTTAAACAAATCAAACACCTGAAGTGTGAACCCCGCCCATTTTGGTATGGAACGCCCCATATGTGTGTATGTACAGATTATATTTGTAAAACAATATTTAATCACACATGTAGCTATGCTTGTTCCATATGTACCGTGAAATTGTGCTACAACTTTCGAACATTTTTAATAACTTTTTTAAGCTGATAAAAGCAACACTAAATATGTATGTATGTAGATACATATGCATTTATATAATTAAGCTAGCAAAAAATTACACAGCGCAACAGTATTTTTGGAAGCGGATCGATTCCAACTCAGGATGAAAGACCTAAAACCAAATAGTAAAGCTTCCAAATGATTTTGCATTATCAGGTAAATTTTTTTATGGCTATATTAAGGTTGAAATTTTTTAGCTGAGTATTATTAGAACCTGTGGAGAAGTTGCATGAGAAATAATATTGTAGAACATTTTAACCTATTAGCCGTCTCATCACGAAAGAGTCGTTTCGACACCTGTTTTTTGTTGAGTCTAAATAAAATGGCATTTGGTAATCATTCAGCTCCGAGACAATGACCCTGAAATTGCTGCACAGTGTTTTAATGTTTTAATTTTTTGGTAGATTTAGAAAATTGCCACACCTAGAAAAAATACACATCTGGTAGCCATTTTGAATGTTAAAACAAGTCCATGTGCCCAAATTGAGACGTTTCTAATCTTTCTACCTAAATGATGTCTGTATGTATGAATAATGATGATAACTTATAACGTACAAGTATCAGATTTGTGCTGATAACAATAAAATAAAAAAAGCTGATAAGAACTGCCGACATTGTATCACTACTCTTAGTACATACATACATTTTATATATGTATGTATTAGCAATGCGACCATTAATTGCGAATTTAATTTAGAAGACTTCAGGCGCCCGACGTACATATCTGTCAGTAAGAAGTAAAAATAAAATAAAATAGAGTGAAATAAAATTTACAAAATTAAATTAAATGGATGGAAATAAAGTAAAAAATAAAAACAAATTAAATAAGGGAAAATAAAATAATACAAAGTAAGATTAAAACTAAAAACTTATAAGTATATAGCAAGGTTTCAAAAATCGTGTTTTTGCAAAAATGTAAATTTTACTGCGGATTCCGGTATTCTCCAATAAAAATGTTTGTTTTAAAAGATCTTTGTTTGAGGCGACAAACTTCATATTACCCACAGCATTTGTGACCTTTGCATAGACCGTGTGGCCTTTAAAACGGGGTTTTATTATGTTTTCAAAACGAACACGAAGTTTTACACATGTTGAGCTAGACCTAAACCCTAAATCTGAACGAAATGTCTAAATTGTGTATATTTCATGAAGATATATGTATATTAGAGGTGCCGTTTTTAAATCGATTAAATCTAAGATCGATTAATCTCACCCTTCCGATACGAATTTTTTAGTTTCAATCGATCCGTGAATCGATTCAAAAAATTCGAGAATCGACATTCGATTTTTCCTCAATTTTTGCATATTTTATTTCAGAAAATCAATAAAATTTTCAAGAAATTTGAATTGGAGGCTGGTACAAAAAAAAATAATGCGGCTTGACATCTCCTATATTTCTAACTTGGGAGAGTAAACGCCAAAGAATTCATTGACCTGCCTCTCTTTTTTCTCCGACTAAAGGGGCTCCTCGGGGAAGCCTCTTGGAAATATCTCTACAAAAATGATGGCTAATACTACAACGAAAACTCGAAAATTCGGATTTTCAAACTTTATGGAAATTTTCTTAAAAATTTTGCACTCCTGAATTAGTCCTTTTAGAAAAAATTTGAGTGAGTATGCAGTTTTACAGCAAATCTTTTTTAAAAAGCGTAAATATAGTCAGCGAAAACAAAAAAAAAACTAAAAGGCGTCCGTATTGCAAAAAAAATCTACATGTATACGTAAGTTCGAAGTAAAACAAACAATTATTTCCCATTTCTGATCAAAACAAAATTTAAGCATTTCCTTAAGTAGGTTTGATGATGAATTTCACTAAGCATTAAATGACAAAAATTTTAATGACAATATTGGGCACATTACGTTCAGCCATTAATGCGATTCATGAAACATCGCAAAGTGGCATTTTTGGTGAAATGGCAACTTTGCGCAAAAAATTGTATGAACGACCTATCGCAACTCCGGATTGCAAATGTATTTTTTTTTTTAATGCTGCACATAACTGAAAAAGAACACGTTTTTACCGTTACATACATTGGCATAAATTTTTTGTAATTTTTTTATTTTTTCAAAGTATTTACGAATTGATAGATTTTGAACAAATCTGGATATTGAAATCGTTATGAAAAATGTATGTATGTATGCTTTCAAAATTACAAAAATAGTTTGACCAGATCGCTGTGTTCTGTTTCTTTGTAAAAATTAAGTAAAAGGCTTTATTTGACCAAATATGTGAACCGATCTTGGGAGATCGATTTATTTTTTGCCGATTTCTTCCAGCATCGATTATTTTTATTTCAATTCGAATCGATTCAAAAATCGATTTTTTTTTAATTCGATCTGGCATCTCTGATGTAATTTTGGACGACTTTCTGTCATCCTTTGGCAATTTTGGTTTGGAGGCAAACTGGTTTCGGCGATGTGCCATCTTCAGTGTCATTTTTGTTAAGGTTCTTCCGTGTCTTTCCTTCTGTGTTCAAACAAAAGGATTCTTAACAGTTTTTCGTTTGATACCCATATTTAATCCTTCCTAATTTGACTTTTCCCAACTTCTAACCCAGTTCCGGTATGGTGTTATTAGACCGGTTGATTTCTTCTTCGTTCATTCGCCTTGCATGAATTTTGTGTTTGCTTTATATGATTTAACAGCAATGTTGCCACTTGAAAATATGTTTGGGTACCAAAATGCCAAAGAGGTGGCAACCCTCTTTAAAATATTTTCAAGCTAAAACCTTAAACCTCTTTCATCAGACATCCATATTGTGATACATATTTAAATTACCCAATTCGCCTTATTCAAGTTCAATTTGACTTTTTAAACAGGTGGCAAACCTCCTTCGTGCTGCCATTTCAAAATCATTTTGATTCATACCCATATTGTAATACATAATTCATTTAACTCGTTAAAAAATTTAATTTAATCGTTTAAAAGCTGGCAACCCTTTAAAATAAAAATAAAACGTTATTGAACATCTATGAACAGTCCATGCCCTTTACTTTGACATCTCGGGTTTGAAAATAGAACGAACTAGATATACGTAAGTGCTACAAAAACACACATACTCAATTTCCAACTGCATTTATGGTAAGTATGAAAGTTGTCAAAAAATAAATTGCATTTTTGAATTCAGCTCCTTCAAATTCACTAACAGCCAGTTTCACGAAAGCAATTTATGTGAATTTTTTTTTAAATTTATTAAAAAACCTGAAAGAAAAAAAATAATTTTTCACTTAAATTGCTGGTGAAACCGGCAGTAGGAAACAACTTTTCATTTAAACCCGTCCATTTCAATTTTTGGAAGCATCGAATTAGAAGGTATGGTTTGGGCGAATGAAAACCAATAAAGCCAAAATTTCGCCGCCTTATGATTATAACATGTCACTGGTTCGCGCTATAAGAGGAGATTCTTGACCTTGACATGATCGACGACAGACATCGTAAGGCCTGTGCAGCATCATTATCATTTTTCTGGTGTCAACGACAACATCGCTGCTTTTTAAATACAAATATGACCGGAGGACCAAATATGACGATTCCTCGACGTTAATAGAAACTAGTACTGTGAATAGGTGGCTGGTCAAAAATTCCACGAATAACACGTGACGTCAGATGATATACCACCTTCAATTCGAATGAACTACACAAACTGGCATTACATACTATTCACTTTATCTCTACAACTGTATGACTCCCTCTTTATTGACTATCGATCGGTTCAATGTTCACATCAGAACACATATTGCGTAATAACCCACTTATGATGCTTTAGTTGTGTTTTTCCCACATTTTTGCGGTGAAGTCGACATACATATAAAAGTGGCAAAAAGAAAAGCAAAAACATTTATTGCAGATATGTACAAAATGTAAAGCTGCGATCAGCAACGCTTCGTCAATTTGGAACAAGAGTCGAGAGTCGATCGATGCCATTACAAAGAAGATGACGATAATGATTACAATTGTGCCATTGTTTATCTCTATATTTATTGAATAAGTCTGTGCAACGTCAGAACATGCAACGAAAAAGAAAACGAAGAGCCAATTAACGTCACAAAGAGATGATCTCACAAATTTGAACGATGAACAGAAGAAGGTGTGAGTAAAATCATAGAAATTACGCTAAAAACCAAAACAAAATGAGAAGATAAATACAAAAAAAAAAATAAAAAATAAACTAAAGAAAAATTAAAAATAAAGCAACATGAAACTTTTTAATGAATACAAATAAAATATGAGCGCATATAAAGTGTAAAAAAAAAATGCAACAAGTGCGAACCCAAAATTAAAATATGTACATGTAATTGTTTTCACTGCGCCAGACAAATGAGCAAAATAATTTCGAAATTTATACTATGTACTTACTATGTATGTATGTATGTATGTATGTAAATTGCTTACACCTAAATAAGTTTTTGTTTTATACGCATTTTTACTTGTGCATTGCAATTGTAACGTGGCAAAGAGTAAATTTCACATTAATTGCCATAAATTGATCCATCAATAATACAGAAGGCGAAATACTACATATATGCATGTACATACATACATATGTGTACTTAAATATACTAATTGTCAGTCAATAAAATAAATATTTCATTGAACTGAACTGGGAGGAAATCGAATAGGTAAAATGAAATAAATATTCGCAAAATTTTGCTATAAACAAAAAAAAATATATAATAAATGCATATAGTTACAATAGGCAAGTTGGAGACGAACTGCGGCGAACGCTAGACCAGTATGGCAAGTAGCGGGCGGGAGACCGTAAAGGGTGACGCTATTCCATACAAGGACGTACGGTGACTAGCGCATGAGAGTTTTGTTAATGCGATCGCTTGCTAGCGACGACTCACTGAAATTAAAATGACTTTGGAGAAATCAAGTATTTTGCAAAACTGTTGTAGTTGTTGCCGTGATATTGACATTAGTTATAAATAGTCGCGGGCGTGTGCTAAAAATCCAGACCATGCATCATAGCGAGTCGAAGAGCGATAAAATAATCAACAATAAAACTTGTATTTATGTATAGACTTATTTTTACAGTTAGCTGAAACTTATTTTTGTAATTTCACAACTAATGTCGGATTTCCATTTGGCTGTAAATGACACAAATTTTAATATAATAAAGGTGAACATTAACAGCGCAAAAGTCTTTCGTAAGACAATTGTCAATTCTGGCAACTATCTTCAAATATTTGCTAACGAGGAGGTCTTGGCGTCATTCGGCTCCCCTTTAACTTAGTCAATAAGTTCTTTAAAAATTAAATTAATTTAAAAAATATGTATGTATGTATATATTTTATTAAAAAAAATGAAAAATAATAAATAAAAGAACATTAAAAAGTGAAAATAAAGCAAATCTACAAAAAAAAACATTTATTAAAACCAAATTAAATAAATAAATGAAAATAATTTAAACAATTAATTAAATGAAAAAAAAACGAAATTTTTTCTTTTTAAAACGATGAAATCTAAGAGAAAATTAAATTAAAAAATAATAAAATTAAAAAATAAAACCATTCTAAAAATTTTATGAAATTGAGAATATGAATAAAAAATAATTTTTCTTTTTAAAATAACAAAATCTTAACAAAAAAAACTTAAATGAGATACGTTTCTAAAATTTAAATGAAATTAAACAATATATATTTTTCTTTTAAGACAATGAAATCTAATTATTCAACGAAAATTACAATTAAAAAAAAAAAACATTAATGGCGTGTAGGTTTCTACCGAAAAATGTTTCCTTTCCATTGCCCTCCCAGCACAAACACTAGGAACCGGGCAATGAAAAGGCAACATTTTTTGTAGAAACGAAAACGCCATAAGTAAAATGAAAATACATGCCCGAGGGTTCGAACCAGGATCTCTCGAAAGGCACACCGGTGCTTTACTCACTCAGCCATTGCGACTGTTGGAACAACCCAAATCCAGCAAAATAATCCAAAAATCGATTCGAAAAGGTAAAAAAGTGGAAGAAATGGAGATTTTTATCCAGTTACCTATTACATTTTCGGATACTATGACAGTCAGTTTTGCAGCTCTCCAGTATGCTAGTATGCAGCTCTCAAGAAAAGCAAAAACTACATATAAAATAACGTTCAAGAAATGACTAGTAAAATTTCTTGTGTAATATTTTCTTGAGGCAGTACACAGCTCTTAAGAAATTTGCTTCGCTTTCTATTACGGTTTTCTAAAGTTTTTTGTGAAAAAAGAGCACAAGGCAACCCATGCTTGCAACAGAAATATATCGTCACCTGAAATGCAAAAAGACGTAGAACATCGTAATTGAAATGGAAAAAGTCCTAACTAATATTTTTTTATTTTTTTTCATTATAATAATAATTCCATAAAATCGATAAAATTAATAATAATTCCATAAAATCCATCATATCGTTCAAAAACTGAAATTTGAATTTTTTATTAGTCACGACTTTTTGTTTCTCAGCGACGATGTTTGTTACGTATTTTTTCATTTCAGCTGACGATATGCTCGTTTCATTATTTCTTGAGGAAAGAGTGGGGCAACAGGCTGTGAAGTATCAGATGTCAAAATTCCTTGGATACACACACGAAATAATAGAAATTTTTTACTTGACCGTTTTCTTGAGAGCTGCATACTGGCCTTAAAGTGTGCGGCAGAAAGGTTTGTACAGACAAGTACCGAAAATTGTAGTGAAACGGATACGTTTTTGGCCGTTTTTTTTTGAAATTTGTCTGATAGAAGTTTTCGTTCAATACACTTACACTTACTTCAATGCAATTTACAGATGTTTTTCATGAAAAAAAATTAAGGAAGCTCCTGACGGCATTCGAACTTGGCACCCTCTGGAAGCTAGCAAATAGTGGAGTGGCACGCTTCTCTGCATGCCCAGCCACAGCCGACTACATATAAATGCTTTCAAATGTTCAGCATTAACAAATAAAATACAATTATTGCTTTCAAATAACATCATCTTTATCGAAGACACGAAAAAACGCGTTGGTTTTGGACGTACTTTTATACGTAAATTAACGAAAATTTTAGTCGTTTTCTGTTCGTTTCCAGATATGGAAATTGGGACCGTACGCCCTCAAAATTTACATTTCTCGGCTGGCTTTACTCCCTTTTTTTATATTATTGTTTGTGAAAAAAAACTTTAAGTTCGAAAATAAGTGATATTTTCAGCAACGACATTCATAGGCAGTCGGTCACCACCTACCACGACTCCCGGCCTATGAATGCCGTGATCGGAGCTCAATCACCACCTGTGGCAGAGACGGAGCTTCAACTGCCCTGGCCCAGTTACGGTCTGGATACTCTAGCGACCTCTAAATATTTTTTTTGATTTAAAAAAAATATATATATGGGTATACTTTTTCGATATAGAACAATCCTAGGAGGTGGTAGCAGTCAAGTTCCGACTCTAGTCTTTTTGGACCACCCTAATGTACATACATATGTACCGTGGCTTCAGTTATGTTAACTGATAATGAATTAACGCTAAACTTTTTATTAGGGCGGCATTAATAGAAGTTTTAACAAGAACAACTATAACAACAAAAACCAAAACAATAACAAATACAGAGGGACTTACTGACCAAGAAATCAACAAATAGCGACAATAATAAAAAATTACAAATTACCACAACAATAACAGCAAAAACCAAAATCACAACAGCATTTATTCAAGAAGATATTCACGCATACCAGATATGTTTATACATGCGCATTAGGGTGGTCCTTAAAAAATACCAACATCTACGAAATAAAGACATCCACGAAAATTTCAGAATTGTAAACAAATTTTTTTCTAATAAATTTTACATATTATTGAAACTTACTTATTCATATATCGATGGCTGAGCGGATGATCGACCTATATTGGTAGCCAGTTCGAAAACGCCCTATCTCAGAAAATTTTTCAACAACGCTCTATCTAAGAAAACTTTTCAAGAACGCCCTACATCAGAATTTGATTGAAAAGCGCCCTATCTCGGCTGCCGATTAAAAAAGCCTTATCTCAGCTTATTTTCAATGTATTTTGGTTTAAGATAGGGCATTTTTGAACCGAATTCTGAGATAGGGCGATGCCTACATATTTTTTTTTTTAATTTTTGTAGATGTCTGTACTTTGTACGTAAAGCCAAATAAAGGGGTGCACCATTTTGTTGATATTTTAAGGACCACCTTAGTGTGCATACATATAAAATCAATGAACTTCGGAATCACTTGCTGTACTTGTTGCGTGCTATAAGTTTTTCAGTTGTTTAAGTTGATATGAACATTTTTCAAACAATGCAAAAGTGCATAAGTAGTGAAGGCAAAGACGGCGATAAAAAAGCGACGATGACAGCTAAGCCAAAGGAAGGAAAGCGAAAGGCCACATATGTATACGTAAATCCATAAGTTCATACATACCTACATATGTACATACATACATGCATATGTACATATGTACACGTATTAAGAGGGGCGGGAAGGCAATGATATAAAGAGACTATGCCCGTTTGAAGTGGGAGTGAAAGTGAAATAAAAAAATATATAAAATAGCAGAAATTCTTAAGTTGTGAATCATCAAACAACGACCACAACAACCAAGTCAACTCATACATATATTGCTGACAGGAATTGTGGTGCATTGTCAAATATGTAATAAAGCAAAGGTGTTAAATGACATTCGGGAGTGGTGTTTTGACCGAAAATAAATATTTAAGTCAGCAAATGGTGGCGTTTGGCCGAAAAAACATGAATTTGCCAACATTGTCTTTGGTGTAATGCAGCAAAAGAAAGTGTTGTCAACCCCAAGGAATGATGGATATCACATTGTAGCGCAGCCAAAAGATGTGGTTAATAACACACCTGGCATATGAGAGAGCTATATAATATCGGTCTAGCGAGCAACTTCCCATACATTTTTAGGTGTTTTAAGCATTGCATAGTAAAAATAAAATTGGATGCTATATTTACAACTTAAAAAAAGAAAGAATTAACCAAAACCCAAACTAAAAGGGTTTAACAACCTGGGAAGTTTTGTTGTATTGAAAGTTGCATTTTAAAAATTGAGTCGCTATTGTAATTACCGCAGACTGAAAGACTAATTTGAGAAGGTGTTGCCATCGTAAAGACGATTTCACATTCTAATGACAGTCGTGTCCACGACCTTTATCTAAGTACTTACATACAAACATACAGTTTTCCAGCTAATTTTTTTTTGTTATTTTTATATAAATACCGTGTAAATCACAGTTTCAAACTTTATACAAAATTTTGGAAAATTCAACAAATTTTCATCAAAACTTAAACTTTTTTTTTAAAATTTTTGGGTATACAGTTTTATAGCCCATACAATTTAGGTCTAATGAAGTGCAAGTTTCAAACGGCTAAAAAATCGCGTTGATTTTTGAGATTTTTTTTAGGCTAAATTTCTGTTTTTTTTTTAATATAACAAGCGCAATTTACAAAAACTTACATTGATATTTTGAAATTTTTTGGCTGACGGTCTCCCGCGTTTTATTTTATAAGAAATTCATACTTATATGAAAAAAGTGCAAAAATCCGTCACCGAGCTTGCACTTCATCAGACTAAAATTGTATGGGTTATAAAACTGCATACCAAAAAAATTACTAAAAATTAAGAATAAAACGTTGAAAATTTGTTGAATTTTCTTAAATTTTGTATAAAGTTTGAAACTGTGATTTACATGGTTTTGGTGAAAGTTTTGACGATATTTTTATATAAAAATAACAAAAAAAAACATTTGCTCGAAAAACATTACGAATATTTGAAGAAAATCATTTGGTCATTTGCTTGTGGCACTGTATATGGGCGATTCCAGCGAAAAGTCGACCGCGTAAAAAAAATTAAAAGTCCTATTTCTAACTTGGCTGCTCTTTGTAATATACATATACAGGTTATGTAAGCGGATCGTTCGATTTTTCAAAATGAATCAAGTTAAGGACTAGGACTAGATGTGTAATAATGTTTTATTTTTTCTAAAAGAGTAGCTGACAAAAAATTTATTTCAAATTATTTATAAGTTATATCAATATTACAATATGGGTATCGATCGAAATGGTTTTAACAATTAATTACTAAAATATTGAAGCCAATAAAAAAGGCATTTAAAACCTTTATTTCTAAACTACATGTAGGAACGTTGCCACCCGTCTAAAAAAATGAAAAAGGATATGGTTCCAAAATATTTTGAAGAGGCTTACCACGTGTTTACACAGTTTAGTTCAATGTATGCGATAGTTAGATACCTCACTTCCACATAGATATCAATAAAAGTGGCTTTGAAACAGCATTATCCCCAAAACAGACGTAACAGGATGGACACCTGTTTTAAAATTTAAATTCAACTGGAATTAGGGGAATTATATAATATAAATATGTATTAAAATACGTGTGTCAGACGGAGCACGCTTAACAAGGTATGTATCAGTTAAAAAATATTTTGAAAAATGTTGCCACCTGTTTACATATTTAAGTCCAATGTGTGCCATAAGTTAAATTAATTACTTCAATATGGATATCAATCAAAACTACTTTGAAGATATTTTATTTCGAAGTTACATGTCGGAGGGTTGCCACCTGTTTTAAAATGTAATTTAAATTTGAATTAAAGAAATCACATGATTTCCACCTGTTAACAAAATTAAGTGCGATGTATGCAATAGGTTAAATAAACTACTTCAATATGGATATTAATAAAAATGGCTTTGAAGAAGCTTTATCCCCAAAAGACATGTAGCAGGCTTGCCACCCGTTTTAAAATGTAAATGCAACTTGCAGTGTTGCCATCCGTTTAAAACTCGAATTTATTCAAATTATACATAATTTCTGGATGAAATATTAAAATATGAGCGCCAAACGAAAGACTATCAGGAAATATTTAGCTTAAACAGGAAGAATATTAAAGAGGGCTGTCGCTTGTTTAAAAATTTTTGTATAATGGGTAGCACTTGAAATGGGTTTAAAATTCCATCCAATGAAATCAAAATGAGTGAACAGTTTTTAACCTAAATGTGCTCTTAATATTACCACGTATTCCTCGCTTAAGTTTAGCGGCTGTAGCTCTGGCTCATTACTCCCTATTAGTTCTTTTCACATTCCTCTAGTTGAAGCAGCCCCCTCTAGCTTCTTATAACTTCATATACATTTGTATTTGTTTATAATATCATAATTCCAATCTGTATACAATTTGATAATGGTTTAATTAATAAAATAGGTTATACTTATGTAAGCAAGTTGTGAAAACCCCCAAAAAAGTATTTTTATTACTTCATGGAAATTTGTATACATACATACTACATATGTATTTATTTTGTATTTAAAGAATAGAAACATTAAAAATTAAAAATTTTTCTCATCTATTTGGACAACACATTTATTCTATTGTGCATGCAATTGTAAGTATGTACATTCATAAGTAGCTAGTTTTGTTATGTGTAAGCAAATATATAGTTCCAACAGTAGAGGCGCCAAAGCCTTTTTGCGTCATGTCACTGCTTGACACACATTCCGGAAGCAACATAACAACAATAAGAAAGAGTGATTCGTTCTAAACACCAACAATGCAGGGCAAACACAACCGTGGAAAAATAAACAAAGTAGCATTTTATTGGGCATCCACTCTCCACAATTGCATCAGAAATTTTACAGGCGATTCTATGTTTGTACATATGTATGCCTGTGCAATATGTATACACTACTTTACACCATAACCAAACATTGAAGAGGCACTTGGGTTCCAGCTGAAAAGACCAAACAAACGAGGAAGCCAGGCAACTAATACACATAACGGCTCTAAAGAGGCGGTGTCCAAAAAACGAAATACAACAATGGGCAGTGTACGCAAAGGAGTTATACTTATTCTTAGTATGCGTACGTAGGAGACTATAAGGCGACGTTTATAGAAATTTATGAAAATAAGTATAACTGGTATATACTAACTTGTAATAAATTATTTTACAATACATATGTATATGTTATTGTTAAAAGCTTCTTAAAATATTTTAAAATAGATATGTATGTATGTAAGCACATTATACCTATTCGCTATTGACATTGGATCAAACTTTTTAAAATTAAATTTTTGCTAAAAATTACATGAAAAAAATATCGCACTTACCCCAACATTAATTGACGTGCTGACATGCTGTGCAATACGATTTAGAAACTTCCTGAATGATGAGCGCCTTAGAACACGATTGGAATTGGAAGCAGGGGCAGTGTTGCTAATCTCATTGCCACCGGAAACTGGTTTGCCATTTATTATTTTCTGTTCCACTGCTTTGACAATAACATCTCTTTTTATTCTACCGCCAGTTTTAGATTCATCAGAAGCGCCAACCCCACTGTCGTTGCTACCATTAGCATCCTTAGAAATGGCTTCGTAGCTGCTCAGCGAAACGATGCTACCGGCGCGCCCACGACCCCCACCAACACACGACGATATCGCTATGTTACTGCCACCAGCACTGCTGGCGTTTTCTACTGCTGAAGTGGAAGTTTTAAATTTGCGCGACCACCGGAAGGGATTTCGAGGCATGGAGAAAGCTCGACGTATTTTCTTGGCGGCATTTGTGGCTGCAGTCGACGTTTGCGAGGCAGGCATAATTATCACTTGCGGCGCTGCCGATGCTATCGGAAGTTGTACATGTTGCAATTGTTGGACCGTGTCAGTTGTTGTGTTGAAGTTTTGATTGTTGTCCGAGGCTTTCATCGGGGCAGCAGGCTCATCCCCAAGCGTTTGCTCTTCTGTGCCCATCTTAAGTTTAAACTTTCTTCTATGTGTTTTACATCAATTGATTTCTTTTGTCAAATTCCTATTAGCAGCGACTGCAGCATTCCAAATCCTCACTATATTAATTGTTTTAATTGACACTCATCTATAAAAAAGTTGTTTTCATTCTTTTGTTCGTATTACCAATCTATTTTTTACGTTTCTCTTTCGTCCACTGTTTTGCCCTTTTTTCTATTTCTACCGACAGCACGAAAATTTTCCGCTTTGCAATTTTTCACCCCTCTTTTTTCTGTATTTTGCTTGCGCGTGAACACCCAAAAATGTGGCGCACTACAATCACAAAATTAATTGAGCACTTCAAAATGCATTAATTGCATTTGTTTCTATAGCTAGCTAAATGATATATTTTCACAATTATCTGCAAAACTTTTTCTGCCCTAAATTCAATTTACAGCGATTCGATTTTTCCTACAATTTTTCGCGTTCTCACCAGTCGCGCACCGAAATCCACAATGAAAGCGAAAGAAATGCAACAAAAAGATTACAGCGCCGTCAAAGATTTTGCGGCGGCGCAAGTTGCCAGACTCGAGCACTGAATCAAGGGTTGCATTGGGGAAAAATTTAGCTGGAGAATTAAAAACTATTCCATAAATGTTGATTATTTTACTGTAGTTTAATTATTTAAGTTGTGAAGAGAAATCTTGTCCCACAAAGAGTTGGAAAAGTATGAAAATTTCGTGTATAAATGGGAGTCAGAAAATCATGAAATCGGGTGGCATCTCTACGCAGTTCTAATTGGATTCGTTGTGGGAGAAAACTGACGTGTTCCAAACAGAGTTGATTTGTGAGACTAGTTAAAGTCTCCAAAGTGTTATTGTTGCCAGACTTCAAATGTGGAAGATTCGTAAAAATTGGATTAAGTAATTTTATTAAATATTCGTTTGAGAGCGTTGAAAAATCTTGAGTTTCGATCGAGAATCAGTTGCGAGCACAGTATATACAGTAATAAACCTTTTTGAGTACTCCTCGGGGGTAAAATCTGATCAGCGTTGATAATGAGAAGGAGCATGCATTTTGTTCATTCAGAGTTGTATACAAAATTACTGTGGTATGAAAGGGAGCAACAACCGTACTATGGCAGAGTGGCACAACTCATGACTGTGTAATAATAACCGAAATTAATTGCAAAAGTGTAAAAATATTGCAATTATTTTTGTTATTATAGAGACTAGTACAAATTATCATAGTTCAGTGTATAACTTGTTATATTACACCGTACCAATGAACGTAAATATCAAGAAGGGGCAACTCGTTATAATTGTAGCGAAAGTGAGTAACAGGGGCGTGCCTTCTCTTTTTCTCTAGTAAGTTTTTTAATTGGATGAAACAGGGTACGCCCCTGTTACTCACTTTCGCTACAATTATAACGAGTTGTCCCTTCTTGTTATCTACGTTATTTGACCGTACTTGATAATAAACTGTTAAATGCTGAAAACGCTTATAATTTGTAGATCACTCAAATTTGGGTGTGCTTAATGAACTTACTGGGCGGATGCGCTGGCAGGCATTGGGGTCTGTACACAGATTGTTTTTTTTTTTTAATAAAGACTTAAATATATTTCGAAATTTAGAATATTGCTTGATAAATTGACAAAATTTACGTTTTTCATATAAATATAATCTTATAATGGATTTTTTTTTAATTTTAAACTTACATTTAAGAAATTTATTCAGTGCTATAATTACGATTTGAGTTTTCCAGTTTATAAAACACAAGCGTTCATTATGTACTTAACTATTGATATTATTCTTCATTAAGCATGAATATCAGCATACATTAAAGATGAATATTATAGTTAACCTACATTTTGTTCATAAATAACACATAATTATGTGTATTTCATCCTCGAAAGGAACATTTCTAATCATGAGGCGAAATTCCCCACAGTAAGTGTTTCCGTGCGCGCAAAACGAAAACGCTGCACACAACCCAAAAGTACTCCTCGGTGGCCAAATGGTGAGAAACTGCGAAAATGTTTATTAGACTGTGTTTATGCACGGAAACTTTTGTCGACGCGATTTTTCACATTCCCTTTCGGTGTTGCTCGTTTCATTTACACACGGCGATTTGTGTGTATGCAATTGTTGTTGTCAGCTGTGACCAGCGTTTCAATTTACACAGGCGAACGAGAGCATAAAGCGTGTTGCCCGAACACGAGCAACTCGGTGCCCCTCTCCTTTCCTCGTCACGCTCTCTCCTACGAACGTCGAGTTGCGGCAACAAAAATCGCCGTGTGTAAATAAGCACTTACTGTATATACTGTGGTTGCGAGCGAACATTCTGTTAAAGTGTGTTTGTATTCTTCAACTTTAACTCGGCGCAGGGTTGCACGAAAAAAGTTGATTGGCTAAAACTATCAAAATACGAAAAATTATCCAAATATTCGCCATAAAAAGGTGTTTACATTGTTCAACTCTCTGCTATTATCTATTTTTGGTTGAATGGCTATTCAACTAATCGATTTCAACGAAGTTGGTAGCCAGCCAACATTTAGCCATTTAACTTTTTTTAAGTGCAACCCTGCATTGAGTTGAACGAAAATGTTGAACGCAAAGTTGAACAAAGCACACACTGCTTTACTGATGCCTTTTATTTCCGTATACATTATTCGTAGTGTTGACAACCCTGTTAAGGTAAAGGCTCGTAATCTTGCAGCCAAAAGTATGCAATAGTCAGAGACTATTTCCGTTATTCTACCGGAAATAATTGATTTTATGAATGAAGGGAACTAGAATAAACTGCCAAAAGTTTAATGATGGCTATGTATTGCATTGTCGTAAAAATTATCGCAAAATATTTATTTACATTAGACCTATGTATGTATGTACTAATTGAGTATCTGTGGCTTGTAGTCCGTCGTTTTCAATGTGTTGCAGCATAATTCTTCATAGCGTAGAAAGTACTCGTAATATTTGAACTAAAATGTAAGAACATATAAGAGCTTACAGCAAAATCGTTCTCCTACAATTACGGTGACCAGATTTCTGTGGCCAAAAATCGGAACATTTCTAAAGAATCGAATCCGAACCTACAATATTGTTTTTAGAATAAAAAGACATAACATCTTTTAATACAGTTTTATTTAAAAGAGACCAAAGAGAACAAACCTGAAAAATTATCGCAAAAATGTATACACACAATAAATATGTACGATGACGAGAATGCAAATAGCGAATAGACATTTTAGCAAGTTTTGGCTACTTTTCTTTGTTTAAAATGTGTTTGTTATTTTTTTTATGATAATATAACTTACCATTTAAAAAAAAATCTGTAAATCAAAATTTCAAACTTTGCAAAACATTTATAAAACTTAAACGAATTTTAACAAATGTTGATTAAAAGTTTAAATATTTTAATCAGATTTTCTAGAATTTTTTTGAGTATGCAATTTTGTAGCCCATTAAATTGTTGTATAAAAAGTGCAAAATTTAGGTAGCTTCTTGGTCTTATCGTTGACTTTCGGAAATTTTTTGTTCGCACATATTCCTCCATACAAGGTACATACTATGTATGTATGTTCAACCTTTGGTTCAACCATTTTTTTTTGTGTATAGAGAAAATGAGCAACATCTTCCACAAAAAAAAATGCCAAAAAATCGACGATAAGTCCAAGCCACTTAAAATTTGTACTTTGAATTGAACGGGCTACAAAGCTGCATACTCAGAATGTTTCTGAAAAATCTAATAAAGGGCTCAAAATTTCGACCAAAATTTTCTCAAATTTTGCTAATTTTTGTGCAAAGTTTGCATCTTTGACATACATACATGGTTTTTGTTAGACAAAGAGCTATTATTTCATAAAAAAAGTAATAAACATTAAATAATACCAAAGAATGCTAAAATGTCTTTCCCCAATTTATGTTTTTTTAGGGAATTAATATTTTTTATAATTTCACTAAATTCAAGTTAGAATCGTTTTATTGAGAAACAAAAAAAAAATTAACAAATAATTATACAAGTGATTTTTATGCAAAAACACAAAACCGACTTCAATGCTAATATAAAAATTTAAGATAACCGTTAATTTCTTAATGATCCAATGATCGGAACTAAACCAAATTGGTATGGGACCACCTCTGAGGTACCACCTTTCATTTATAGAAATCGGTTTAGGTGGTCCAAAATTATGTGGTAACATACATAAAAAAAAAAATATTCTGACGAATCACCTCCTTATAAAAAAGGGAGAAGAATGATAGACTCCAACATAGCGATAGTATCGGTTTGACAGAATAAAACAAAATCAAAGATAATAGAAAATCAGGATGCTGGCTATGTTTATGGCTCCCGTATATTCTATGTTCTTTGTGATAACGACTGTGCTGTCACGTTTGTACGAAAAATTATTTTTGGGCCAGATTACAGGGAGACTCTTATTAAATTAATAAAGAAAACACTGAAAATCGTGACTTAATCGGTGCAAATATGAAAAATCGGGACACTTATACGTCCCTTATACTTGTATTAGCTATAACTTTAATTCATTTATTATTCCTTCATCAAACAGGTTCAAATAATCCAATTCGACTAAATTCTAATATTGATAAAATTCCATTTCATCCTTATTTTTCTTATAGGGACATTGTAGGATTTATTGTGATAATTATAAGTCTAATTATTTTAACACTAATTAATCCATACTGTCCCACCCAAATCGGGACGAATGGTCACCGTACTGCATATCGAGGGCTTACATGTATTCAATACCCTTTATCTGCAATTTCCACAAGATTCTGATATAAAAATCCACCTAAGAATTAATTGTCATTGACGCTGTTAATGCTGACCTTATATATAGCTTGCTGGTCGAATTTACTATTGAATTTCAAAGTTAGAGTCAGCACAAGTAATGACAGTTAAGTCCCAGATGGGTTTCAACTTCAGAAACTAGTTTTTCCGAAAATTGCATATAGACGATATTGAATATAAGCCCTCGATAATGTGAATTAACCAGAATGGTTTAAGGCAGAGTTCTAAAATATTTTGTTTGTTGAGTTGCGACAATCTTACATTAAATAATCGCTATATGCACATGTTGTTTACAAAAGGAACACAATGACAGCGTTCACCGCGCTCTATAAAATCATCTCACAATCGCAAGCTAATTTCATTCAGTCTGGAACTTTTAAGCGATTAGCGCGTATCAAGTGAATTAAATACAAAATAATTCGGAAAACCAGTGATCTGCTACCTATAAGACAGAAGCTGTATAGGCAGACTGTTAAAAGTGAGTTTTATAAATGATGATTAATATAAAAAAAAATACATATCGTCGTTTAAAGTACAAAACCGTGTATCGTCATTGTGAAAAACCGCGTAACGAACATTTACTGCCAAAAATTGGATTTGCTCACACAAGCTCTTGGCTCAAGCTTTATCCATTCGTCCTGAAATATAGTAGCGAGAAATGCGATTGCTTTCTAAAAAAGAGAACCATTTTGAAATATGAGTGCTTTTACTCTCTAGAAAATAATTCATGCAACCTAACATACGCGGTTTTGAATTTTGTTGATACGCGGTTTTGTACTTTAAACGACGATATGTACATATGTGTGAACTGACTTAAAACAACTCTTATGACCTTTTATTTAAAAAAAAAAGATGGCCTAGAGAATTATCTTCACCAGTTAAAACAAAGAGAATGTTATCTTCTTATATCTTTATGGAATCAAAATACAGATAAAACTAATTTCACAACAACAAAGCTTTAACACCTCTCCATTTTATTTGAGCAATTTTTGCATAATCAAATAAAAACCACAGTAAAAATTAATAACAAAATAAGAGTATACAAGTTGTGTTGATTTAATTTATAAATTGACGTTTGTTTATCCCACAGAGAGTTCATTGGTGATATTAGAAGGTTGAAGGTGACGCAGACTCCGAACAGCGATTGTAGTTTTATGCGAAACGAAGAAATACACTCGGAAGAAAAAACAACTTTTTCTTTGTTTTTTAGTTTTTGATTAGCAAATACCCGGCGTGCTTCCCTGCGCCTTAAAAGTATTTTTGTGTTGTTTGATACCCGTATTGTAATATTTAATTTACTGTATCAATTTAATTAAATAAAGTTTTTTCAATTGGTGGCAGCCCTCCTCAAAAATATTTTCGGCAGTAAACTTTCCTAAACCTTTTCAGTTTGATACTCATATTGCAATATGTAATTTATCTTATCAATTAAATTAAAATGAAATTTTAAACATGTGGCATCTTCCACAAAACTATTTTCGGCTGTAAGCCTTCTTTAACCTTTGACAGCCATACTGCTAGATTTGCTTGATCTTATCAATTTACTTAAACTGCAATTTTCAAATAGATGGCAGCTCTCTATTATTTTTCTTCCTATATTTTAAGTTAGACCCCTAGCAATAAATTGGTGAAAAGTGTATTCAATTGCATACATCAATTTTCGAGTGATGCGCGTACAAACATACAACAGAGAGACAGACAGACAACATTTCTAAAAATTGTTCATTTAGCTTCTATTGTTCTAATAAAGACCCCTCATATTAATTTTTCTTTAATATCTTTAATGTACAGATGTATCGACCTGTTACAATTTTATTATATGTATAAATGTTGGGTTGGATATGGCTTGAACTCAGGCCCTGCGGAATGGTAGCGCCCGCCGCTAACCGCTGCCATCGACAATTACATTTCAGTATAAATTTTACGGGAATCTATAACTCTTCTAGTACGATTTCCTTAAATCGTCGTTTAACTACCAACCTGCCGTTGTTCGGTCTAACTTAACTACCATGCGAATTTCTTCATAGAACTTTCAATGGGCACATGTACTAAATAGTTTAAATAAGATCCAACTTACCAAAAACGACCTTTTGTTTTTAATTTTTTTTTTTTAGCAAGCCGAACTTGATTGGGGCCTTTCCCCATAAATCAGACATTTAACGCTTATCAATATAAGTAATCATTATTTATTCAGAATTAGAGCACGATGGGGACTTTTCATAAAACTTTCACTAGCATTTATTTAATTCGCCGATTATAAAAACTCCCCTAGCTTGACCTAAATTTGACATCAAAATTTCATTACATAAACTGAATAGACTTTTTGTTCTAATATACAATTAATCCAATTTGTTGGTCACGTACAGATTATTTGCTGATTCTAATTTTTTTTAAAACAAATCAAAATTCATACTGCAGATTATTGGGCCCACTATACATATTTGCCTTTAAAATATAAAGCTAACAGATTGCCAGAAAAATGTGTCGAGTATATACTAGTTATATATTTGCTATAGAAAAATAAAGCATTAAATTGAGCTGATAACGAATGACGGGTGTATTATGGAAATCCACTTTTAAACCAGCTCAAACTGGATTTCCTAGAAAGCTCACAATCGAATTGGACCTGGTCGCCTCGCACCGTCTATCTGACCACTGACAGTGAGTGCTACATTAGTCAAAATAATGATGTTATGTTTTTTTTTCTTTTTTTTTTTTTGAACCGTGCTTAATATACATACATATGTACTTTTGTAAAAAAAAATTAATGCTGATAACGGTCAACACACAAAATGTATTGAAAAACTGAGTCTGACCGAGGCGAACAACAGCATGTTACCCGGCCTGAGTCTGAGATTTATTGTCAGACGGTGGTATTGATTTATTTATATACGTATTTACAAATGTAATAACATAGGACTAACCGGATTGAGCTGGTTTTGTAAAGATAATCTCGGGGGAATCTGAACTTTTGAACATGATGTAAAAAAAAAATACATATGCACATATATAAAAAGTAGTGCTGATCACTACTTATTGATTGAGCTGCTCAGCTGCGAAGAGCTTAGGTTAATTCTTAAAATAGCTTTAAAAATTAATTAAAAGTATATTTCTTTTTAATTACGATTTGCTTAGAGCTAGAGGAACTTACCCTTGCCCGTTAGATGTCGCAAAAACCAATATGGCTAATTGGTAGAGTTGCTATCGCTTTTTGTTGCATAAACCGGTTTCGCTTTCGGTTTCAGTTTCAATGAAATTTGCATTTCAAATACTGTCAGCGCTTATAAAGAATATTTAAGTAAAAGAATAAATAAACTTTGTTCTATAATTCAAGTTTCACATTCCCAGTAAATTGTATCAATCGCCAGTGGCTTTACTACCTTATTTTTGTCATAGTTGATTAAAACACACAGTTATCAAACGACGCTTCTTCCATAAATACCAAATAAAACAGCAGCAAAGAATAAATAATACTAGGAAGACTCCAGTTTACCGTACGTTCTCTGAATTTATATAATCCAAATGGAGCTAATAAAATGTTACTACAAAAGGATATTATTCAACTGGTAGGCTTGGCAACTCTTCATTTTGCTTTTTCCTGTACTTCCCTTGGGGGCTCCCGGCCATTGTTTACTTCGCATTTAGTGATAAAAGTAGTTGTTTTATGAAAAAATAAACAAAAAGTAGTGAAAGCATAAGCCGACAATTATACAGCTTTGAAAATGTAAACAAACGAGAGCTCCTGAATGCGTGTAAGTTTTTTGGTAAATTTTTTTTCCAAAATAGTATTTCCAGATAAAATTGTTTTGCTGAATATGTACATATGTATATGGAGGTGTGTACGTACGTATGCATATACAAACTTAACTATAAAACAACGACCCCAAATATGTATACATAAGTAGATGTATATAAGACCATAAATATATTTATTTTAAATAGTACGTACATATGTACATACATACATTTAGAGTGCCTCCGTTTAAGATATTCAATTCAGCAGGTCTATTGATATCGGCTCAGCTATTCTATTTTTAGTCATACATTTTTACGAAGGACATATGTAAATACATATATGTATATGTACATATATATGTGCATGAATATGCATTTATGTATGTATGTAGCATTTACAAGCAAATATGAACATACATATGTAAGCGACTTAAGAGTGTTCGTTAATTAAAAATAAATAAATTTCAATGCAAAATTTCAGCTGCTTAGCAGCAGCATTGGCCCAAAAAATAGAGCTGTTTGATTTTTAACAATACCTTGCCCCAGATCCTCTGGTGTTTGTGAGTTTCGAGCTTGTAACCAGATCTAGCTATATGGCTATTCAAACCTAATCTGCTTTGATCCGCTGAAAGTACTATGCTATACCGATTAATTTATTAAGCTTGTACAAAGAACATTTGTTTACTCGCACTTTGTCACCTTTGTACGAGCTGAATGAAAATTTAATTCAATTATGCCAAATAGCCTTTGCTACTAGACACACAAATACATACATGAAATGATTTTAAATAGTTGAATATCTGCGCAATAAATTAAGTACATTCCTACTACATTTTAGCTAAACATCGCAAAGCCTCATTATTGTATTAAGTTTTTTACGAAATTTCCCATGCCGCTTATCGGGCTTGAAGATAAGTGATACGTATATGTATGCTGATACGCAGGTTCATATTTATTTCTTGCAATAAAAGATTAATATCTCACGTCATGACGTGAAGTCTAGATGTGCACTAGTAGCGCTAATTTTATATTCTTTATTTCAGTTGGCAAGTTCTCAGCGAAAACAATTGACGATCGGATAAGCACAAAACAAAATAGTGCAGCCTTTTACTAGTTGAGGGGATTTTAATTTTGTAACACAAGCAAAAAATATACTCAGACAGTGAAGACATGGATACTGCAGAGACAGGCATATCTGTGCCAGATGGCGGATGGGGTTGGGTGATTGTGCTTGCCGTTGCATTGATTAATGTGAGTAATTTTTAATATGGGAAATAATTCCAATCTTAATAAATATTTACTTTCAAACTTTACAGATGACCAATACATACATACACTCCGTTTTCGGTTTGCTCTTTGGTGCCAAATTGCATAGCATGCAGGAACATACCTTTACCGCTGCATTAATTTTGAACTTGAGTAGCTTGACCTTGAATTTTTCCGGTTTATTTATTGGTCCAGCCATTAAGGCATTTAAACCACGCAAGGTCGCAATTACAGGCATTTTACTAGTATCTTGCGGATTGTTCCTTTGTGCATTTGCAGGAGAGAGTTGGCATCTCATTGTTGGCTACAGTTTATTTGTAAGTGAATGCAAATATTCGACAACAAAAAAATAAACTAATCAAAAAACATTAATTGCAGGTTGGCCTTGGATTCGGGTTAATTACGCCAGCAACATTTATGGCCATAAATTCGTATTTTAATGCAAAGCGCGGCCGCGCTGTAGGATTAGCGTTGGCTGGTGCTGGCGTAGGACAGGTGACGATGCCACACTTAGTGCGTTTACTTTTAGATAGTTATGGTTTTCGAATCACAGTTCTGGCCCTGTCTCTAATTTCGCTTGTTGGCGTAAGTGTGCTATAAAACATTAACTCTTTCAGTTAGTCAAAACCAAATCTCCCGTGTCTCCTGTAGCTTGTGGGTGCCGCTTTGCTAAAGCCATTTGCAGCACCAATCAAACATAATAATCGACAAAGTATACGTCCATTGCTATCAACTGATGATGAGAAAGCAAAAACTTGTCCGCCGCAGTTTGAAGCGCATGTGGTTGAATCCACCGATTTGGCAAAGGCGGAAGAAGCACATAGACGGGAGAGTTGCTGCAGCAAAGTGAGCCATCGTCTGGTGCAAGCCATGGATTTAGAACTGCTTAAAGATGTGACATTCTTGAGCATTATCATCGGTATGGCACTGGTATACACATCCACCATGCAGTTTACTATGCTGTTTCCGCAGTTCTTGCAGGTTGGCGCAATTATCTTATCTTTGTAAAAATTCTATTTAACTTTTCATTTCATATTTTTTTAGAACTCCGTTGGCTTCTCTTCATTCAATACAGCAACTTGCATGTCTGCTATAGCTGGCGCTGATATTACATGTCGACTTTTATTACCCTGCATCACTGACAAGCTTAAAATACCCTACCGCGTTGTATTTCTGTTGGGCACAATGGGCTTACTCATTTCGCGTGCTGGTAAGCTTTTCTCACAATAAGCTCCGAAATGCATTTATTCATTGCTTTATTCTATTATTATTATTTTTAGCTCTAGCCGAATCGATGGACATGGCAACAATCATTGTGATGTCAATTTTCTGTGGTATGACAAAATCTGCAACGGTGTTGAATAATAATTTAACGATTTCAAGTTACTGCCGTCCGGAAAAACTACCAGGTGGTTTGGGTTTAAATATGATTGCTAAAGGTGTGCTCGTTATTACTGTTGGTCAATTACTCGGATGGATACGTGATTACACACATTCTTACATACTGAGTATGCATGCACAAAATATTTTACTACTACTGGTAGTGTTAGTGTGGACGCCAGAGCTTTTTTGTCAGTACAAAAAACATCGTGAAGCAAAGCGGGAGGCCGCCGCCAAAAGAGAACCGTATAAAAAAATGAGTTTCTGCTAAATTATAAGTAGTTTTTATGATATACGATTTTTAGCCAGTATTAACTTCATGAACATTTTATTTCAACATACACAATCCCACACTGATAGTTTTTAAATTTGGATCATTAAACTGTCATAATTTCATTCCCATATTTTACATTTAAGGACTAAAGCTAACTTTTCTTTTAAGATACGTCGCATTTTTAGCTTAAAGAAGTCTGAAAGAAAATGATGTTTGATGTGATATATTAATATCTAGGAATGTGCAATTACTAGTAAGGCATAAATAGGAACGTGTATGAAAGATATCATATGCATGAGATTAGATTTGTACTTTAGATATAAGCTTTTTCAACTGAAACTGGAAATGTATATTAATTTGGTAAATAAACAAAACAGTTATACCATAAAAGAAGAAGTTTAAAATGTCCACATGCACTTAAAGATGATGTACATTGACTTAATTCTGCCTAAAATTATCAAATACCATCAATGCTTACCAACATTTGCAACACTTATAATTTGAACGCACCGAATTTAAAGCCGGCCAAGGCCTGTAACATCAGTTGCATTTAGCAAATTTTTTTTTATGGGAAATTCATGTGTAATAATCAAGCAAAAAATCGAATTCGTAAATACAAATAGCAACACTTATGCCACTGTTTACCGCGATGAAGTGCGCGCATAGAATACTAATTAATAAATATCAATTGTCATCACCCATCGAAACCGGCCCACATGAATACATACGTATACGTTCATACATACGTATACGTACATATATATATATATATATAGATGGATTTGGATGTGTCGCAAATGTGGACAAGTGTGGTGGCACGCACAGCTCAGCAGCTGCGTAATGAATTTTGCAACAAATATTTTGTAAATAGATAAATGTGCAGTGCTAAATGTAATGGTTAGGAGCAATTGATTAGTTTGTTCAAAAATTAGTTTAATTCGAAACTCAGGAGGAACAGTAGGAAGATGCAAAGTGTAATACGGGTTAGCGTTTTCATACTAGCCGTGGTATAAACAAGTTACTATCCAGTTATGAATATGTGATTATTTACCTTGTCTTTTAATTTAGTGTTGGATAGTGCAGGAACAAGGCACGCAAGCTTTGATTCACGACATCATCGACATAATTGATCTGCAAAGCTTGAATTTAGCGAATTATGAATATTTCCGCAATTTGCCATCGCAGAATCCTAAAACTGCCGCCAAAGCAAATCTTTTCCGTGAACACTTTCAAAAGAAGAAGGCTGTGTTGGACTATATAGAGCACCTATTTCTAGGCACTTCGCCTTTTTCACAAGAAAGCGAAATACCTTTTAATCCACATTTGGGGCGCGCATGGCGTCCATATTTCGAACGGAAGTATGGAAAGCATGGCGCGAACTTAGTAGATATGTTGGGCAGAGGTTATTCATTGCAGCAGCTGAGGCAACAAGGTGCTATTCCAAAGGACTTCGGCACACCATACTATCCAACGCGGTAACTGGAAATTATTGTAGAATAAAGCCTAGACGTATTTTTTGTTATTTATTATTACTTTAATTATACTAAGCATTATGAAAGTAAAAACCGCAATTATGTGACCGTTTGGAGAAATTGTCCAGTTTCATTTTGAAGTTTCATACCCGCCGTTTCTGCGTGGAAATATATAGCACGTTGTTACCACGTATGAAGGCATCACCATATTTGTTTTTTAGCTGACCATTGACGTACTCCTCTGTTTGATCCAGTGCGATGTTCATGTAACCATCCAGACATGCAAGGACACCTGCGAATTTGCAGGAAATTAGTATGCATCTATGTACCTATTTATTGTGGAAACTATCGACAGGATTACAGGAAAAGTATAACTGCTATTTACCACGATAGTCCACGCCGCTATTTAGTTTAACCACCACGGGGCGTCCATGAATTTGATTTATGAACTGCGAAAGTGCCTCCTTACGTGACATTTTTTATTGAATTTAAATAAAATTGAAGTGTTCTCGAGTTTTTCACACGCCGGTTGCAAAAGTTGTTTTCATTTGCTTTCCCTCTAGAAATTTGACCACTTTCAGTGCAGCCAAGTTATTATTATGGTGAATTTAAGTACGCAGAGTTGCCATTCCACTTTTAGGCAAGCTCATTTACGATATAGCAAAGAACGCAGATCCTTACGTTCTTTTTGATAGCAAATGAGAAGGTATATTTATTGCCGCGAGCTTGAAAAAAAGTATCAGTTGCCAGGCACAAAAATTATCAAAAAGTATCAAGAGCAACAAAAGCTGTTATTTTTTTTAACTTTTATTTGAAAACAAATAATAAATAAAATATTATAATTAAGAAGAGGAACCCTACCTAGAATGAGAACTATAAGTAACTCTCGTTGAAACAGATCTCAGTGCTGTTCCGGAAGTGAAATATTCGGGCGTCATGCTCGACACAATACTGTAATAGAAGAAACTAGTGAACCCACATGGCGTCAAAGCGCCAACATTTAAATACATTTTTTAAACAGGTGAAACTTATTCAAGAATCTCGAAAAATATTCCTAATGATTAATCTAACCATTTCTGAGTGATGAGAGGTCTCGCATGATGTTGGTTTTCATGTAACTTCAAAAATTAAAACCTGTGCACATCTATGTAGAATCCCAGTTCTTTAATTTGACTTCTCATTTTGGAAATTCGAAATTACGTTGCAGATGTGATGACCTTCAAAAAAAAATAATAATAGATGGCAATTCTAATTAAAAATATTATCAGCCTATAGTTTCCTTAAAATTCTTTCGTCAACCTCTTTAAAGGTATTTTGAAACTAAAATCTTTCGCCTGGCATTGTTTACATATTTAAATTTACTGATGAATTAAGTTGAATTTAGTTTTTTTTTAACACATGGCAACTCTCGTAAATACAGTTTAGAAATAAACTATTTTCAAACCCATTTCGATTGATACCCATCTTTTGACAATCCATTTAACTTATTAATTAATTTGAGCTTAATTTTTTCAACAAAAAAAACAAATGATCAATTTAAAGATTTCTTAACACTCGTTCTTTTGATAACCATATTTTAAAATATCATGTAACTTATGTGTAATTAAACAAAATACCACTTTCAAAACATTATTTTCGAACTAAAATTTCCTTAAATATTTTTCGCCTGACATTGTTATAAATATTTCAAGTATCTGATGAATTAAGCGGAAATTCATTTTTTAAACACGTGGCAACCATCCTTAACACAGTTCTTAAATAAAGAATTTTAAACCCATTTCCGTTGATTACCATCGGTTAGTAATTCATTTAACTTATTAAATTATTTTAGTTTAGCCCTTTAAGCTGGGCAACCCTCAAGCACATCAAAAATGTTCTAAACTATCAAACTAAGTATTTCTTGAAGCTCTTTCATTTGACATCCTTCGTTAATATTTCATATAACTTGGGTATAAAATAGTTCAATTAGACTTCTCAAATAGGTGACAAACCTATTCAAAATATTTCCAAACTACTACCTTCTTAAACCTCTTTTGTATGACACCCCTATAGCGATTTACTTACCAAATTCCTTTAATTAAAATTCAATTAAATTTTTTTTAACATGTGGCAACCCTCCTATACGTAGTTAAGTTATAAAGCCTTTTCAAAACCATTTCGATTGATACCAATATTTATTAATTGATTTAACTTTTTAATTAATTTGAGCTTAATTTCTTAACAGGTGGCAACTTTTTTCGAAAAAGTAAAGCCTTCGTGAACATCCACACCCTAAGCCCTTTAATTTGGTACCTCACTTTTGAAAATCGAACGTACGGTGCGGATCTGAGGGCATTGATTAGAAAATAACTTGAGTTTAATTTTTAACAGATGGCAACTCCTTTAAAACAAATAAAACCTGTTTGCACATCTAGCCAAGCGCTTTAATTTGGCACCCCATTTTTGAAAATCGAGCTAACGGTGCAGATCTTTTATGCTGCACAAAAAATGCCTTCGCGTATTATATATATAGATTATAGACATAGATACCTATTTTAATTACCCCATTGCCTTAATTCAAATTGGATTTGATTGTTTAAACAGGTGGCAACCCTCCTACACGCAGTTAAGAAATAAAGTATTTTCAAAACTACTGCGATTGGTACCCAAATGGTAAATATTGGTTTAACTATTTAAATAATGTGAGTTTAATTTTTAAACAGGTGGCAGCCATATTCAAACACTTTAAAAATATTCTACACGTTCAAACTAAGATTCATTCGCTTGACGTCCATATTTTTATTCTTCATATAAATTAGACTTTTCAAACAGGTGGCAACCCTTTTCAAAATGTTTACAAACTGCTACGTACTTAAACTTTATCGTGTGGCATCCACAAATATTTCTATTACCTAATCCCCTTAATTCAAACTGAATTTGATTTTTTAACAGGTGGCAACCCTCATAAGGTTAATTTGAGGAACAAAGATTTTCAAAATTATTTCCATTCATGCCCATTTTATAATAATTTGTTTAGCTTTTTAAATAATTTGAACTTAATTTTTTAAAAGGTGGCAACTCTTTTCGAAAAGTTAAACCTTATTGCACACCTAAAGTCAGAGACCTTTGATTTGACACCTCACTTTTGAAAATCGAACGAACGGTGTGAATCTGATGGCATTGATTATTAAATTATTTGAATGCAATTTTTTATCAGGTGGCAACTCTTTTCGCAAAAGTAAAACGTTATTGCACATCTACAGACCAAGCGCTTTAATTTGACATCTCATTCTTGAAAATTGGGCGAACGGTACAGATCTTTTATGCTGCACAAATAATCCCTTCGCGTATTATATATATATATAGATAATTTGAATTTAACTTTTTAAACAGGTGGAAACCCTCCTCAAACGCTTTAAAAATATTCTTATGTTTAAACTAAGATTTGCTAATACTTTTTTGTTTGATAACTTTTTACACATTGCCTTAATTCTAATTGAATTTGATTGTTTAAACAGGTGACAACCCTCCTACACGCAGTTAAGAAATAAAGTGTTTTCAAAACTACTGCGATTGGTACCCAATTAGTAAATATCCAAACACTTTAAAAATATTCTAAACGTTCCATCTAAAGATCTCTTAAGATTCATTCGCTTGACGTCCATATTTTTTATACTTCATATAAATTACACTTTTCAAACAGGTGGCACCCCTCTTCAAGATGTTAACAAACTACTACATACTTAACCTTTACCGTCTGGCACAAATACATATTTCTATTAACTAATTCCCTTAATTCAAATTTAATTTGATTTTTTTAACAGGTGGCAACCCTCATAAAGTTAAGTTAAGAAACAAACATTTTCAAAACTATTTCCATTTATGCCCATTTTGTAATAATTGCTTAAGCTTTTAAAATAACTTGAACTTAATTTTTTAAAAGGTGGCAACTCTTTTCGAAAAAGTTAAACCTTATTGCACACCTACAGCCAGAGGCCTTTGATTTGGCACCTCACTTTTGAAAATCGAAAGAACGGTGTGGATTTGATGGCATTGATTATTAAATTATTTGAATGCAATTTTTTATCAGATGGCAACTCCTTTCGAAAAAATAAAACCAGTTTACATATCTACAGGCCAAGCGCTTTCATTTTGCACCCCATTTTTGAAAATCGAACGAACGGTGCAGATCTTTTATGCGGAACAAAAAATTCCTTCGCGTATTATTTTGAACTTAATTTATTAACAGGTGGCAACTTTTTTCGAAAAAGTAAAACCTTTTTGAACATCCACACCCTAAGCCCTTTAATTTGGTACCTCACCTTTTAAAATCAAACCGACGGTGCGGAGCTGAGGGCATTGATTAGTAAATAACTTGAGTTTGATTATTTAACTCGTGGCAACTCTTTTCGAAAAAATAAAACCTTATTGCACATCTACAGACCAAGCGCTTTAATTAGACACCCCAATTTTGAAAATCGAGCGAACGGTGCTGATATATATAATAGAAATACATAGATACGTCGAAATGACGACATCCAGGGCCATAAAACCGCCAATGGTATGCAAGTGTCTTGCAGGAAAATCTTGAGCTACTCAGATGGATTTGTACTATGTTTGTCACACCTATGATAACCTATGGAGCAGTGTAAACCTAGCGACTGCGATGCGCTCACTCACGAAAGTACAACTACTTGCGTGTGCGTGCATCACAGGAGCGATGTGCACATGCCCTACGACAGAAATGGGGGCTATTCTCGAGCACCAAGCTAGATCTATTGTGCTAATCCTTATCAAGTCACTCCAGAGATACTCGTAATCCAATTCTCACAGAATGATATCAGTGGAATCATCAGCTTCGAAAAGGCGTTCAAAATAGAGCTAGGGAATAAGGAAAGCTTTTAGCTGCACCCTCTAATCGGTACGCAGACGGCTCAAAAACAACCGAGGGCATTGGAGCCGGCATCTTTAGTCAAATACCAAAGACTAGGGCTGTGCGATTAATTGATTACTCAAAATTTTAATTAATCATAAAGTAAATAACTCAATTATTCGATTAATTGGAAATTATGATTACTCAAAAGTTCAGTTACTCGAGTAATCAAGATTTTTGATTAACCAAAAACAAAAATATTTGAGTAATTTGCTTTATGATTAATCAACATTTCGAGTAAAATGAGTAATCAACATTTCAACTCTTTACATATGCATAAAGTAGTTAAAGTTCCTTGATACTTTGAGAACAACGTTTCTGTTTTCAAAAATTAAAACGAAAATTTTTTTCATATACAGAATGTAAAAAGAAAATAAGCATTTTCCAAAGTAAACTCTTTTAACGAGCAAATTTATTTTTTTGAGTAATCATATTTCAAGTAACTCGATTAATCATTGTTTTGAGTAATCAAAATCTTGATTACTCGAGTAATTGATTAACCGAATAATTGATTAACCAACTTGCTCGAGTAATCGAATAATCGCACAGCCCTACCAAAGACCCTTCAGAAAAGGTATAGCAACGAAAATATACTAATATCAAGCGATAGTTAGGTCGCACTCAGGGCCCTTGTTTCCAATTAAATCAAGTCTATAATGGTTCTAGAGTGCGTCGAGCGAATAAAGGCTATAGCGGAAATCAATAGGCATAGAAGGACTGAAGAGGCTGACCGACTTGTTAGGAAGGCGTCAGGACCACACACCATCAGAGAAAAGCTTAGTGGAAAATAAAGAACAAGTAGAGAATGGTACTGGAACCAAGTGACTGCGCAGCGCCAGGCAGGAAACATATTGGGAGGATAGATAGATTGTTGAATAATGGACTGCGACCAGTAGATCTTATTGGGAGGATACAATAGGAAAAAGTACGATGAGTTCATTAACGTCCCAAAGTACAAACTAAGAATTTCATTAGGTATCCTAACTGGTCACTGCAGATTAAAAAGCCACCTACACAAACTCAGAATATGGTCTAGTGATTCATGCCCTGCTTGTGGCAACACAGCTGAAACTTCTGAGCTGTTATAGTATGCATACTTTGCACTGAACTGCATAGCATGTCACTTTTACGTAGAAATCAAAAACCAACAGACTTCTACATATGTAATGCTGTGCGTTGGGTAACCGCTTACACTCAAAACTCATTTAACAGATTCCTTATGTGACAACTCTCATGCAATGCCAAGTATACGTAACTGAGCCATTACTGCTCGAATGTGATGTAGTGCCGAGAAGATGAAATAAGTACCTCGGGTCACTAAACCCGCAGCCGAATCGCTGGTCAGAAAACACCCTACTGGATTTTCTGAGGGGGCTGGGGCTGATCGAAGTGCTGTAAGGAGCACGAGGGCACATTACAACTCCTGGCTGCAGTGCATTCCTTAACCGAATATCAATCTACGCTTTCTAACTAGAATCTCTTATGTTTACAGTTGTCTTTATACACTGTTATTTTGAAGCCATTTTCATTCATCGATTAGTCCGAAAGACCAATAATGACGTATTTAGAAACTTTCTATAAGTTTTTCAAGGAGTTTCGTCCTAGTGAATGGACATTTCTGTGCCCAAAGCTGCCTTAAAATTCATCCTAAATACCGTCTTACAGTCGCTGACCCCTTTAACTTAACAGATAAATCCAGGTCCCTTCTATATTAAGTACGTCTGCTTAGAAATTACCCCTGCGTGAGTTAAGTTAAATTTACACTAACTAGACAATTAAGTATACATTAGAGCGGAACAGCAAAAAAGTTCGCCGTACATGTTCGAATGTTATGTCTTAAAGGGACACATTTTTTATTAGTAAAACGATGTAATAAACTTAATGAATCGTTGTAATAAATTAAAGTAATTTAATTATTCAAGTTTTTATATATAGTATATGTAAGTATGTATGTAAATGTAAATATGAAAGTATGTCCATATGGTAATTGCTCCCATCAGGCGAACTGACTAATGTATGCCTTCGAGAGGGGTATAAGTTTTGTATTGATACAGATCTGGACCGCCATAGCCATATAGAAGTTTTCCGCGGCCATTCTCATCATAATAGGGATAACGGTACTTTGGTCTGAAAAACAAATACATAAATAAATATATACGTAAACACCTATAACATACATATAAAAGTACACACATCCATCAAGGTGAAAAGGTGCCTAGTTTTACTTTTTTTACTTGACTTTTTGATGCAGAATGACAGATAATACGAAACTACATCTATTTTTCTTCTCTCCTGAACATTTTAAATAAATGGACTTACCCCCTTTTCACGTTTCACGAAACGATATGTTTGCATAAAGATTATTAATTTAACTTACCTCTCAAAATATTGGAAATTGGGCGCTCTTGGTTGTACCGTAGCATATCCGAATTGCCACGTAAAAGCCATGAACAATAGTAACTGAGGAAAGTTGGTAAAAAAAAATAACTATTAAAATTAAATACAAATGTGCATATGTGCGTATCTATTTACAAAATTTAATGTTAAAAAATTTTGCGCTCCATTTTTGCAATTAATTTTTGAATTCTTCCATTTGATGTGTTCGCCCTGATGCAATTGCTGAAGTTATGCAATTTTTTCAACCACATACACAAATACATATACATACATACATAGGTTCAGACGTATTTATGTGAATATATATGTATGTACATTCCCATGAATGTGAATATATAAATTTGTGTACAAAAATATGGAAACTGTATTACACTGCAACTCTACGAGCAACATTCGAAAAATTTTATAGCGCAGTAGAGCGTGAGAAAGTAAAGACAATTTAAAATTAGATAAGAGGTGGTTAATGGGCCTAATGTACATACACACGTTAAAACACTCTAATTCGTATATACGTATGTACATATTTATGTTACTCTAGATGTGGTAAGGGAATTTGGATAATTTTTCGAAATTCAAACATAACAATTCACCGTTACTTTCAAGGACCTAAACGCAGAGTGCTGCAATTTCTACAAAAATTCTTATGCCTTTAAAATCGTTCATATACTATAAACACATACAGACATACATATCCATACATATTCGACTACATACTTTGTTGGTTAATTACGTTTGAGGGCTTTGTAGGGGCGTGACAACAGGAAAAATGCCGTCCAAACCTCGCGAATTATACTGAGAAAGAGAGCTCCAAGCCCACTCTAGGCATTGTGATCGACAAGCTTACCTTCAATGACCATATTTAAATTAAAACAAGCACAAAAATAGAATAAGTTTATAAAAATTAAGTTCAATTAAAAGAATAATTTTCGTTACAAAAAAAATTTAAATTAAAAAAATAAAAAATAATAAAAAAATACATAGAGTAAGTTTCTAATAATTAAATGAAACTTAAATATATATACCTTTGTTTTTAAAATAATAAAATCTATTCATTTTTCATTTCTGTTAAAGCCCGTTGCTTTACCAAAAAATTATTCTACTAATCAAGAAAATCGATAGATAAATGAAAAAAGAATACGCGAGGATTTTTTTGTATGGGATAGTATGCGCAGGAAAGAATGTTACTCATACGCCATGTACAAATATATCTGAAACGTATGTTTGGAGAATTTTGTTAGTTTTCATTTGACGAATTTTAAATTAAATGGGTTCGTAAGATGCACGTGATTAAGTAGAACCAATTTTTTAACGGTAGAAAATATCCCGAAAATGTATCCATAAAAAAAATAACTCACTTTTCGGGAAGCTCAGTTAGTCCGGACTAAACTTAATTTAACTTACCGTAAGAAATCGTCAATGATTACTCAACACGTCAACTTAAGCCACAAGCGAACATATTTGGTTTTTGTATTCTCTTTTCGCAGCTGTTTGACAGTCCGCCGCCTAAAATGTCACATCAAAGAGAATGCTTGCAAACGAAATTTAGCTGACAATCATTTTTAAGAAATACAAAACCAAAAGTCAGGCAATCTTGAGTTTCTCATCGTTCTCAATTTCCGTAAGATCGCAACTCAAAAAACTAAAATCTACTGGTTCTTATGTTTCTTACGGTAAGTTAAGTTTTAACTAACCGCCAACGAAGTTTCTCATATAACAGACTATCCAAAACATTAAGTTAAGTTACGTAAATTAAGTATAGACTAACTGAGCTTTTAAGTTTCTTACTGTAAGTAAAGTTTTTACTAACCGCTAAAGCAGTTAAGGTAAGCTACGAAAATTAAGTCTAGACTAACTAAATATTAAGGCGGTGGTGGGCACTAGTCTGCCCGCGGGCAAAGCCATTCAAACTGAATTTGAAAAAGCTTATCAGCAAATTTTTAACTGTAAAACGTTTTGTGGCCTTTACTGTATGCACTTACAAACTCATACATATATGTATGTATGTACATTTTGTATTGGCCTAAAAAACTGTCAACCACCTAAAATTTGCCATTTAAATGCCGCGATTTGGCACTTAAGTAATGTCGACATTGCTTTGTGCTCTATGAGTTGTTTTAGAAAATTGGAGAAACACAATGTTTTTTTGTTGACTTTTTCACCAGCAATTGAAATTCCAAACACATTGCACAGCAACGCCCAAAACAAAAACAGTTTTCGAAAGTGACTTTAGCTAGCTGAGGCCACAGCACGTTCCACGACGAATTCATAGTTTACTTAGTTACTGTAGTTGTTGTTGCTTTTATAGCTAGATACCACTGTTGATGGCTTCCGCGGGCAACGTTTCCATTTCAAGTTAACCGTTTGATGAAATGTTTTCAAAAATGAAAATACTCCACTTAAATTAGTTAAAAGCGCGAAATTTTTGCAAGATTTATTTAATTGATATGAACACTCGACTATAAGCTGCACACACACACACACACATACATATATACACGGGCCTAGGCAACATGCAATGATTGTTGCTGCTTGTTGACCTACATAACACCTGTCCATTTCACGCTTAACCCAATAAAGCTAGGCGCTTGCACACACTTTGCACATACATACCATAAGTACAATACGTATGAACGTATATACATACATATAAATTTTTGCTAAGCGCAAGTTCGTGTCGATGCTAAATATTTTTTTTTTTGGCTAATTGCCACATTTAACACTTACATGCAACAAAATAGCTAACAATTTCGCCATTTTCGAAAATTTCTTCTAGTTAACAATTTCGAAAATTGTGCGGTACTTCCGCCTTATTTTGTGTAATTTCGTTCTTTCTTCACACTTTTGGATTTTTCGCGGCTGGTCGGTTGGTAGTGGCTTCCTGCACGTCAGGTAAGTTACTAAATTTGTCGCTGTTGTTATGTTGGTTAGTAGTATGAGCCAAGAAGTTGAATGGCTGAAAGTGGCAAGCACATACTCGTATGGTTGCGAAAGAGTTGCGTAGAAAATGCGATGAAAATAAAGAGAAGGTTAAGGTGAGAGTGCGGCTCACTTAAAGGTCTGATTATGCATACTTCGCATAACTTCGCACAACCTTCTGTACCAGTACAATAAAAATGTAACTTAAGAAAATGTGAAGCAAAATCTAAGCTAAACAGATCGCTGAGTTTTTAAAAGTTCCGCTAATCTAATATGGGTAATGGAGTACATAAAAAATACATACAAAGAACGTACGAAATTACAATTTGTGGGTTATGCGAAGTTGTGCGAAGTTATGCATAATCAGACCATCAGACATAGCTCTTTGAAAGCTACACATGAGTGGGACTTGAAGTGATCGGGCTTAAACTTGAAAATTTTACTTTACAATTTGGTGTCTCGAAATATATTTGACCACGTAATTCGGCCAAATCTGACCTTTAGAAAACGTAAAGCAGGCTGACTATATGTAGCTCTGTCAGTGAGAGATATGTACATATGTACATCTATAACTCAGGGAATTACCTTGAGATCGGTATTCATCCAATTGGCCTGGTGGCATGGCAGCTGGTTTCCACAGCGAACCTGGTGTTTACCTCTTTGGTGAGTTCAGCCTTTAGTCTGTGTTTGCAGGACTTCAGATATATCCGTCCCCCTCCTTGCCAGCTCATCGGCAAGGCATTTGCCAGGAATGTCCCTATGCCCAGGTAATCATATAACAGCCGAGGAGCATTTTGATGTCAGCAGGTTGAGAGCTTCCTACGGTACTGCCTTAATTTCATTAGGAAAAAATTTTTCTTTGGAGTATCGGCTTCAGGATTCTGTATACTGTACATATATATGTAGATTTTACGGTAGTAAAAGATTTTATTCCAGACATCCTGCAATAATCTGGTAACCGAATAGAATACCATAATTTTGAGTTTCTATCTTCAGTATATCACTGTGATATGCATTTAGATTCACAGCTACTAGCGAAAGCTCTTCGAGATTGTCCATTTCATAATGTCTAAATATTAGCAAGTGAAACTTACAAGTGAATCTGTAACAATTCGTTAAAAGCGTTTGCTTTGAGCCGAGTAATGAAAGTGAAAGTGATGCTCTCTTACATTTACAAAAAGCTAGCATAGCCAAGAGCTCTGGAGCGCCATCAAACTATCCGTTAAACCAAGCCGAGGCCACATTAAAATCATTAACTAAACTAACAGCTATCAGTCGTTGTTGGGCTATTCATAAATCAAAAAGCAGTGTGCATCAGTGAGAAATAAAGAGTTTTAAATCTTTAAGTAAACGAAAATGATTCGGAGATCAGTTATTTGTGCCAAGGCCTGATTTGGCGTAGAGTATTCAGGCCAATATGAAATAAGGCAGCCAAAAAAAACTGCATCACAAAAACCAAACAGAGAACACTTTTGAACAGCAGAGCGAGAGAGCACAGGAAGAGCACGTATTTACATGAATGAATATACATACATATGTATGTATATCCGCCACGCGGAATTATGCAATCGACATTGCAAAGTGGCCAGATGTAGTTAAACATGTTTTTTGTTGAATAAAAAAAATATTGTTGAGATTGCGTGATAATAAATAAAAATTTGCTCGATTGTGACAATTTTAAATCCGTTAGGGAAATTGGTTTTTTCCTATAGGAAATTGACATGACGCCTTTGAAATTTATTGTTTTTTTTGGTGTTATTTACTCGATCGAAAAAAAAAGTTCAGAGGGTGAGACACACAAGGGCTAGAGGCGTCGCCTGTATTAGAGACCAGCGATATTGATTTCAAAATAGCTGGAATGGGCGGTATCGGGAAGGCCATTAAAAATCCCTTCCCGACACTGCCTATAAAACCCGAAGCAAATTCAGTAAATCTTCCTTAACAGCGTTTTCTCGAATAAGCACTTTTTTATGTTTTATTGAGACGAAAACGCACTGCAAAGCAAAAAAAAGAAGATGCCAGATCTTTAATTATTAATTAAAGTTAATTTGAAAGACATGTGATTTAGTCTTAGTGATAGATTTCGGGACCCACGGGACCCGCGGTACTATTCTGAAAAATGTTGGGAAGGCTTCACGACTTTAAAATTGAATTTCGAGATAGGAGGGATCGGGATTAAATATTTAGTCCCGTGCCCATCTCATTTTATATATTCTTAAAAGGATAATCGAACAAGAAATTGTCTACAAATATTTTGCCTATTTATCTTTTGGTTCTGGAAACGTTAAAAAAATAGGGAGTATTCGAAGCTTTTTTACGTCTTAAACTAAATTTTTGTTCTTTTTAGAGCGCTAATGCCCGGTTGCACCAATAAATTTTTAACTTATTAGCCTGTTAAAATTTTTAAAATTTTAAAATTTATCTGCCCTTCAAAAACATTTTTTTAGAACAAAATTTGTGTTTAAAGGGCATTACCTGCCCTTAAAAACCTACATGAGAAAATGGCCTTAAATGTTTGTTTACAGAAACAAGTGGCTTGAAGCTATGCTGTGTCGAACAGCGATTTCTAATGCTCATATTGCTAAGCTAATTTCTATGAAATAGTATCTAAACAAATACACAGTGACTCAAACAAATGTTCACATGTTGATTTTTTTTTAATATCCACAATGATTTTATAGCTAAAACTTTTCCGTTATTTTTTTGTAAAAACATTTTTCCCGGCTTAACCAGAACCAGTAGCCGTATACTACGATAGTCAAGCAGCTATCAAGTCACTGGACTGCTGCAAGACCTCGTCTATAACTGCTATAGAATGTAGAAAAATCTTTAACGATTTAGCTTCAAAATCTACTACTCACATCGTGTGGGTGTCAGGCCACAGACTGACTGTCTGACTGACAGGTCTGACTGTCGTCTGACGTCAACGACTCTAATGCCGCGGGCATACTGTTTCCTAGTTGTTAGACATGTTCAGCACATACTTCGTTGAGGAGGCAAACAAAAGACGACCGCAAGAATCCATGTGCACATTTTTGCACTTTTTTCCATATAAATATGACCGTTCGCAAAATAATTAAAAAACTAACGCCAGATTTTATAAATTGCACTTGTTATGTATGTATGTATATATATAAAAACCGCAAAAGCCGTTAGCAAAACAAAAAATTATTAAAAATTTACGTAATTTTAAACCGCTTGAAACTTGCACTTTATTATACTCGAATTTTATGGTCTATAAAGAATTCAGGACTCACGAGTAAAAAGTTAGAAATATTTCAAGAAAATTTTCTAATATTTGTATAAAGTTTGGAATTTTGATTTTTATGATTTATAAAAAAAAAAAAAACTAATTTTAAATAGAAAAACATGGTGAATATTAAAAGAAAAATCAACATGTGAACACCAGTTTGAGTCACTGTACAGAATTACTAAATTTTTGTGAGTGCTTCTTCATACTTCAGCGTTGCCATTAGCTTCAAGCATATGAAATGAATAGACACATGTAACTGTAACATATTTATCTAAATAATTCTCAACCTTTGGCACTTAAGCGTTAAAAGTGCTGTGACAGTTTTTGTGTGTGTACTTATAAACTTGAAATAAATTAAAACTGTTGAACTTGAAAACAATACATACAAAATGCAACAACAAATGCCCTTTTATTTTATTAACCAACATTTTTGGAGAATCCCATTAAAAATCGTGTTTAATTTAACCCAAATCGCAAAAGGTTGGGCACAAGTCATCACTTGCTACTTCCTACTGAAAATTTATTTATAACATTCACACATACAGGAGTATACATATGTATGTATGTACGTACATACCTACATACATATGTCTGTCAACGTTAAGTAACTCGTTCAAAGACACTTTCTTATTGCATTCAACCATACTATTTTCTATCGAAAGAGTTGTTCGAGAGCGCAAAAGCGCTGTAAGCAATCAAATAAATAAATATTAAAACAGGTTTGTAACAATTGCCTTTGGACATTTATCTGTCCAAGAGATGATTAGGTGCACTGAGAGCCGGCTTTCGTATGAGTAACAGGTGATCCAGTGCGTTTTATGATAGTAGAGTTGGAGTAAAGTGACTCGTTTAACCATTTTTATACCCAACGCACGAGTGTATGCATTTGTCGTAACATTTTTAACGTTGGTGCTTTTTTGGATGCTTAAGGCAGTAATTAGTGTAGTAGGGTGGTAAAAAAACTAAAGTCGGAATTTGAATGCACCCATCTCCTAGGATTGTTTTATACCGGAAAATATGTATATGGGGTGTACCATACCAAAACAGACGGGCTTCAACCTTCATGTGTTTGATTTGTTCCAAATTTTTAGGGTTGATGCATAAACATAAGCCATAAACAAATATGAAATTTGAGCTTGATTAATACATTTTTAAAATCTTTACAGTACAAAAACAAAAACAAATCGATTTAATAGTCTTCCAAATATCTCGAGAACAGGGCTAGGAAAAAATTTGAAAAAAAATCACACATACACGCATTAAAATTCTCTATGAAAAGAAATATTTTTAAAATTTTATTTCCTTAAAAAAATTTCCACATACAAATTTTTTGGTAAAAAAATAGTGTTTGAAAATATGCCACCTCAAAAAAAATTGAAAAAAAATCACAACTGTAGCTTTGAGTATTGCGCAAAGAATTCTAAAAAAAATTTGAAAAATTTGTAAATTTGTAATGTACTCATTTTACTCAACTGCGGTGTAGAAAAAATTCATAACTCAAATTATTGTAGAGTGCGCCCCATAATACTTACTATACTTAAATATTTCGCAGTACTCAGAGCTACCATTGTGATTTTTTTAAATTTTTTTAGAGATAGAATATTTTCAAAAACTATTTTTTTATCAAAAAATTTGTATGTGAAAAAAATTTTTTTTTTAAATATTTCTTTTCATAGAGAATTTTAATGTGTGTATGTGCGATTTTTTTTGAATTTTTTCCTCGCCCGTCATTATATGTAATGTAATGTTATATTACTGGAAGTCTTCTGAAGAGAAGCAAAGTTTTCCGAACGAAAAATATTGATTTTCAAGAATTCTATTACATATCTAATTGTTTCTCCCATATAAAAACATGGGAAACTTTGAGCGACCTCCAAATATTTTTTGATTTCGATAAACAATTTTAAGGGGTGAGAGCATTAAAATTCGGACTTTACTTTTTTTACAAACATTTTTGGACCATCCTAATGTACACAATTACTAGATGTGAAAGGAAGTTTAAAAAAGTTTCCATTTGCGCCTATATGTAATGCTTGACCCACTTCTTAAAAGGCTTCGGCAAAATAGATCAGGTAAAGAGGTTCCCATAACTAGATGCTGTTATTGGCGGCCACCTGAAGATGCGGCATTCAACTCCTTGGACATCATGCATTAAAGTGAGCTTAACATCGGACTAAATTTTTGCGCTGATAGAGTGAGCTCAAGCTCAAGAATTTGTACCGAAAATCGAGTTGGAGCTTCAGCTCAGTTTTTATGCATGAGGCTCCTTATTTCGGTCAAACATGGTACTATGGCTATTATGTATTTCAAAATGTGTAAGTATAGCCTCCTAAAAGCTTGATACAAGTTTTTTAGAAGTGGCTTTAAACGAATTACACTCTGAAGCTGTGAAAAGATAAGGAACTAGGGATGACAGCAATTAATCATTTGATAAAATTAATCGATTATTTTTGTCCAATTTACTATTAAATTGTATTAGAGATTTTTTGTGGAAAAATGTTTTGGTAAATACTTACTGTAAAAAAGTAGCTTTAAAAAATCGATTAATCTGTTATTTCTCAATAATTGCAATTAATTACAATAATTTTTGTTTGGCCTGTGATTAATCATATGATTAATTAATCGATTATTTTATTTTATTTTTGCCATCCCTATAAGAAACAATTTTTCAAAAAAAGCTTTGTACAAGTTAAGTTACTATTAGTTATTAATGAGTCGTTTACAATGAGTGCAATGATCAAACGAAAACACCATACGAGTATCATTTGCCGTTGGGTATAAAAAATACTTCAATCGTTTCTCACCGAACTTCATTTTCTGCTTACATGTGTGTAATCTTCTCATTTTTCGCTCAAAATTCGGTTTTTACACAAATATACTACATTGCATAGTTGTTTCTTATTTTAAATTTAAAATCCTATACTTGCGCATGTATGTACACTAGGGTGGTCCAAAAACAGTAAAGCCGGAATTGTAATGCTCTCACCCCCTAGGATTGTTCTATATCGAAAATAAGTATACCCCTATTTTTTTATTTTGAAATCAAAAAATATTTAGAGGTCGCTCAAAGCGCTCAAAGTTCTTCTTGTATTTTTATATGGGAAAAATAAAATGTTTCGTAGAAATGATATAGAATTCCTGAAAATCAATATTTTTCGATAGGAAAACTCTGGTTCTCTTCAGGAGACTTTCAATAATAATACCCAATTGTTTATTTAACCATTTTTTAATACTAACGATTTTTTATTTTTCGCCCCATTGCACTTTTCGGGGTTTTTATGGGTTTTTGGCGGACCTATAAAAGATAGTTGCGATGAAAAAATGGTTAAATAAACAATTGGTAATTATTACTGGGAATCTTTTGGAGCGATAGAAAATTATTGATTTTTAGGAATTCTATACCATTTCTACGAAAAGTTGTTTTTTCCCCATACAAAAAACATGGGAAACTTTGAGCGCTTTGAGCGACCCCTAAATATTTTTTGATGTCAAAATAAAAAAATAGGGGTATATTTTTTCGGTATTGAACAATCGTATGGGGTGAGAGCATAAAAATTCCGACTTTACTTTTTCATATGCATGGACCACCCTAATGTACATACATGCATACATACTCGGATATACACAAATATTTCCTGAAATTAAAGTTTGTTAAATCGTTGGTGCAATCATTTTCGGTAGGTTATTAGTTGGAAATCAGTGTTGGTGGAGAATGGAGTTTTGCGAAGCAAAGAAAATAATAGTGTTTGAATTTTGAATATTTAATATATGTGACTACACGTTATTGTGATAAAATGTTATCAAAACGGCTTAAATTTGTACTAGTAAGTGTCGATTATTTTTGTAGTGTCATTCACTACATTGTATATAAATACAAATATCCGTTGGTACATATGTATGTGGTTTAGTTATTTGCAACGACACAAGTTCTGAACACATTGAAAACGACGAGCTACGGGCCACAGCTTCCAATTTGTTATCTTCATTACGATTTGTCGATGGCGACATGATTACTTTGAACACGGCAGCAACATCATGAATCTGTATGAGTTTGACCTAAAAGAAGAGGTAGAACCTTATCTGTCGTTAGAAAAATAGAAATAGATCTAATCTGGCCCCAACCACAGTCGTCGCGTAGCCCTGTCGTCGCCAACAAAATTATCTACATAAGAGTAAGTGTTCATATAATTTGACAGTTGTGGTCCGTAGCTCGTCGTTTTCCTTGTGCTTGGGCTATAAGTGAATTTGGCTTTTAAATGTTGCATTAAAAAATAGAAATACGTATTTACATACGGGGTGGTCCCAGAAGTACCCGGCCTAACCAAGAGATGTCGGTAGTTGTTTGAAAAGTATCGCTGTATTAAAAACTACACAATCTACAAATGAGGTGACGAATCCAGAAATGGTGAAGAAAATCCACAAAGCGGTAATGGATGGTCGTCGACTGAAATGCGCGAGGTAGCAGATATAGTAGGCATTTCAAAAAGTACGGTACATCGCATATTATCTGAAGATTTGTAAATGAGAAAGCTGTGTGGAAGATGGGTGCCGCGTTTGCTCACACTCGACCAAAAACAGTGTCGTGAAGTGGTTTCAATCGAGTTTAGCGAATTAATCAATTAATGTTTGAATTGCTAACTCATGCACCCTATTCGCCAGACTTAGCCCCCTCGGACTATTTTCTGTTCCCCAATCGCAAAAAATGGCTCCGTGGTCAAAGATATTCTATCGATGAAGAAATGATGTCGGCAGTTAATGGCTATTTTGAGTAGCAAGACAGTTCGAACTTATTAAACATCGCTGGGAAAAGTGTATAGAACTGAAAGGAGACTGTGTTGAAAAATAAATATTTTTTTGCCCAAAGTTTTTGTTTTCTTTGTTAGGTCGGGTATTTCTGGGACCACCCCCGTATGTACATATGAGTGGTTCATTGCACAAGTTGATTAACTCCACCTTTTCAAAAATCCTAAATTTAAGTGTCAAAACATTTGGTATAATCGTAGCTTATTATATTTACAATAACTTTATGAATAAATAATATTTAAAGCTACTAATTTTGAACAGTTATACACATTATTTTATAGCATCTCCCAAGTTTTTGTTAATGGAGTTAGGGCTGATTTCATAATAAAATTAAAGAATGTTTTAAAATTTAAAGAATGCTTTATTTTGCTGATAGATTCCATAAAGCCACTTTAAAGTTAAAGGTGCCCATAAAGGAAATTTAGTTAAATACCCAAAATGGAAATTTAAATGACACAAAGGTCCCTTTTGTAAGAAAAAAAATTATGTCATTTTCGTAGTATCATAACATATTTATGACAGCCAGCTGATGAAATTTTGCCGAGATCAGCATCTTTGTTATTTTCATTTAAATGAACCTTTTGTTATTATTCAATTGCCATTTTAATATTTAAATGAAATTTTAACTAAAAGGAAACTTTTTCATTATGAATGTGATGGTTTGGAATTCGTTCATATTTTGGATAATCGTACTTGTGCTGAGTATGAAAGTGTACACACAACTGCTTTTATAAAAAAAAAGAAGTTTTTTTGGAAATAAATTTTCTAAAGAAAAAAATTTTGTATACCACAACGGCAGTAAAAATTCTGGAACAAAATTTTGGAAACTTCGACCTATTTTCAACCGACATCCCTAGAAGGTTATCAATTCGTTGGATTTTTATTTTTTTTATGTATGTTACCGCCTAACTTTGGACCACGTTAACTGATTTCCATAATTCATAAAGGAAGGATCGAAATTAGCCGCATTCGAACATTTGGTAAACAGCTCGCCGACTAAATTAATTCAGTTTTTTCGTGGTATCACAAAGGACAATCGCCTAATTGTCCAGGTGTGTCTCTTGCCTGGGGGCAACCACTTTAACCCAGCCCAACGATAATAATTGTCGAAACGTTATTTTTAAGATAACTTTTTCCACTTGTTCACTAAAATATAAAAGTCTTATAAGAAATGGAAGAGGATTTGGCTCTTGACTTTGGTCAAAGTTCCTGGGTCAAAATTGAGAGTTAACGTAAAGCATGTTTTGTAGCGCTTAAAAAAGGGATCGGTAGCTGCATACATTTTTGTTTGGATACTTAATGATTATTACGTTCTTCCGGAAAGCGAGCTATGTATTTTGAAAGTTTTTGTACTTTTCAAAAGTATTTAATACATATTTTACTTTTTAAATTTTTTCTCCCATCATAAAATAAAAAAAAAAAACAGCTTAACATCAAACTTTTATTTCTCTTCTTGACTGCAGCTCGCCGTTGCCATTTTTTTGCACGCCTTGCCCTATAGTGAAGGCTTTATTGTCCGTTTAATTACGGAGACATTGCAGAATAATGTGGCTGGTGAACCAATAACGCATGTACGCACCGATTGGGATTTTGATCCAGAAATAAGTCAAAAGCGACGAGCACTCTTCTATGAGGTTGGAAGGAATAATTACATAACTATTAAAGTAATTTTCTATACCATTTTAAATCTTAAAATATGTATCTCTTTGCAGACAAATGGTTATCGCGCAGCAAAATTTATTGAGCGTCTCGGCCTCGGCCTCGATGGCCAGGAAGAGGAACGAAGAGCGGAGCAACAGGCGCGTGATGTTGGACGACTTAATGGCGAGCATAATATTAACTTCCCGCCAGAATTACAATTGTAGTTTTTAATAGCAGCGAAGCTACATAATATAAACATACGCACACCTACCTACATACATTTGTAAATTAAAAATTCAATATTAAATAGCAGCTCATTTAGCATTAATCATTAAGGTAAATAAAATGTGAAGAAGTATGTAAATCATTCAGTTCCGTTTGAGAGCCACTTAAGTGTGCCAGCATGCGAAAAAGAATGGAATGCACGAAGAATTACAGTACGGGTGTCGGGTGGCGGGTGGCGGGGGCGAATGTTCTATATGGGACATTGTCATCATTTTAATTTGCAGCGATTAATTTTCCAGTTGTACTTGTTGTCACATTATTTACTCATTGTTGTTGGCATTACTTGTAATGCGCTTCACAAGGATTTGCATAATTTGTCATTGGCGGTGGATAAATGGCAAACAATTTCTGCGAGTTTTTATGTGTGTGGCTGTGTGTTGTGTGGGCTGCGGCGTAGATGATTAAAATCTCGTACGCATTTAATAAACGTTATTAGCGCATTGTAAAGCCTACTTTGCTGCTAACTGTTTATGTTGTTGTTGTTGTTGTTGTTGTTGTTCGCTGCACACACACACACATACATGCTGCTGCTATGCCGCTCAGAAACACTCGACGCGTAGTTATATTATTTGCATTGCTCTTCTTTTGGTTGACTGATTGTTCACTTGTGAGAGTAGACATTAGCATTCGGATTTTATTGTTGGAATTTACCTACAAAAAATGGTGGTGTGGGCGGCGCAAAGCAATATGGCAAAGCAACAATACAATTGCCGTAATTACATTTCGCTGTAAACAATGCACTTCATAATTTCATAATATGGCGCATAATTTGAGCCAATTTTCTACTTACATAATCAGGACATTCGCAAATGCTTCGCTGCACAGAGCAGCAATGTGCGATAAATAATGCAGTGGCTTGTGAAGAAGAGAAGTGACTTTTGCAGTTTATACATCTACATATACATATGTATGTACATAGTTGATACGTATTTAATGGATTGCATGCAGCTAGCTTTAGTAGACCGTCTGGCTCGTACGCTTTTTCGATGATTACTACTAAGATAAATTATAATGATGTGAATACGAAAAATAAAGGACCTGCTCGTATTTTACCAAACAAGTTGAAGATTTTTATCTATTTCGCGACACTAGCCATTACGAAATTGTGCAAATGTATGTAAGTATATTCATTGTGGAATAATTTGAACAGAAGCGACCTATGTAAACGCAAAAATTTTACCTACAAAATCGGGGATGCTCAATTTTTTTTCGGTTTCGACCGCAAGTAGGTTTAACTGAAAGGAAGTCCATTTTTTCAAATTAGATATATATACGTACATGTTTTTACTACATATTCAGTTTCTAGGCATAAAAATATGTAACTTTTGTTCGAAACTTCTCGAAAGTGCCTTTTTTAACCTCTAAATGACCTTCGAACTTTAAATCGTCCTGGATTCCTGTTGAAAAGTTTTGAAAAAGGCATTACCGAGAAAGAAGATTCAAACAAAATTTGCGTATGTATTTTTGTCCACAGAATCCGAATCTGCAGTAAAAACATACATGTGTAATTTAAAAAAATGGACTTCCGGTCCAAACTGGAATAAAGTTTCCGACAAAAGGAATGTATTTATATGCGCAAAATCCGAATCTGTGGTAAAAACATGTACATCGGTCGAAACCGGAAGTCAGTAATACCACCAAAGGATAGAGAATGCCCGATTTAGTAGGTAAAATTTTTGCGGTTTTCAATAAAAAACATTTTCCTCCATCTTAGAGGGGGTGGACTGGTGCTCTAGGACATATGTATGTATGTACATTAAAGTTTTTAAAAACCTTGGCGGCATTTCGAAAATAAAAACATTGGGCATTGCGAATAAAAAATAAGCAATAGCTTTTTCTTAAAATTTTAGAACTTTTTTTTAATCTAATAGCCATTAAAACCTACCATATAAGCTCACCAATTTTATATAAGTTTATCAGTTACGCAAAGTCTTCAGGACTTTAGTCGGCGTTGAGGTAAAAGCCCCTGTAATAATCTTGCACGCCAGCCTTTGAACCTTCGCAAGTTTGCGTTTTTTTCTGTGGATATATCCACGGACGGACACCAAACCGTAATGCCGAAGAACAGAATGGCACGCGCAACCGCTATTTACATCAGTTCACAATGGGAGGTTTTAAGCTTAATTTTTTCCCTATCTCTGATTTAGAGGCTCTTCTTATAAACGGCAACGGCTCCTCTGCATTGCGCCGCATGTTTGCGTTCTGTCAAGAATAACGGCCAGGTATCTAACATCCCCTCAAAACCCAGCGCAACAGAATCTAAGGAAAGAAATTGTACGGGGAAATTTGTATTTTTTTTTTACGAACCATGATCGATTTTTCCGCGTCTACGCTAATTCCTTCCTATTTAAATCAGGTTTCCACGTCGTGTAAGGCATCTTGAGCCAGAGAACAGATAACTTGGGGGTGCTTACCAACTACCGTCAGGGCAAGATCATCAGCGTAAGAAATTACCTTTGACAATCTGTACCTTGAAATAGTGACAGCAGAGTATTCACCGTTAAATTCCAAAGGATCTCTGAATATATAGATCTGCTGCCAAAAAGGTGACGAAAAAATTGTACCAAAGGCTGATACAGCCCAAGAATAGGTTGGACATAGAAAATCGACTGTTTGGGACGAGTTGGCATGAGAAGGATCGCTAACGGCCCTTTCGGGACCTGAAGCATTCTGTGGTCTCAGTTAGTCCTCTTCTGCACTTTCATTAGAAAGGATATTATTTTAGAAAATAGAACTGACATTAGGCTAGTTTCTAGGTACATAACTGGTCACAACCGATTGCGATTCCACTTGCACCAAATAGGTGTGATAACAGAGTCTGAATGCCGTCTCTGCCTTGGAGATGTTGAAATATCAGAACATATCTCTGTCCGGCTTTAGCCAGACAAAGATGGATTCAATTTAAAGTTTCAATAGTCGAAAGCTTTGTATAAAGAATTTGTCCACCAATGCCATTTTAGGACTAATTAGGGAAGCGTAAGGTCTCTTGGCCTCATCTTGGCCGCACTGGATTAGGGACCCTCTCTTTAAAAGATACAAAAGATCTTTCACATCGCGGTGTCTCTTGTTCTGTTACACCCAAGAACTAACTAACTAACTAACTCGATATAGAAGAGAATGCTTTAAGAGCAGCCCGTTTAATCTAACCAAATTCAAGCATTAGTTAAAATCCACTGCAGTTAGAAAATATTTACTTTCTTACCCAATGGTTCACAATTGTTTGGCTCCTTATATTGGATGGCTTTAAGTCTAACTGCCAATGCTTTTAAAATCACGAATCATTATACATAAGTAATGCCAATCTGCTGGGCGCTTCATTCCTTCTTTATTTTGGTGTTTAGAATCGGGCTCGCCTTGCGTAGTTAAACTGAAAATTCTAGTTTTTTGCCACCTGACTATTTAAGTTGTAATATAATTGATTGGGTATGTAGATACCAGCATAAAGGAAACTAGGGGACCAGGTGCCTTCCACTCAAAATCTTCGAATATCAATATGTGTGTGTGTGAAGTAGTACGTGCTGAAGTATGTTTGGGGCGATGTGCCAGACAGGATATTTTTAACGCAGTCCAAAAACGCCATAAGCGAGGGAAATTACATAATGTCGCGAAATTAGCTGTTAAATCACCTGATAGAATTGTTCTGATGGACAGTTAATTGTTAAAAATGTTTCTGATATCACTTTAATACATGGATGTATGTACATGATATTGTATGTAAATAAGCACATTTGTATACTTAATATATGTATGCTGGCAATTTGTTTATCGTTGTCATTTGTGTGAGCAGTTGATTATGTTAATACATCGTTAAATGCATGCGTAATTACGTGCGTAAGTCTATATGTATGTATGTATGTATGTACATTGTGTCTGTGGTTATCTGTTTTGCAATAATTGCGATAACACCATAAAATTGTTTAATAAATTGTTAATATAACATCGTTAATAATAAATGTGTTATGTAAATGAGTGAAATATTATTTAGTGTACTCCTACAATACCTACATACATACATACTCGTAGATTATATCCAATACATGCCACTTTTGATTGCTTATTTGCTTTGAGCGTGGGAGTTTTCACTCAATGCACACCCGGTCATATTGGTGATGTGGTTTATGACATTAATTAAATATAACCGCGCCCTCCAAATGAATTTGTTAACCCTTGCCGTACAATCGTCCAATATTGGACAAACTTTTTTTGTACTTTTGTATTTAAGAAAAACAGAGCTTTCGTTTTTAAAATAGCAATAGTTTTGAGAAAATAATATTATTCTTATTTTTGACCGTGTTTTTTCACAAAAAAAAAACATCTCTATCTAGTCCGCCATCTCCTTTAAGAGTTCTCTGAAGTATGCCAAACGTCGGAAGTTATTCCAATGCTATTTTCCAAGAGTTTCTTATTCTTTTTGTTTAAAGACAAGGCCTTGGTGTGCTGCTAAAAGATCTGAGCCTATAAAGGAATTCGATACTATGGAATTCGATATCAGCAATCTAAATTTCTTCAATATCAATATGAGTAGGAACCAAGAAAACCCGGTGGTTTGATAATGCAAGAAATACTCCCATTGTAATTGATATTGAAGTCCGACATTTGCTTTGCCATAGTTTCAGGATAACTTAGCCTCAGTTCAACTCAGCCACTCATGCCAGTACATTTTCCAATTGCTGAAGTATATATACTACATACATCAGGCTTATCTTATTTCGACTGCTTATAGGGAACCTACTACGCCTGCGCGCCATCTGGTGCTTTTTCGGACAATCGCCTTGAGCTGCTTCCAGCTTAACATGAGTTGCTTTGTCTCTTGATCGACTGTCCTCTTCCACGTACCGCGCGGGTTGCAGGACGGCCTTTCTCTGCCGATAATGGAATTTCATTTCAAGGCATTCTTTGTGTGGCACTTTCCATCGCTGCCTTTTAATCTAAATGGCAGGCAAGGGCCTTTATCTCTAGCCTTTTTAAGAAACTCGTAATTTGAAATGGTTCATGGCAAAATATTTTATTAGCTTATCTTTTTTGTAACAGATATAACTGCCCAATTCTAAAACCAAATTGTATGGACGCTGTACGACAGGTTCTAAACACTTTTACTTTTTAATTTTAATTTTTTTATGCAACCTTTTTGACCGCTTTTACTTTGCACAGGCGTGCCAGACTTTAAAGCTTTCTGTCTGATAGTCAGAAAAGTCTCCGAATTATGAGTTGTAAACCTCATCATGAGCTCATGAGCTCTTAGAAGGGCACGCCAATATAACTCCAAGTTAAGAGACATATTAGAATCGGAAATCATATTCGCTTCACTGCGTCTTAACTTGTAACACCGAAAGTGTCCGAAATTAGTCCGGCTGGATGACTAGTCTCAGAATCATGTTTATGATGAAAGAGCGCTCAGAAAATTGTTTAGAGGGATGGCTTCTTACTTACTGGTTCTTTCAATTTAGACGACTATCTCGGCAGCCAGTTTGAAAACCCCCTATCTCAGAAAACTTTTCAAGAACGCCCTACTTCAGAATTTGATTAAAGAACGCTCTATTTCAGAATTTTATTGAAAAACAATCGGCAACTGAGTTTGAGATAGGGCGTTTTAGAATGGTTGCCAAGATAGGTCGATCTTCCTCCCAGGTGTCGATGTAGTTTTTTTTAGACCAATCCCAAGTTTTCCCTTCCTACCTCCTAGGACTTTGTTTAATGAAAAGGGTTAGCATGATACATACAAATCGGTTTCAGACTATAGTTAGTTATAGTCTCTTGATCGATGATTTTGATGCACTTTCGTGGGAATGCAAAATACCTAAGTATATCTCGGTCAAACCATCTTAATTTTCAGATGAATTTTCCAATATCACCTATAGTAGATCCTAATATATGTGTTAGTTTTGTTTGTATGTATCTTCCGATCTTTTAGTCGCCTATATTCTTCAATGAGGGAAAGAAAGCAGAACCAATAACGATAAATTCCGATCTGCAGAACGCTGAATAGTGTTAAAAAGGTGATTGCCCCTCATTACATGCTAGACAAATGCCATTTTGCAGCAGACTAGCTGTTCTTTACCGGACCACGTCTTTTTTCCGCCCAACTTGCGGGAAAGGCACTGGATATCGAAGCCTTGGAAGATACATTTCTATGCCTAGTTTGCGCCAAAGAAGGATATGCATACTTATGCGATAGCCCTTTTTAACCCTCTTCTGCTCTTCTTTTCTACCAAAGCAAGAACTACTGTTTGTAAAATTTCATGTGTATGAATTCAAAATATTATTCCCGGTTTTTTTTTTTGTAACAGAACGTACCAATGTATGACTTTAATCATACTGGTTATTTTATTATCACGACAGGACGTTGAATTGGTTTCGATTGCCATCGATTAACTTTGCCTTGTAATAAATGAAAAAATTCAGTGAAGGGAAACGGCGTCGATATAACAATTACTGGTTGGCGTTAATGTACGTACCTTCATGTAGTTTATTATCTTTCCATTAAAGCAAACTTTGATTGAATGTATGGTTGACTCTCACCACTTGTTCGGTTAACTAGTATGTATTTGAGATTACAGCAAATGAATGTTAAATAGCACAAAATACACAGAGTTTTTGAGTGTTATATAAATTTATTATCCACTTCTACATATCTATGTATATATACATATGCACGTAAGTACATTCATATATCTACATACTAAATGAGCAATCACGCATCAATTTTCGACACTTTATTCATAATAAATAGTATTTCACTATAATATCATGACTACATTGCAGCACATTATCGAATCATTGACGACAATATATGAAACCACAAAGCAAAAACAAACAACTACACAGCTTGCCCGCATGTTTACATATGTACATATTGTACCATCAAAAGAATGCAATAAATTCATAGTTAATGTTGGAGCACCATCTGGGCTGCTCGCTTAAAGGATATTACCCTGCGGTGGTGGCTTGGCCTACGCACATTGCTGCAACTGGTTTTTTTTTTTTTGAGTTTCGCGTTGACACGAATTGCTGTGAAAAAGGATTATAAATACACAATAAATGTCCAATATTGCGGTGATAAGCATATGTATGTATATTTGTAGATGCACACTGTTTCGCTCATAGATAAGAAGAGCTGCGTTAAACGTGTGGCTTATTTGATAATAAGAAATCGTTCTATTTCAATCGTTGATAGGTAGGAGTTGATAGGTGGGGCATTAAGGCGGTAGTTGTGTGCGAAGGTTTAATGTTGTAATTTTACGACAAATTGATAAAGTAATCAATATGTTAATGACAGCGAATAATCTTACATATATATATTTTATGATAAAGCAATTAATTGGAAAAGCCCTGAGCGCTCCAAGTCCCGATATAGGATAATACAATTGGACATTTAATTCGATTGACTTATTGACAGCAAATAAGGCAATACATCCATCATATCAGTTAATATGTTAATAAATATGTATGGAATACTTCAATTCTAAAACTTGTTACGACGAAGAAGTTGAATGCGATAAAACACAGCTCCCAAAACCTTCGCATCCTTTAAGAGGTGACCCTGTTTCCACAGAACACTATGGAGGGTGTCGAATCTATATTACAAGCCGGTAGAAAACTCGCAAGGGGTAGTGGCCGAGCCCAAGTCCTCCACGGACAAGCAGAGGACCACTCCTACGAGTAAAATCTCAAATACCGGGGCAAACGACATCAATCTGCGAGTTGGCTGGTCTGAAGCAGCGAGGACTATTTTGCCCTCCGTCAGGGCTCTGCGCGACCGAAGGCCATCCCCTAAGGTCATAAAAATACCGGGGGTCATCCCACATGACCAACTGACGGCCGACACCTTGAGTATTTCTAAGAGGCAAAGGACCTCTTCCCCCCTCTAACTGTCCGTCGATGGCCGTATCAACCGGGAAGCCAATCAGCGAGGCCACCAAAGAGCACCTAACGCTGGCGGTGTTGGACAAGGGCCAAATTAATCTGCGCCACTTCAAGGCAGCCTCGCCTGCCCTGCATCTTCGCCATAAGCGACCGAGTTGAGGACTTGGTTCTAGTCCAAGAGCCTTCGATTGTCAGAAACAAGGTTTGCGGACTGAACTCTGATGCCTACCAGCTGGTAACAGTAACACTCTTATTAAAAAAGTATCTTCTTATTTTTTACTCTCCCAATACAGTGACGGCGGCCGCATGCATCAGCACTATACATGGCCCATGCAGAAAGTTGTGAGGGAGGTAAACCACAGAAGACTAACGGTCATAATTGGGGACAACTCTAACTCTGATCACAACTTCATCTTCAACTTTAACTTCAACACTCTTCAACTATGTCTAACCGAAGTCTGTTGTTAACTACCTCCTTGCGGTGGGCGAACAACGGGGTCTGGTTATATATCAGAACTGGGGGACGGCTCCCCCCTCAACTCTGGAATCTAAGTGTTAATGCCCAACTTCTAAGCCTAAACAGCACCGGTTGTCAAGTTATAGCATACGCGGATGACATAGCAGTCGTAGCAACGGGGGAACATCTGCAGGTCCTGAGCGGGTTATTGCAAAATGCACTCAGTTATGTTAACATCTGGTCAGAGGAATGTGGACTGAGCGTTAGTCCTACCAAGACAGAAATGGTACTTTTTACAAGGAAGTTTAAAATTCCGATATTCAAGCCTCCAAACCTAAACGTTGTGGCACTTAGCCTTTCAACCAAGGTTATATACCTTGGAGTTATTGTGGACAAGAAACTTGCGGTAAGCAAAACATTGCAGACCGCACCGCGGGACTTACTAAATCCCAATTTTCGCTTACCGGACCATTATAGCGTTCTTCAAGCAGAGTTAAACCCCGCTTGGAGACTCATAACCTCCGCCCCTCCAGGACGTCCCATCGCTATTTACTCTGATAGCCAGGCTGCTATCAAAGTAGCTATAGAATGCAGAAGGACTCTCAACGTGCTGTCAACAAAACTCTCCTTGGCTGTTGTATGGGTCCCTGGACACAGGGACATTCCTGGAAACTGACTAGACGATGAGCTAGATAGGAGAGGGATGGAAATATCCGAAGTCAATTCTGCTCAAAATGCGGGCATACGTCTAACCACCTGAAAACATAGACTAAAGGCAGAACTCATCTAGGACTGGGCTGCACCGCGCGTCTCTGAGATTAACAGTCGGGACAATCACCGAACACTGCCTGATGGGCACACACGGAAAAGGGTTAGGATGCCCTAGCAATGATTTTTGTCGCAGTTGCGGAGAACAGAAAGAGGTGGAGAGCATCGAACATTATCTCTGCCACTGTCCCGCCCTGGCCAACACGCCCAACTAATTCTTCAACAACTACTATCTACTTTCTAGATTGTTTAGCCTACCTGCACTCGGCGAACGTTCTACATAAGGCAGTTTTAACCGATAGATACAATAGACGGTGTCAATTTCAATTATCCAGGCAATCTAAATTCTTAGATAGGAATCATCTAACGGTACTATGTACTTTAATTGTGGCCAAAACTTGTACGAAAAATATTTTTTTCCAACTATAACAGCTTGGCGGGTTCTCTTTATAACAACTTCTTTACCCGTTCCGAATTATACCCACAACAACAGACACTTTCTGTGTTTCAAGTCTAAAAACATTCAAATAAGTTTTCATAAAACATCAAATCCAATTCAATTCCTAATTCAAACAACATTTCTAAATACACTACATAGTTGGCCACAGCATAGCCTTTTGAGCTTCGCGCTTTTCTCTTTGACCAGTCGCTTCACCGTCGTTAGGGCTGCAGGAAAAGTTCAACAGACCATGTTGCTTGTTTTGGCTCTTCATTTTGATGTGTCTGTTGAGGGCAAAACTGTGAATGGGGCGTGTGAGCAGCAGCTGGCGAGGTGGGTTAAGGTGTGCGAAGCCAAATGTAGCAATTCAAATACAGCCAGAAGCGACATCTCCATTAGTCAGCAGCAACTAACACACACGCAAATGAAGAACCACAGAAGTAACACGAGCAACAGTGCGCCACTTTTACATAGAAAGAAGATGAGATGAGATTAAGTGGGGAAGAGAAAAACCGCTTGTCGCACAAAATTGCACGGATCTCGTGACTTTGTTGATCTGTTTTTTTTTGCGCCCCAAAACTTTTTTTCTTCATTTTTACGACGACAAATCACGCTTAAATTGCGAAAAATAACTTAACCTTAGGGCAAGTAAGGTGGCTATGGTGATGTGCGGCAGATGTCCGTGCAGGATAAAGGGTATGGGTAGGCGGGTGTCTGTGTTGACACAGTACGGCTATCAGGCAGTGCAAAGGAGAGCGCGCAAGTACTTGGGAATATGTATGTATATAGACTTACATTTGTATGAGTACGCGTGTGTATGTATGTATGTAAAAGTTATAGTCAACGAAGTGAAATCGTGTGACCTTGTGGGTGTGGAAGATGAGCGAAAGCGTAAAGAGGAAGTACCGCCGTTGCTTTGGTTTTTTTCTTTCTTATTTGTTGCATCAATAAAAGGCAACCCACAAAAGAAACAGCAGCAACGGGCCACGAGCGCCCAAAATGAATGGGTGGAAAAAATGTAATCCTCCAATTCCGGGTAGCGACATTTGACTGACAAAATAATTAATTTTATTCGAGTTTCGAGTTAAATGTTGACACAGTCACTGAATAGCAAACGTTGCCGGGGACGACGACGACGTCGCTGTAGCTGTTGCTGTTGCTGTTGCTGCTGCAGCCGCTGTTGCTGTGTTGCTCTTAAGGGCTGTAAGCATTTGTACGTTGTTGTTGTTGTAAGGACGCGGAGTGAGTTTATTTTTTTTTGCACTTCTTTTTTACTCGCCTTTTAGCTTCTTTTGTGTAGCAGTCGAAAATATGCGTTCAGCATTCGCAATTAAATCCTCTCCACAAAATTTTACGCAAACACAATCAAATAAAAGTGTGAAATGCGCAACGAAAAGCTGTGAAAGGGGGCATTGGTTTGCAATGTGAGTGCGCACGGGTCGGGCACGGCAGCAGGTGGGTGGGTTAGGCTGTGGGTAGTTAGCTAGTGCTGGAATGTTTGGTTTGAGCGAGCGACTATTGCGCTACGTCGCTGGTCACGCCCACTTAGCAACAACGAGTGTTGTAATTAGTTTTGCCAAGTTTCAGTACCATACATACATACATACATCGCCACGCACGCCCTTGCCACGCTGCTATTCCAGCTGGCAACAGCCTCTCTCCTCTGTTTGTTTGCGCAATGGCTGCCTCTCTTGAATTCGATATCATTTTTCGTAGTTTGGCTGTGCAGTTTTTTTTTTTTAGATTTTGGTTTGCTATTAGTCTTTTTATTATCGTTGGATTTTCTTCTTTATTGAATTTTCTTTTCATTTGTTTGTTGATTTTTGGGATTTGGCTCGATTAGTATTCGCAGGAGACACAACTGAGGCGATGACGATGGTGGCGACGATGACGACGGTGACTATGATGATATCCTATTCGAGGATATACGTACATAAATACATTAATGTATATTTAGTAAGGCCGACCTATGTACATGCACACCCTGTAAGAAATTCTACGGAATTCGTCTGTGTCTATTTTACTGCCAATGTCATCCTAAATGTTATGTCGTTGTGGCTTATTTAGACCTGCATGGAACGCTTGGCCCAGGAAAGGCACGGTTTCGACGGTCAAAGCGAAAGGGGTGCTGACTGAGTCGGTTTTAGGGAGGCAAGGTATAGAGTTTATTGCGTGCGGTTCATTTACAAGCTGGATATGTCTTTGATACGAGTAGTTCGGGGCCGTTTGTGGATAGGCGAATAAATAACCTGAAGCTAAATCACTTTTACGGAGATAGGTTGGATTTCGATTACGGTAGCATATCACAAAGGTAGAATGTCACTGAGGCCGAGTCGAGTTCACAATTTGTTTAAAATATGTTTATGTACATACAAATTAGCCAATTCATGTCAAATCGAGCAATGGTTGGGATCGCCCATTTTTGATTTGAATGAATTCTGGTAAAAAGAATTCTAAATTACACAGATTTGACAGGTTTATTAGGTGAATGTCTTAAAAACTATTAAAAGCAAGCACTTAAGAAAGCGAAAGCATCTAACAATTTTTTGGAACTGGTCGAGACTGGTGGGATTTGAAATAGTTACCTTTATAACCACTTCGTTAGAGTTAAGCTCCCTAAAAATCTGTGATCTTTAACAGATTATAAATAAATTAATTGGTCTTACTTCGACGAGAACAATCACCTTCGAGCTAAGCGGTATTATAACGGCCTTTCAGGTCTAAGTGTCTCTCTATGAGATGGTGCGGGGTGCGAATTTTCGTCTCCCAAAGTCAGAATCGTTTATAGTAAACTCTTCATTTTCTTATAAAACGGCTGTATAATACATAAATCAGCGACAAAACAGATCATCATATCAGCATGGGCCCGGCGATGGATACCAGAGCTAGTCGGAGTGGCAAGAAAAGTATAAATTTGTCACTGTTTTTTATAAACACACTAATTTATAATTTTGAGGAATGTATCTTTTTAAAGTTTTGAGTTTATTATTAGGTTAACGGCTTCTTCATACTATCTGTCGCAACATCGCTTTGCATGCATTTCAACTAACTAATAACTTTCGACTTGAGCTTTCTTCAAGCATAAAAATTCACTTTACTAACTTTGGTCTCTTTTTCCTGAAGGGTTGGTATGCGGTCATGTAAAGAAAGATGAGAAAAGTAACTGACTTTCGATACTCGTATATGGTATGGTATGTATATAAGTAGTACATCTTTAACAATTTTTTCAATATATGAATGTATGTGTTTCTCATCTTTGCTGTTTTGCCAATAAATTACTTTGTAATCAAGTGAATTGAAGAGGAAAACTAGAGCGTGGAGTGAGAAAAGGAAATGGGCGGTTGAATCAATTGCAAAGCAATGCCGCAGAGGAAATGAAAAAACGAAGTCGGTATGGAATTAATTTGAAAAACATTCACTTTTATTGCAATTTCATTATTTACTTTTCGGTTTGCGTTGAAAACGTAAAAGTGAGGAACTAAATTCAAAATTACCAAAAAGAAATGGAATTATAAGAAATGGGAAATGTAAGTCTCAAGGAACTTTATAGAGATATTGCATTAAATCTTTTGGGACTGTTTGGAATCCATATCGAGATTTTCGAAACTATTTCAAATTTTCGGTACTATTTTCGTGAATACTTTGTGATTCTCAAGACAATTTCGGGAATGTTGCTGCGGTATTTTCAGGTCTTTCGTTACTTTTCCCTGATTTTCGCGACTATTTCGGGAATTTCGCTGCGGTATTTTCAGTTTTTTTTTTGTTACATTTCCGAGATTTTCGGATAAACTTTTGGATTTTCAGAATTATTTCGGGTCGTTGGGACTTTTCGGTTTTCGGAACTGTTTCGGAATTTATCAGTTATTTTCTCCGTTGAGTTGAAGTAAGTCGAGGTGAATTGAAATGAGGTGAGTTAAGGTGATTTGTGGTGAGTTCAGTTAAGGTAAGGTGGGCTAAATTAAGTTGAGATGAAGAGATTTGAGCTGAGTTGAGGTGATTTTGACATAAGGTGTTTTCAAGTCTTAAGCCATCCACCAACTACGTTAGTATTGTAGTGTGGTACTTAGTGTGTGCTAAATAATTTAAATGTTTTAATTTCACTAAACAGTTCCTACATACTCGAAGTTTACGAAGACAGAAGTTTTTTTTCATAGATGCAATCTTCTTGTTTCTCTGGGTCATATTTTTCTCTATGCCAGAGAGATTTCTGATCAATACGAAATTATTTTAATGTGGGTCTGGCGATGTACGAAAAGAAGACAGCGGACGAACTAGTGGCTCCGCATTGAAGGTATCCCACGCGGACACGTGGACATGGGTGCCTCGTTGCGGGAGGCCAAGGGCAGAGTTGCCGAAATTTAACATTCGAAGGCTAGACAGAGGTAGAACTATACAGGATCGTATAAGATTACTCATCAGAGCTCTTTAAAGAATGAGGAAAGAAAATACATATGTACACTTTCAGTTGTCAGCCATTGCATCAGGAAAATTAGGTAGAAAATATCCTTGAGCTCATACATATCGTTGTTCGCAGTAAAATTATATCGTTTTTGGTCTCACATGGCGTATGAGTAACGCTCCTATCTTCTTCCGAACAAAAAAAACTATACATTGCTGCGAAAATGTTGCCTTTCGCAGTACTTCCACTTGGAAAAAGAGTATTTTTGAAACAGTTTTTCAATAAAAGAAGGGAGTTCCTAATATTATGAGCAACTACACCCCTCGACAAAATGATATGGCCTAAAAAACAACCATGTAAATTCAAGTTTCCATCTTTGTACAAAAATTAGAAAAAATTAACAAAGTTGCACAACAACAATTTTCTACATAGCTTAAAGTATCTGCAAAATGCCATTGATTAACATGTTTTTCTTTTCTGATGGCGTCATGCATTTTTTTACATACAAAGTTAATATGTTCGACAATTTTTTTGTATGGAAGAAAATGATATAACCGTCGACAAAAAAAAAATATATACATAAAAAATCAACGAGAATTCTCCCCTTTTTGAAGATTGCACTTTCTGCACTGGAATTTAATGGGCTACAAAACTGAATACTTAGAATTTTTCTTATTTATTAAAATTATGAATAAAAAGATTTTTGTTGTTTTTATCAAAATTTGTAATTTTTTTTATATGAAGTTTTAAATGTGGATTTATATGGTGTTTAACTATTTTATAATTAACTAGGCCCTAAAAAAATTAATAAAAACATTAAACAACCAAAACAAATATAGTCAAAACTGGTCAAAATATCGTGTCCATATTTTTTCGCTTTTAGCTTTTATCGTTTTGTATCAACGACTTATCAATTTATACTACTTCTGTGCCTTAAAAAATGTAGGTGTTAAAAAAAAGTATTTTTTCGTATAAATGCAGTGTTGTGAAAAAAAACAGCAGCATATGTTTTTAGAATGAAATATATATACTTGGACTGTGAAATTTCTGAATATGACTTAATGCGATGCTTTTTTCAAATATGTTCAATTCAGCGAGTTCAGTGCACCTAAAAATATGCAACACTTTCTTGTATCCCGCATTTATGTTGCAAAAGACTTGGTTGCAACTGCACACAAACCTCGGTACAGTTGGCTTTGTGCATTAACTCTACTTTGCAAAGAATTTTCGCTAATATGTATACTGGTTAGTAAGTATGTACATATATTACTTTCAAACCACTTTAATCCCTTTTACATATAGAAATCCATTATGCTTGGTAGCAAAATCCATTATGTCAGGGCATAGCATAACTAATTGTAGGCGATAAAGCTTTTGAAATAACATAAGTTCATGTATGTGTGTACTTATGTGCCTTTTTATGAGCTACATAATACAAAAACTATAGGTTTCTCAAAACAAAGTGTTTACCCTATAAATAAAAGTGCGGGTATAACGATATGAAATAAGTGATTGAGATGCAATTTCTTTTACATACTCGTACATATGTATGTATAGGTATATGGGCGTACGCATGTACGTTTCTTTCTCAGCAGTTCACAATCAATTTCCAATTAAAAAAATGTATGCAATAAATGAAAACTTTAGGGGTCATCAGGTCATTAGGTGTAAAGTTGCATTTTAAAATTTGTATGCAATAAAGGTAATTGCCAAATTTTTATTTTAACTCTTCAATAAGTTTATAATAAACTTCATATGATTTCAATTTCTTTGTAGGGTTCCGTACTAATCAGTTGTTACAATAATAAGAGAAAAAATTAAAACGGATAAATTATTTTAAATTTTTTAATAACTATATTTGAAGCGCAAGAAGCTCTTAACCAGAGACCGAGAACAAAAGTAATGATTGAAACTCAAGAAAGTGTTTGGTAGGTTTTGGTAGGCAAGAAATCAGTACGTGGCAACACTGGCCGATATTTTCTTTTTCTTATACCCACTCGTTCTTTAGCCCAGCATACGTAGGTACTCTTTTGCAAAGCAAAAATCATAGACGTTCAAATTTTATACCATTTCGTATTTAAGGATTAACGAACAATAACACGCCGTCAAAAAAATTGTAGCCTCACCAAACTTAATTCGGTCTTCAAAGGGTTAATTTAATAGAAGTCTCCCTGTACTCTGGCCAAAAACCATTTTTCGGACAAATGTGGTAGCACTTTCCTGGCACCTGGGACCCACTTTGCCCATCTCTGGCCTGGGAACTATTCATTGAGACCATCTCCTAAATTTTAGAAGCCTTAGAAAGTAAAGCTTCTTAATCTTTAACGGAATTCGGATAGGAAATTCTTTGAAAGCAGTTATGTTCCAATTATCCTGTTTTCTTTAAAAAAAGGGACTAGACCTTCAATTACTTTCCAATACTATTTAAATCCCTAGCAATATTAAATAAATATGCAATTTCTTTAACTATTATACGATTTTCTCTCTAAATTCCTTATAAAGCTTTCAAGCAACACGCATCCTCACACTGATTTAGCCACTTAAAGTTAATGCATTGCCGCCACGTATTTGGAGACTTTATTAAATCCATATGGCATTTTAGGTATGTATGCGAGTGAAAGCTCAGCAAACTGCTCAGAGCCACATCTTCAGTTCTCTGCCACTTAACCACTAAGTGCTTTGCACCCGCATATAGCGAGGAGCAAAAGGTAAAAAAAAAATATGTATACAAAAAATGCATAAATGCAAAATGTCAACAATCTCAATAATGAATTTAATGCATTTCCGTGCTGTTTATGACTTTTAGAAATTGCTTCTTGAAAGAAAACGATACTGTATTGCATTACTTACTTACATACATGCATGCATACATTTGTATAAGCACAGTAGTGTACATACATACATACTTTGTCGTTAGCCGAAGGCATTAACCTGCTCCGTTTTGTATTGTGTGCGTTTGAAATTTAATACGTTAGAAAAATTAAAAAAACTTGATATAAAAAACACAATGTAAGTGCAAATAGCTGTATGAGTTTCCTGCAAATGATGGCCTTTGTGCTTTAGTCGTAATTGCTATTTAGATATTATATGATGATTTGTGTGATGATTTTTATTTTCTGCTTATGTCCGCATTTACATACATATACTAATTCACATTTACCATACTAACTAGCCTCTAATGAAATATAATATCATATTTTATTTCACCAAAGTGATTCTTCAGGCCCAGAACGGCCACCAACTGTGCACCGCCTCGTTGTTTACTTACACATTTGCGCTGACAAGCATACAAGGTCTACGCAGATTGTGCATCAACAACAATAGAAACGAACTAATCCTTACACATACAGTGCCGGCCACTTGAATAGCACCCTCTTTTGAGACTTAGTATTGACAGTTTTATATATACTAATAAAAAACTCATATTAATCCAATTTCGAAGCTTTGTATAAAAATTGCAATAACTTGTGAAATTATCATCAAAATTTCAGACATTTCTGGCAATATTTTATTTCATTTAAATTTTTAGTATTCACTTTTTAGGTTTGGTGACAACACTTGCTACCAAAATACAATGATTTCAATTTCAAACAGACGGCAACTTTCTTTAAAAATATTTCGCAAGCTATGCTTTCTTAAACCACTTTATTTTATAACAATTCATTTACCTCATCAATTAAATGAAAAACAATTTTCCAAACAGGTGGCAACCCTTTTCAAATATATTTTGGAAATTAAACTTTCTTAAACCTTTTAGTTTGATACCCATATAGTAAAACCTTTCATATATCTTATCAATTGAATTGAAGTAAATTTGTAAAACATGTGGCAACCCTTATAAAAATATTTTGCAAAATAAGCTCTCTTTTTACTTTGATATCCAAATTGTAATATGTATATCATTTATTTTGTCAGCTTAATTAATCGAAATTTTTGAAACAGATGGCAACTCTATATTTCTTATGTTTTCATCCATCCGGAGCTTATAGTGAACAAACCAAAAAAAAGAAGAAACGAACTTAACATTTTTTTATATAAAATATATATCTGTGAACATCTGACAAAACAATTTAAGTCTGTCTTTCACGGACATACACAATAGAATATGTCGAAAAAACATATTTTACCGTCAAAGAGAAAAATGCTGCAATTCGAAAGAAATGTTAAATTATTTTATAGCTATTCACAACCTTTAAAAATGTTTCTGTTTGCAACAACTGCATGTTTTAATTTAAAAAGAGCTTTGCCGACATATGCTATTTTCTTTGTCCGTGAAAGATAGACTTAAGTTGTTTTGTCAACTGTTCACAGATATGTCGATTAATGAATATTAAATAAACAAAAGGAAAACTTTGTAAATACTGAGACTGAAAAGAAGGCGCACTATTCAAATGGCCGGCACCGTACATACTTCCGTCTCTTGCCTTGTTATAGTCAAGGGCTTTTGTCAGCCGTTGCACTGTGGCATCCTCTTAAAAATCTGTTCACAAGTTTTATTTTATTAGGTTCGCATTAAAAGCTGTAACCACACAATGAGTGACGTTTATGCGTCTGTGTGTGTGTGTGTGTAGCTCACCACAGTGGGGTGCCTTAATATTTAACCACATTTAGCATATCCTTATTTAGGGTAATTACTTGTGCAATTTTCATTGTTGTTGGTAAAAGTTAATGATATCATCATCAAAATCAGTTGCAGATGCAGTAAGAAAATCAGCAATACGACGGCAAGAGCGCTACCTCTTTGCGATGTATATAGTTTTTGGTGTGCAGTTGACAGCAACATTTTGAAAGAAATTCTCTAAATTAATGAAAATAAGTTAAGACAATTAAATAAGCTACATCTAAAAATATTTTCTTCGTGGCTTTATACATATCTACTAGTGTTCGCTCAGCGGTTGAAATTGAACCACCAAAAATCAAGAGGAGTTGAGTTGAGTTGATTTAAGTGAATTGAAGTGAAGGGAGTTCAGGTGAGGTGAGTTAAGGTGAGTTAGGATGAGTTGAGCTGCAGTGTGGTAAGGTGAGTTGAGGTGAAACAACATTATCTGGGGTGAGTTGAAATGAGGTTAGGTGAATTGAGTTGGGATCAAATGAGGTGAGTTGGGGTGAGGTGAGTAAAAGTGAACTGAGGAGTTGATGTGAGTTTAGGTTATATAAGCTGAGTGGATTTGAAGTGAGCTGTGAGTTGAGGTGGGGTAAGTTGAACAACATATGTATGTTAGATAGGTAAAGTTTAGCTAACATAACATAACAAAATATAAAATAACATAACATAATATTACCAGCATAACAAAATATAACATAACATAACATAATACAACATAAAATAACATAACGTAACGTAACGTAACATAACATAACATAAAATAACTTAAAATAAAATAATGTAACATAACATAACATATTATAACATAACGTAGTATAACATAATACAACATAACGTAGTATAACATAACATAAAGTAAGAAAAAAGCTTCCTCATTCTTCAATTTTATCTTTTTCTTTGTATCTATCAATATCTCTATTATTTGCCCTATCTTTGTTTCCATTGTTTTTTATTTTCATTGTTATCTTTATGCCTGTCTTTATATTTATCTTTTCAATTTTAACCTTACCTTTACCTTTATACATATTTTCCTTCTTTTATTGATTTAAATATACGCCCCAACCTTTGTCATTATATTAAGTATTTAAATTTACCTTCCTCTTTGTCTTTATCTTTATTTTTTATTTTTATTTTAATCTTTTTCTTCTTCTACATACTCAACTTTACTGCTTCATTTATGAATCTTACCTATTCCTACGCCAATGACAAAACTCAAGCGATGACTTTTGTCTTTACTACTGCGCCTAATAATATGCCGCAAATTTATTTTAAGCACTCGTTAATCGTGACAATTGTCATTGTTATTGTTATGACCTACTGAGTACGCGACAATGGCAAAACAAATTTTATATTGTGTTTTAGGCGCAGTCTGCGCTCGCAGAATTTTTGACTCGAAAACACCAAGAGCCGCCTCATCAGATGTTTTCATTGTACATGCTTCTGCATCACGCACTAGCCAGGGCATGATTAACGACTTATAGCGAGTGCCTACTCTGTTGGAAGTAGTAATTGTTGACAAGAGTGATTTTTCGAACAAAATTACGCCCTACAAACCTTTCATCGTGCCCGTCGTTTTCCTTGGAGCAGAAACATGGACGGTGTCGAACAAAAATGAAAATGCTTTCAAGAGAACAATCATGGCACTGTTCTCGTGGGCTATGAAAAGTGTGAAAAATGACTGATTAACTTAGTGAAAGGCGAGTACCAGGATGAATTTATTAACACAAAGCTCCATTCAAGCAGAAAATGTATGGGGAGGCCAAGGCGAATTCATACAAGATGGTAACGGTAGAACAAAAACCAAAATTACAGCAACAAATTATACGCACAATGACAGCAAGAATTACCACTAATGTACAACAAACACATCATTTTGACAGTCAGAACCACCGCGGAGAAAATTTTAGCTGTTCTGGCAACACCGGCTTATATGAATTCGCATTGAGGTAGGCGTTGTGGCCACGGCCATGCTTGGCTTTTGACGTTGAAAAAACTGCGGTGGATTTTTTTTTTAAATATTTTAAGATGGTAAATTCGAGAAAAATAGTGACGTTAGATAAAAATATTTTCTGGAAAAGATGGAAAGATGGCACGGGTGCAGAATTCTTTAAAAAAATAAGAGGACGTTTGCAATTTTTTATGAAATTTTGCAGAATTCTTCTATATTTCATACAAAGTTAGAAATTAGATTTATATGGCGTTTTGTTAAAATATAACCCATATTTTAATTAAAAATTGACAAACTTTTTTTTACATGAAAGCCATTGCGAATATTAAAAAAAAATCACCGTATACAAAATTTTGCGAGTGACTGCAATTAATTTAATACAAAAATATAATTAAAACGGAAATATGTAAAGAAATATTATTTGTTATTTTTACATACATATCTGTACCTAAAGGTGAAAAGCACCAAACACAGTCAGCTAACACGTTTAGTCGCACGCCTTAACTTAAAAGTCATAGTATTCAAAAATAATTAATTATTGGCATGGAATATTTTTCTTGACGATCATGTATGCATATATCAATTTCTTCATGTAAATAGCAATTTTTGAATGAACTTCGAGTGTGTCAATAAAAATTGTAAAATTGGAATTTTTGTTTCGCAAATCATCGTCATCCTATAATCAATGTAACATTTTTTTTTTAAACTTGGTGGCATACTAGCTTCGTTACTCTAGATTAGTTCATCGTGGCAAAATGAAAATTTTCACCGTTTAATGTTAAAACTTTGAAGTGACTTAAACTTTTCAAATGACAATTTTTTTAATATCAAAAATTACAAAATAACTGCGACAGATATTCTGCATCCTGCCATTTTTTGGAATTTGGTGGCACACTCTTGAAACTTCACAGGTATGTTGTATTTGATGCCAACTTTCGTTGCTTCTAACATGAACATTCTTTTTTAAACCTTCCCAAAGTTATTATAAAAAAAAGAATTATGATTTTTTTAAGTGGCAATAAAACATTTAGTACTTTCGGTACTTTTTTCGTTTCAATAAAAATTTTGAGGCTTAAATTGTTAAAATAGTTGATTTATTTTTTACTGTACTTGTTTCTGGAACTCTGAAACAAATGCAGGGAGAATGCTTTAAGGGTTTTTTTCTAGCGAGGGAAGCTAGAACTTAGTCAGCTGATTCAGTTAAGTGACATTGTGACCAGTTTTGGCTATTTTTCTCCAAATTTCAAATATCGTACAAAAAATTTAAAAATTTCAGCAAAGAAGTCGTCGAGCATAGTTTAAATGGAATACACAACAAAGCCAGCCTAAATTATTATTAAAAATCAATGCAATTTTCAATCGTCTTCCAACTTTCATTTTACTCTACTAAAATTGAATGGACTATAAATCTGAATAGCTAAAATTTTTCTAAAAATTTCCATAGGTGGATTCCTCTTACCAAAATATCCTTTGTAGTATGTCTTTTTATAAAAAATTTAAGCCCTTCCCTACGACACTACAGCAAAATGCTAAGGAAAATAAACCCATTTGCACAATGTGAAAAATTCGTAATTGATTTAAGATCCACGGTTTCTTCGGCAAATTTGGTTAGTAAAAAGAAATGTAGGTTCATATTTCGAGGTTGGTGTAAATTTTGAAACTTAATATGAAATTCTTGCTAACGCGCAAGTTAAAAATCTCTGCCGTATCAAATAATTTGAAGCTCATCAGCATCCCCAGATATGCATACATACATATATATTTACATATATGCAATGGCACCTACAGAGAATCCGTCAAGTGGCACAATAAACCAAAATGAAAAAAAAGTGATCATATCAAATTGCAATGAAATGAAATATGAATAACGAGTACCTACCTATATTATTTATAGAGTGTACTTCTGGGCGAGTCAATGTTTGTTTGGGTGTCGCAGTTAAAATAAATACCACACAAAGTAGCCAATTTCACAATTTCATATGAATACAAATGCCAAGTGGGGGCCTATGAAAATCAAGGAGTCATCTCAGCACCAACTGGGAGCATATATGTATGTATGTGTATGCATACAGCCATATGTATGTACGTATGTGAGCGTGTGCAACGTATGAGAGTGTTCATTACGAAACTTGTTCAAAAATTTCATTAAAATCGGCTGCCATTGTTGATTTTTTAACCCGAAAAAATTACAAAAAACGAAACTGCATAATGCCATAGTAATAAAATGTAATGAGTACCCACTTCACACCCAGCCAGCTAAAGGCCCAACAAAGTTCCGCCATTGCTAGCCAGTGCTGGTGCATATACGAGCATCTGTGCATATGCACATGTATACATATGTACACAGGTACAAACATAAATACGTATGTGTGTATGCATATCCTGTGCCTATGAGCATGAGTCCTGTGGCTTTTTGGTTGATGCAAAGTTCGGCATAATCATCAGCGGGTGGTGCCTCAACGAAGCTCCTTTCTAGCGCGAATTGTAACAGCTTATCCCCTGCCATGTTGCCACAACGAGCAGTCAGTCGTGCCTGTTGAAAAGGAAATGTTACAACAACAACCATAATAATGACAACAGCAACAAAACTAAGAAGTGAGCAGAGTATGTGGAAAAAAATTTAATATAGCGTGGAAAATTGCATTCAAATGGTGCTTAAGCGCTGGGCGCACTCACTCATACGCGGACACACTAACGGCATGTGGCTGAGTATGGTGTATGTATGTGAGAGTGTGAGTTTGTCCGTTCGTATGTGTTCGCCTGCAAAAAAATTTCCTTATTTGCCAACGAAATAAAATTTTAAGCCAAAAAAAGTTCAAAAAACAACAAATTGCATTCAATCGCCGCCAACCACCTTTCTTCACCCTCTCTCGACCGCCTTAACAGGGAGAAAAAAATGAAATTTGTTACTTTTATTGTGTGGCGTCGCAGTCTATTTTTTGGCGTTGCACCGCGCTTGGACCTTTTGCATCAAATGAACAAATTGAAGCGCCTAAAAGTTCACAACTGCCTGGCATGCATTTACGTGTGTAGCGGGGGAGGTGGCAAGGCGAGCGTTGGCGTGTGTGTGTATTTGGATGTGCAAAGCATTTAGGCCGCAGCTTTGTGGCGAGTGCAATTTTTATTTGACTTTGGCATTGCTATTGCTGTTGACTTTTTTGATTTCACACAATTTTTTCCCAATTCATTTTTTATAGATTTCAATTTTCGTTGTCTATTTTTGAGTACTAAATGCAATAAACGTATGGGCCTAAAACACACATAGCCAAGCCGCGGTCTCTTCTGTATGTAATGATTCGCAATGCATGCCGTGGTGTGCAGAAGGGGTGGCTAGGAGGCACTTGCATACATATGTATATACCTCGTTATTAGAGGGCTGCATAAACGGTTTTGAAAGTGTGTTCAAAAAATTTGCTTTAGTTCACGATAATTCACTCCAGCAGTATTTCCACTTGTCTTCAAATTGTAATGAATTAAACCTTAAGTTTAAAAAACCCTTAAACATGGTTACCAACTAAAATATGCTTAGGGAAAATTAGACCAAACATGTTTTTCTAGAGTTGTTAAATTAGAAAAAAAAAAAACTATAAAAATAAAAGTCTTAGCCGTCCGAAACACATAAAAAATGCTAACAAATTTTTATGAGAAAAATATATTTTCGCAGAGTTGCCACCCATTTTAGAAATAAATGGTTGACAACATTTTTATAAAAAAAGAAAATTGTGGAAAATTTGAATACAAATATATATATATTTTTTAATTAAATATAAGCTCCGGTCCAATACTTTTTGTATAAATTGCTGTAAAAATGCCCAACAGCAAAATTAATCTCTAAAGTGAGAGTAAAAAGTGAGTAACAAGAAAAAGTACGGGAACAAAAAGCATTTTTCCTGCAAAAACGTCAACCAGTGATCGCTTGACACTTTTCATGATTTTACCAGAAAAAAAGTTCAAGTAAAATCTTGCAAGTAGAGAAAGAATTCTCTACTCAACTTTCCAAAAATCGCTCTCATTTACAGGATTTTGGAGGAGTTTGGAGTACGGGATCATTTTTCCTGTAACCTCCTGGAAGTTCGTGTAAAAACTTGTGAGTTCATGGAGTACTGAATCAGAGCTATAATTGAATTAAAATATATCTGCGACATTTTATTAAAACAACTGAAGTGAATTTAGAAGATTTGACTTTGAATTAAAAAATCATAAGTTTCGCTTTAAAAATTATCCATATACATTAAGCTTCTATTAAAAGAGCACCTTAAGCTAAAACTATGGCTAATTAGTACTTAAAATATTGATTGGGAGCCCAATGAAATATAGCTTTAAAAGAAAAATGGCTTATCTCGAGGTAAGTGGTTTAATTAAATGCCACAGATATATTTATTTTAGTACAGTTACCACATTTCTAAGTTAAGTAAATAAGTTAAAAGGAAGTTTGCTATCGCATTAAAAACAAGATAAGAAAAATTATAGCAAAGAACACTTTCTGGATAAGTAAAAAATTATCTTACACACCTATTGCGAATCCTGGATGATCCTATAAGAAAACTTTTGAAGAATTCCGAAAAACTGAAATATCCAAGAAAATCTCAAAAAATTCTGCAAATACAAATCCAAAATCTAGATGATTCGACAAGAAACCAAATAAAAATTGTAATTTTCCAAAAAATTCCTTGAATTTCAAAATATTTTGAAAATAATGAAAACTTTTAATTAGCGCCCAAAAATTGCTTAAAGTCCCCGAAATTTCAGAAAAATATCGCAAAGGTTCAAAAAGCCCGAAATTTCCCAATACATGTACATATCGGCTGAATTTCTTTATTCATTCTGAACGTTTGGAATAAACTTTTTTGTTTACTTATTCTTTAGAACGCTCCTGGTGATATGTTAACGTATATTTCAAACGCATTCTGTTTATTCCGGCTGTGAAATGGGATTATTCGGAATGTATAAAGAAACGCAGCCATCATGAAAATCATAAAATAAAATGATCGGGCCATCACTCTCATTAGATTCCGGAAAAATACTGAGAATAACTGCTGAACTGAAGAAAGAGATATGCTAGGTTACCTTATGTTATGTTATGTTACCTTATGTTATGTTATGTTACGTTATGTAACCGTATGTTATGTTATGTTATGTTACTTTATGTTATGTTATGTTATGTTATGATATGTTCAGTTATGTTGTGTAATGTTATATTATGTTTTGTTAAATTATGTTATTTTATGTTGTTTAACGCATTCACCTCAGCTCACCACAGCTCACTTATATATATATCATCTCAACTAACCTCACATCAACTGCAATAAGATCACCTATACTCACCTCCGCCCAACTCACCTCATTTCATCTTAACTCAATTCTCCTTACCTCAATTCAACTCATCTCAACTCAGCTCACCTCAACTCAACTCACCCCAACTCAACTCACCTCTTCTCACTTTAATTCACCTAAACTCATCTCACCTCAACTTACATATGTATCTAAACTCACCTCCCTAGAACTCACTTGATTTGACTTAACTTCACCTAACTCAACTCAGCTCAACTCACCGCAACCCTCCTAAATTTTTGTGGTTGAATTTTAACCGCTGGGAGAACACTACATAGTTACAAATAATTTTGCAAAATTATTTAAAAATTTATTTTAATCCATCAACATCCTAGACTTTTTATTCAAAATTATATTTTATGCATACATGCAAGTGCACAGATAAAGTAAAACCATATAAGCAGACCTCTATTTCGCCGTTTTCGTGTCTCGTGCTTCAGCGCGAATTAAAACTTTGTCTGCTAATCGTGGCTTAAGCTTTGTTTTTGCATTTACACTTTTTATTTTTTTTATATAAAAAGTCGTTTTTATCGCTGCGGCCGCGGCTTTGCACATTTGTGGGCGTTGCAAGCGAGAATACATTGAATTGCACGGCACACAATCACACACACACACACACCTATCCCCCATATGTGAAACGACAAATAATACAAGTTTTTTTTTGCATTTGCTCGACAACATAAATTGCCAAAAACGAAAAGCCCAACAATAAACCGACGAATGAATGTTGCATTGAGTCAATGAAAAAATTGAATATTTCATTTTGAACAAATTGCCTTTAATTGTGGCAGGGCTTGTCTGTATGCATGCATGTAGGTGTGCTTAACCTGAAAAAGAAAAACGCTGAATGATTAATCCCCCTTTTGGCTGCTATTTGAATTGATTTTTGACACTGCGCGGTTGGAGTGCAATAAATACATACACACATTCAAAAATACATATGTTCATGTTGTGAGTGTGTATGTGCGGGGTGTTCCTTATATTTTAATACAAAATAATGAAGCTAAAATGTAGCAAACCACAGATAATCCTTGAACAAGTTAACGAATTATGACATCTGCCATATTTTTTGGGGTTGATTGTTTAAGAGATTAATATTTATCTATACATCAAAATCTTTAGAAGTCAATAATAAGCGCTTAATATAATATGACCTAAACATATACATATGTACATACTTGTAAATTGTATACAAAAATTGAAAATGAACGTAAAGAAGCTAGTTTTTTTGAGCATGCAACCACTGCAGAAGGGCCCCATATGTCAAACATGCTACTCACTGGGCTTCCAGAGTTGCATGCGGTTCATTGAATGACGGCAATATGAATAAATCTACGATGCATTAAAGAAAGTCAATTTTTTATTTCTGCATTGATTGCTGTGCCTTGTCGAAGTTGATTAAAATGATTTATTTGTGTTGATCTGGATGCTTGGTTATGTCTGCTATTAAGATGGAATGAGCTTTGACAAAAAGGATAGAGACCGCTAGGTTAGGCAACAACCACACTAAGCAGATAGGTTTGCAGACGCACCCAGGGATGGGTTCTATCCCCCTTTCTCTGGATTTTTGCAATGAACACCCTGTTACTAATCCTATAGAGAGGAGGTTGCCACGTCACTGCCCACGCTGACCACCTGGCAATTCCCGTTAAAGGCAAATATCCAAACACTTTTATGGATATTCCACGTTCTTAAATGGTCACGCTTAGAAACTAGACAGAGAGTGGGGCGCTTGTAATAAGTCCCAACAAAACTGTAGTAATACTCTTTACAAGGAAACATAGGATCCCTAAAGTCTAATCGTAAAGGGTGTGACGATTCCTTTGAAAAGAAATGTGAAATATGTAGAACTCATATTAGATAGGAAGCTTAGGTGGAAACAAATATAGAGGAAAGAGTTAAGAAGGCCAACGTTGGATTGTACACATGAAAGTAAGCGGTCGGAATCAAATAGGGGTTTACCACTCCTCGTATTACACATTGGCTTTACACTTCGTAGTTACGCCTATACTATTATATGGAATACTTGTATGGTGGCCATCAACTCAAAATGTTAGTCACCTAAAACTATGAGTAAGCTCCAAAGAACAGCGTTTTTATGCATCTCCGGTGCTCTAAGGACCACCCCAAAAAAAAAGCGCTGGAGGTACTAACCAATTTTCCTGCAGTAAATGTGGCAGAAAAACACGTGGCCGCTGCTTCGGCGCTTTGGCCACGCTTCTACGATTCACACTCTGGGTAGCTATGATCTAGAGATCGACTACTCTGCCTCTAAACCCACCTTCGACAGGCTCTTTAAAACGAAAATCGGTTCATGGAGAGAGTAGCAAAGACCAAGACTATGGTGAAGGGGGGAACTAAATTTCTACACGGATAGATCCAAGCATCGGCTATGGATTTTTGTCTAAGGAACTACGATTAAAGTGATCCTATGTACATAACTTAATACACATGCCGTAACGCAGACTACGTTAGGTATGCTAACATCGAAGGTTGCACAGGAATGCCGGGTAGCTCTAAACGATATTAGCACCGTCTTCAAGGTCAACCTCATATAGGTACCGGGACATAGAGATATTGAAGGAAATTATAGGGCCGCTTAGCCTCTCAATAGAGGAGATTTCGATGGTTATGCCCTGTGTAATAGGTCATTGGCTATGTAGTAGGCACGCTTCGATCAGGAATATAGCAAAAGTTACAGATATTAGACGGGGAGGGGGAAGAGGGGGCGGAGGATTTTGTATGTGTGTGTATTTAAAGAGATCACATATTTCACAGTCCGTTTTCTTTAATGTCAGCCGCTCGAACAGACTAAAATCCAGGCTGTCCGATCAAAAACCATACACCTGGCAACCCTGACTGTCGAAGAGAGCACATATCGTGCAAAGCGTTACCGACCCTAGGGCTTTGCTCACAGGGAAGGCAAGTCACCAGCTTATCTACAACTTCCGTGGTCTAATAATCGTACTTCTGAATTTCACCCCAAAACTCTATCCTAAATGGAAGTATAAACGATTAACTTCTGACCGCAATATTTAATTTCATGCAGTCACATATCGAATAGTACCTATTCTAATACAATTTCTCACTTCTACTGTCCCGCAGCCATTTGTGTGGAAAGCGATTATTACATTTTACGACTAACTTCGTCTATTAATTCCTTTGGCATTTATTCATACCACTTTTGATATTAGAAATACATATATACATACATGTGGGGATGAATGGATGCATATAGATTAGGAATGCTCAGAATTTTTAAAAGAAAAGCAGATACTTACATAATTTTGCATTCCTTTATTCATGGATGCCTTAAAAAATGTCCATTGTCCTGTAGACTATTTTTTAACTCGAGTAATATTGCTCAAAATTCGACCAAATTATTGGCTCCAAACCACTATCTATTGAATCTGAGCTGCAACTGACCTCCCTTAATCTCGCTTCCCGAAACCCAAATTGTCCGAATACGCAGATTTGCACTCATTTAATAAATACTCACACTCCGTGCATTCATATGTACGTATGTAGTATGTATGTATGTACATGGATAACACAACCGCTGGGCATAATAAATGTTCCAATATGCCAACCCGGAAAATTCAAGACACAAGTTTCGAAGGATATTTGTATGCGGTGTGTGCGGTTGCGAATCCTGCAGTTATGCGCTGGCTGAACGCAATGTTTCATCAAAGGTATGCGCAAAAGATAGATATGTATATGGATGTATGTATGTATGTATGCATGTACATTGATGGGCAGAAACTATTATAACTAGCTGCCAGCTGCAGCAATGATGTTTACTAATAAACTCTTTGCAATATTAGATTAAAAGTAAAAATTTTCCGAAGCATTTCTATGAAGTGGTTAGACTTCAAAATGGCAGAGTGGTATAGAAATGTGGTAGGTTAATGAATTTTATTGAACGTTACAGCAATAAAACGGTATGGAAAAGAGGAGGAAAGGAAATGAGAATTTCAAGCTATTTGATTATTGGATGATGTGCTTAACGTTAATTTTGCTGGGCACTAGTAGGAGTTTGGGTTTGTGTTTGAACAGCTTTGCAAAAAGTTTCTTGTTCGAATTGTAGTTAATTATGCAAAATATTAAAGCAAATAATGCTTTAGGGTGCAATCTGATAATATCTGCATTTTAAACGGCACATTTCCTTTCATTTAGGATTTTATTGGTTTCAAAGTTAAAACTAGATTTTTTAGTTTGAGTAATTTTTACTGAGTGCAATGGGGGGGTATGATGTTTGCTCCGCTGGCAAGGTAGTTACAATTGCACGGCCATTTATAACGGAAGTAACTAATGTGCGAGATGCGGCAACCAATCCGTGTATAGTAGCCTTAGGTCACAGTAGAAAGCGAGGGAGTTTTGGTGGCCCTACTCCGACATATGTTATGAGTTATGGTTGCAAGCGGCTTACTACATATATAAATGTATTCTTAATACATTGCCCTAGTTACTGGTTATGCGCTGGGTTTGGCATCCACGGATGAAACCGCCTTCCTCTGAGGATGACCACAGTAAAATAAATGCGGAAACAACTCAAATTGAACAAGTGGCAACAAAAACTATATACAAATACGGAAATTTTTAAATGACAATTTTGGCCGTAATTTTCAACCAATTTTGAAGGGTGACAAAATTTATGTTAGTGATTAATAATATATCGATTTCCTTTCGTTTGACACCCACATAATATCTTATTTGACCTATTAATTAACTGATTTAACTATTGAATAAGGTGGCAACTTTATTCCAAAAATATCCTATATGTTAATCCAAGTCATAACCTCCATAATCCATATGTTAAATTGTATTGAAACATGTCTAGCCGTTTTAGCGTGAAAGAGTAACAAACAAACACACTCACTCACTAAAAAACTTTCCCAATAAAAAACGAAGTATGTAGACTAGGAATGTTAATACCGGGATCCCGGTTCCAAAAAAAATGGGCTTCTTGAAAAATAATCCCGGGATTTTCGGGATTTGTAATTTGCACTGATGGTAATAATAGAAATTCCTTTTCTTGACCAATAATAGCTATATTTATTTTTTTATTTAATAATTAGTATTTTTTTTTATAAATGTGTAGCTCATTATACATATAACTCCGCGCGATAGTAAATTTTACACACAAAAATCAATATATTCGCGAAATCATAGGCCAAGTATAGTAAAATTGCGTTTTTAGTTTTTCACTCTGCCGTCAGTATTTCAAAAATGATTCAGAGAAATGTGCTTAGAGAAGAATTATGGACATCAAATTAAAGAGGAAATCCTGTAGGATTTAAACAGATTCAATTTTTTGGTGCAGAAGGGCTGGTAAATATTGAAAATGTCCTTTTAAAATATTATCCTTGAAATTTCGCAATATTTGTTTTTGAAAAAATTATATGTTAAGGACTTATATAAACACGATAACATCTTTAAATTTTGTTTTTCTAACTCTATAGGTTTAAAAATTACCTATACGTCCTTGTGAATCCAAAAAATTTCGATTTTTTTAATTCTTAAGAAATTTCCTCTTTCATTTGGTACCCATATTTTTATTCTACATGCAATGAATCTTTTGAATAATTTTTGGAATTAATTATATCTTTGAAATTACAAAGTCCTTGAAAATAAATTCTGACGTCAGAGAGAAAAAATAAAAACGCCACTTTAAACAAAAAAAGTAGGTTGCAAACCCATTTATTTATTATTTATTTTTTCTTAGGAGAGCTTCTCAAACAATATGGAAGGAATTTTTTCGATTTAAGTTGTTGAAAAGTAATGCATATCTAAATCGCGGGACTAAATTCGGGATCCCGGGATTGTGATAACGACATTTTGAAAATCCCGAGATCAGAAAAAGCTGAAAAATTAACATCCCTAATGTACACTGGTGATAATAAACAGAAAAGATTACTTCTAAGACCGGATGTTGTTAAAGGGACTATAATGAACACATATGATGTATCCTATAAGTAAAGTAAGAAATACAAATATTTGACACATTATTATTAAAAATTCAGTAGCTCTCTCGTGGTAAATTGATAAGATCGTAATGACCCTAAATTCCTTTCTGTACGGCTCATACTTCAATACAAAATCAAATCTAGTATGTACATTTGTGTTTTATGTATTCCTAGGAAATTCATATGAGTTTGCCAGATGTTGCGATCGGACTGAAGATGACCAATACATATATTCCAAAAAAGGCTAGACATTTTTTTTTGGTAAACCAGTATTAGGAGTATAACACAAGCTCTTTTTACAATTCCACGCGTCCTCTATATATGTATGTATGTATCCATGTGAATGTTAATCTTGAGCTAATCTAGAGCAATTTGACACCCAAGTGTGAGTAATAAGTAAGCTGATGATGGTTTTATTGGAGAAAATTGTTTTATTTTAAATCAATAGCAAAGAAAAAGGGGCTGAAAAAATTTACAAAGCAGCTAATCACAACCACATCCACAAATCGACTCATATGATATACATGGCAGATTTTCAAAGACAAACACTGATAAGCGCTGATTGAACACATGCAAATGACCACAAATGTGCATCCAATGCCTAACCATACTGCATCTCAAGGATTAGTCGAACAAATTGGCAAGAGAGAAGAAAGCCAAAAACAACTGAAAAGCCGACAAAATTCACTGGTAATTTACGCATATATGAAGCGTGTGAAGAAATCGGAAATGCAGTAGCATTCTGGTGACGACTTTAGTGACTAAAGTACTTCGCTAGAAATGCATTCATTCCTTCTATAGTTTTCGGTTGAGTGGGCGTGCCATGTGGCAGATAATGAGTGGTGGTGGCATGAGTAAATATGTATGTACCTTTGAATGTGGGCGTGTCGCTCGTTTGCCACCTTTTGGACACACATAACTATGGAATTTGCCTACACGAAATAGACATGTGTGCATGTGAGCCACTTGAATTACATAAAAATTGTACACCGCAGACAATGAGACTCCTTGACCAGCAAAAATAGCAAACAAATAAGGCATTGAACGTGAAAGTAATAGAAAAAAGGACAACAATGCCAAAATAACAATGCATACAAAAAGAAATGTGAGCTAAGCGGTGCGTTGTGTTTAGTTGGGAAGAGAAATAGAAAGTAAGTGGGTGGAAAAAGGCACTGAGAAAATACTGCTACTTTGTATAAAAAAGGAGAAGAGCCAAAGCAAAACAAAAAAACACTGCCAGGATCAAGGATGCAATTTCGAAAAAAAAAGATTTGCATGCAAGTATCGCCGCAAAGAAAGTGAAATAAATCACACAAAGGCGAGTGTCTTTCTGGCTGTGTCCGAACATACATATCAATTTGATAGAGCACAGTAGTTCACGTATGCTAAAATGAAGGCAAAGAATTTGGGTTTGGGACCCGCCACGTAAAAACAGGCTCCAATGAAAAACGATAACAAAGCCTCGGATGAGAGCCCCACTTTTGATGACGACCACGGAAAACGTTTAAAGGACTACGATTTGTGGGCATGCACCCGGAATTTCCGGACCCTTAATGGGGAAGGTGCCTCTGCCCGGCTGGTTGATGTCCTCGTAAGAACAAAAACTGACATCACCGCCATTTAAGAAATCCGTTGGACGGGGCAAGGCAAAAAATGTCTGGGGCCTTGCGACTTTCGTAAAAATTTCGAACTTTTATAAAAATTCTAAAAAAAATCAACCATAATTTTTAGTCATTTCAAACATGTACTTTATTCTACTAGAATTAAATGGGCTACTAAACTACATACTCTACAAAATTTTTACGAAATTTTGTTGATTTTTTTTTTAACATTGCACATTTTAATTCAGTGTCACATGAATGGTACTTTTGGACAGTTTTGTACATGTTACATAGACAGTTGGTATAAAAAAAAAAAATGGGACAATTTTTTTGTAGTCATACGATCGGTACAGTACAGCGAACTTCTATCAGAGATTTTTAATATAAAAAGGCAAGACATGCAGAAAAGACAGAAAAAGGCGATACAGTAAAAAAAGGCAAAATTAAAATTTAAATTTTTAATCAAGGAAGACATGAAACGTGTGGTTCTCTAATATGTTTACAGATAAGACTAAGCAGACAAAATAGGCAAATGCCTTAAAAATCCTAACCCTGTATATAATATTCAACAGGCTACGACTCAGAAGAATTCTAAAAATCTGAATAAAAAGTTTAAAATTTTGATAAACATTTGTTAAAATTCGTTGATTTTTATAAATATTCTACAAAATTAAATTGATTGGAAATTTGGATTTACATGGTTTCTTTTAAGCTATATTTTCATAGTAGAAATTAAGAAATATTTTTCAAGCAGAGAAAACTAGCCAAAACTTGCTGAAATGCCTTTTCCCTATTTACATTTTCGCCACCGTATTTGCGTGAATATTACATAATAAAATTTATCAACTTGGCAAAATGCTATGATTTTTATTTTCCATCTTAATTTTCAGAAAAATTCGGGTGCTTTTGAAAGTCTGAGTTTTAAGTAAATATTGATCAATTCCTTACTCACACTGCACGAAAATCCGAAAGTTCCAGCAAACTTGCTTGACTTTGAAAGGTTGTATCTTATTTAATTTAATGAGGTATCAATTTATTCGAATTATGTACTTTTAGATAGATACTACATGTTCGCCCACTTGCATAGAAAGTTTTAAAATTAGTGATGGTCGAAGTGGAAAAAATTAAGAAAACAAATTTTTTATTTTTTTTTCGCGATGAGAACTGCCAAAAATCCAAGTCTACATCTTTTTAAAGATCTATAAACCTAATTATTAAAAAATATGCACTAGGTTTTGTTTCAGGTGTATTTCGTGACATTGTTTTTTCGACAATTCATCTAATTAATAAAAGCAACCAATCTACACACCTACACACGAAATCAAGTTTATATTTACATACAGTATTATTTTATTTGCTCTCTTTAACACTTCGAAATCCATACATAGGAGGTGTACATATCTACATATAGTCTTTATATATGTATATTCGGAAGGCTACAAAAATAGTTAACAACCGCCATTTCCACACCTCCTTCCAATTACGTAGCTCAATTACTGAAATCTGCTTACTAAACTAACTAATATCGAGAGAGAGATAAGAGATGTGTGCCGGTTGGAACTTGTTTTGTATTGTTGCCTTAATAAATACATATGTATGTATATATGCACGCTGGAGAGGATGAAGTGGGGTTGTTTTAGTCATGATTAATGTACACCTGTATAAAATAGTAGATTGTTAGAGTACGCAGGTGATATTTTACAGATGACAACAATGACCTGTCCGTTTTTTTTGGTTAAGTGTGCATTTGGGGTTGTAAAGGTGTTGGAGTAATATTGGCATCCAATGAGAATGGAGCATCGTAAGCGCATGCCCCCTGAGTCTGTGACGTCATTAACCTCATATACGAGTAGATGATGGGAGAGCGCACCTACTGTTCGTGAAATTCTGCTAGCAATTTAAAATGCGAAAAGGACGCATGACAATTATAGAAACAATATATAAATTAATGAAATTTCAAATATCTATGTATGTATGTAATTAAAATTTAAAGAAGCCTGCAAACTATTTTTCCAGAGTATTCTGAATTGTAGAAAATTTTTTAAAGAATTCGTAAGGATCTCATCCGATTTTTTGCCGAATTTTCTAAAATGAAGTAAACTGTGCACACTTCGTTTCTTTACGAAATTTCGGAAGAAAATCGGTAAAGCAATGAAAAGAATTTCATGCAGAATTTTTTCAGAAATTTGTTTATTTTTCGTACAGAAATTTTTTTGCGACTTCACGTCAACCACTTCGTACAATTTTCTTTGAAGATTCGTAAAAAATCGTTATAGAAATGAAATACAAGCAAGCGCAAATTCTTTGATAAATTTCCTCTTAGCATGTGCAGGAAAAAATATCGTACGCGCCATTATACCTATAGAAAATAAGGTAATGCAAACAAATAAATAGTCCCTTTACAAAGCTATCCTTCAATAATATTGTTGTCCATTTAAATCCAAATAAATTTTGATTTAAAAAAAATCTCTCGATATTCAGAATTTTTATTTTGGTGAAAGTCCTAAAATTAAATAGACTTTATAATTATAATAGCATATTTGCTTAGCGCCCAAATAAAAAAAATTCTCATATAAGCTGCTGCAAATACTTGCAATCGTGATCCGATTTGACTATGATTTGTGTAGTACTTTTGCCAAGGAATGAAAAAGTATACAAAATTTATATAGATTGGCCTACTAAGCCTACTAAATAAGGGGTAGATATGGTATAAGTATATGTATTATTCGATTGTAATAAATAATGCAGTGGAAGTTGGCCAATTTTGACCATCTTTCAAATTAAAGTGTTCCTGGGTAATACACCTGGGTTTTTAACCAAAGATAATACAAACTGAGTTTTATTAAAATCACCATGACCAAAATTACAATATAAGTGCTAAAAAGTTAAACATAGCTTTTATTTAGAAATTAGTAAAGCAAAAAAGTTCGACGTATTTTGGATTCCAAGTAAAACTGAAAAACAAAATGAGTGAACAAATTCACACTTAATGACATTCATCGATCTTAACTAGATTAGGGAATGAGAATACACCATCCGCTGAAGCAAACCGACTACACAAATGTTGTCTATTATATACCAGTCATTCATCGGAAATCAGTCAACACTTTCGTGAAATCTATCATCGGAGAACAACGCAACCTACCGCAGACGAAGAATGAGATGCTTTTACATAACTCCATTCTGTATATTGTACATGGCCGCTCACATTAGTTCACCTAACATCCCCTTGCTATGGCCCAAACCCATCGGTCCTGGCTTTTGCTGAGCATGTCGTTAGATGAGAATGGAGACAACATGTAGTCGACTCACTGATTTAGACTGAGTTTAGTAAGCTGCTACAACAAAAAAAAAAAAAACAGTGAAAAATTTTAAATCAAAATGTTCTATGCAGTTCCATTTTTAATAAAATACATTTTTAGGATTCTACGTTTAACTTTAATGCAGCTCCTGAATGCTGTATCCTGAATAAAAATATGCAGGGGTGTCCACCCTGAAACGACTCTAGACCCGAATTGAGCACGTTCTTATTGATCCAGTGACGGATAGACATGTCAATCTTTGCAGTTTGCCTTATCTAGTCCAGCGGTAATACTACTACGAATATGTAGTTTGCATAAAATTATAAAATAAAATATTTGTATTGCAATGAACCCACAAACACACATACATAAAGAAACAGCTAGTTGTTTGCTCAAACTACATACATACATACTACTACTACTTGCTAATACATACATAAAAACTTCTAACCACAGTAGGCACAATACATAACCGCAGTAATCCAATACATAAACAATTCCCTGAAAGGTATTTCAAAGAAAGGACATAGTTAGTAGAGAATCAGACCGAAACAATGCAGTCGCTATTTAATTCATATCTATATGTATGCAAAATGCGAAAGGTTCTAGGCTTTCGGAATGCATGCATTTAGTGCATGTGACGCCACTGCTCTACCGAATTGCAAGTATTTGCAAACGCTTCAAGGAATTCTATTGAAAAACAGTAACTAATATTTCTCTTTGTATTAATTACGGACTTGACTAAACTTACTGTACTACAGTTGGCTTTGGTACCTGGCCGCCATATTAAATCCATCACATATTACGAAAGTAGCTAAGTAGGTAACTTAGAGAAGAACAATACCTCCTTTCCGCTTTCCAATGCAACGAATTCACTTGCCATCAGTCGTTGGGTCCGCCTCAGCGCGCCCGAAGGCAACTGCAATCTTTTGCCAGGCCGCTGATACACTCACTTACCTGTCATTATATTGCTAATAGCTGCTAATGATTTTAAATCTAATGTAGGCCGCTTTTGTTCTTAAGTAGTTTTTCTCAAATTTATGCAAAATCATTACTTTCGCTTGTGGATCGAAGGATGACCGAGGAAGTGCGGAGGGTATTAATGTGCGTAGCTCTAGGATTGCGTTATTCCATTATGCAGCTGGCTAGCAGGCTGCTATTAAGGTATCTTACAAGGAACTCTTACTCTCTCATCGGTGTTGTCTACATTGGTTTTTCGACGCTTGTTTTCGGTTTGAATGATTTGCACTTTTGATCTTTTGAAACCGACTTAATTGGTCTCATCAAATTCGTTGATGGCATTCGATAGCGCGGCAAATATTTTTGTAGTTTTTTTCTATGACCAATAGGCAGCCGAATATTTTAGCATGTGTAACAAGGTTAATGATAAGTGTGGATGAATATCAAATTTCCTTGGACGATAACAAGATGGCTGTAATTAGGCTTTTGAAGTGTATTTTGTTGAGTGAGTGAGATAAGTTAGGGACTTTTTATATTAGAGAGTTAAAACAAAAAACGAAAAAAGTAAAAATTCTAGCAAATTTAGAAAAATTAGAAATAATTACATCAAAATTTTCAACTTTTAATACAGAATTTTAAGAAACTTGAAACTTTGAAAGCCCGTTAATTTTTGAGAATTTTTATTGTCGTAGGTGGTGCGCATTTTATTCCATATAATGCATGAACAAAATCTTTTTTAATTAAATTAAATTCGCAACAGCCTAGACAAAAAAAAAAATCTTAAAAATAATCGGGATTTTTTTAAATCTTCAAACCTGCACATTAGTTATTATACTATAATGGAATGGGCTACAAAAGTGCATACCCAATATATTTCTAAAAATTCTGAATAAAAAGTTGAAAATTTTAATGGCATTTCTTTGAAATTTGATAAATTTTCGTGAACTGTGAAATATTTATTTTTGAAAAAATTATACACACCGTCTCATCATCGAATTTCTTCTATCAAAATTTCCTAAATCAGTATGCAGCCCTTAAGCAAAAAATTCGTTATATTTATTTCGCCAAGAAAATTTACAGCAACAGCAAAATACTTTTTCAAGCTAAGAAATAATGAAAAATATTTAGTATGTTTTCTCTTGAGGACAGCAGACAGCCGGCGCTCTAAGAGTATTCTTAAAAAAAAGCTAACTCCGTTCCGCCGCTGAAGAACTTATTGGGTTTCAGTGCCCCGAAAAAAAAACAATTTGCCCGTAGTTCCCTCTGCCATATGAGACAAAGAAGCTCAGGTTTTACCCTCAATCCGGCATAACAGGACTCGGCAATATCTGGAAACTGCAACTTCATGCCTTAAGAAACGGATCGATGCGTGCCAAGGCTGGCTCCGAACGGAATATAAGCGATGAATGGGCGAGTAGAACTCATGTACATACATACATATCGTCCCGTTTCTGCCTTAACCACGTATATACAATTTTTGGGAAAACTAATATTACCACTTATAACAGCTGCTTAAGCGTCACACTATTTGAAAATAGAACAAAGACTTAATTAATGTGCTCACTACTGTTAGTGGATCCAGAAATATTAAGTAAAAAATGCGTTTATTTTATTCTAGGGGAAGAAATTAAGCATTTTTTCTTACACTCTCTAAATTACCTCTATTGCAGATACGAAGTTGAGGCAGAAACGGGACGATATGTAGGTCCATTTAAAAATTTCAGGGATGAGTTGAAATTGGACGGCAGAGATTGGGGATGTGCATTCTGTCGGAAACTCTCTGAAAAACAATTTTTTCCAAGTTCCGTATTTCTACGGCGTAGCTCAGAAAAGTAGGTCGCCATAAAAATCCAGACTGCAATCGGGTTTTTAGGTTCAGTTATGGGATGATCAAAACTATATCGCCGGACAAGGTAGATGGTTTTATAGCAACCTCTGCTACAGCTGGGAAACATTCCGACATGCAAAGTTGCAAAGTGCTTCGGATCTGGCAAAGCGCGGTTATGTAAAATTTCCTGCCCATTAGGAACAAATGCGTTACGACTTCGTTTCGGCTTCTCTTAAATACTTAATTGTGGCATAGTCATATACATATATAATTCTTTGACTGCATGCAAGGATTGCGTATCAGCGTACGAAATAATTTTCCTAGCTAACTAACAAGCTAATTTTAGTAAGGTTACGTAATCTTAAAATAAATTAATACAAATAATCAAAAAACATATTTTGTAATGAAACAAAAACAAAACACTTGCTCAAATAAGTGCTGGTTTCTAATTTTCGAAAACAACTAATTGTAGTAAAGCTTCTAACTAATCCTCTTTAATTCGTCTTAGCTTAAGCACATTGATCCGCTTTGCACGGTCGCACAATGCAAATGCTAGTAAGCGAATTGTGCACTACTTAACGCGCACCGCGCACCTGTAGTCCGCAAAGACAACAAGAGGTGCACTTTTCTAGGTACTCTATGCCTTTTAACTAACATATGTATATATGTATGTATGTATGTACATACGCACATACATTTGCTAACAACGCATCACCTCGCGATCTCACACTCCATCAGGACAATGCGTCTAATCGCTGCCGTCTTCAAGTCTTTGTCTGAGCTCATTGTTCGATGGTGTCGTGTCGCCGATTTAGTTAATCCTTTGTTTTGATAGGAGCTGCTCAAAGTATTGCCCCTTTAATAAAGATCACAGTTTGGTGGTTTCGGCGTATAAATATTGAGCACAAGTGAATGTAGGAGACACACGTACATACATATCTATTTCTGGTTGAGTAGAAAAGTGACAAGGAGGACTACTATGTACGAGTATTACCACATTGCTGTTTAGCATGAAAGATAACATAATTGAAAAAACATTATAAAATAATGAACGACAGATATTTGTTTAGCTTTTTTGGAAAATACAATCAGCTTTACTTATTAAGTGGTTAGTATTTGCATAACTCTAAATTGTGATTACATTATGCTACAGCCGAAACCGGCCTGGACTTTGTTAACATTTTCTGAATATAATCTTAATAGTACTAACGTACTCCGAGTTGGTATATATACGGTGACCATCCGTTCTGTTTTTTGCAGGACCGTACTGTTATTCAAAGGTCTGTCCTGGGTGGTTTTTCAAAACAGAAAAACCTCAAAATGTACTGATTTTTTTCCAGATGTCCTGCCTTTGTCCCGCATTTTATTCGATATTTTAAAATAAAAAGCGGGAGTCCTTTACTTATCAACATATAAGCAATGTCGATAACTGATTGATAACTACATGAGGATGAGGCCGATTTTGAAGCTTCAACAAGTCAATGCGTTCTAAATTTTGTAAGGCCATAGACAATGGGTGACTACAAAATGAACACCAGCTTCAAAAATCCCAGTAACACTGCTTTAAAAATTTTGATTTAACGCTTGAATCTAAGAAAGAAACGGTTTTCAAGCTAGTTTTGGTTCGATTAACACGTCAACAATACGCAATTATCTTTTTTGTATTTTTCGGAGCTATTCGTCAATATTAATCAACGTAATGGCCCAACAGTACGAAAGGTATCGATGTGCCTCTTAGAAAAACATTTAGACTGTGCCGATTTCAATGAAATGTGTTACAAATGACCAAAGTCGAAAAAAGTGAAATTTCGATAATTTCTACCATTTTACAGAGGTTCATTTCTCGTGTAAACTAGTGTAATTATAATATGTTGTATTATAATTTTACAAATATTCATTAAAAAAAGATTAATACCAATGAAGAGAATGTGATTTATATTCAAAGTTTACATACATACCTATGTATTTACATACGTGATGGATTTCATCGAATTAGATCATTTTATGAAAAAAAATTAAAATATTAGTCACGACTTTTTCCATTTCATTTACGATGTTTTTACGTTTTGTTGCATTTCAGGTGACGATATGTAGGTATATTTTTTGAAAAGTTTTCCGTTGTCCTGCATTTCCAATTCATATTTATGGTCACCGTGGGTATATAGAAAAGATATCTGCCTTGAAGTCTTCCCAGCTGGGGTATGAAATCTCCGACTACATAATGGCCAGGAACTGCATTTTCTTTCCGACTTATAAATACGATGATACTTTATTACCTATATAAAAAACCTATCTTTCCTAAGTCGGGAGATCGCGCGACCTAATCTTACCTCTATACAATTTTAACAATTCCACAAAACTGTTTTTCATTACTCTTATACGAATCTAGAGCTCAATTTCAATTACTGTTGGAATTAAAGTTAACAAGAGCAACTTTAATGCCATTTTTTTTACCTACTTCTCTTCAAATTGATGAACTAGTATGTATTTGTGATCTTTATCGAGTTCAGAATTACTCTAGATATTTGTTGTTAGATTTAGTATTGTAGCTTTTAATTTGTATAGACTTGTTGCACAAACAAATTAAGTCTTATTGCAATAATGAGTTTTTAAAATAAAATAAATATAATAAAATAAAATAAAATAAAATAAAATAAAATAAATAAAATAAAATAAAATAAAATAAAATAAAATAAAATAAAAAAAATAAAATAAAATAAAATAAAATAAAATAAAGTAAAATAAAATAAAATAAAATAAAATAAAATAAAAGAAGCAAAATTTATCTCCTAAAAAATATTTTTGTAGAATATTTTAACCCTGAAAGGGTCATTTTGGTCCCTACTTCAAGAAACCCGCAAAAAGTTAATTTGAAAGGTGTTTAGGGGGTTGATATGTTCTAGAAAAGTATTTTGCGCAAAATTTTACTAGGGGTCTTCTCAGGCAAAAACTTCTTGTCACCAACGTAAAGGTCTCTAAAAATTTATATCAAACAATCTATGCCAAGAAGTAATTACAACCAAACTATTTAAATAAAAAAAAAACAATATTTTGTAGAAAGAAGCCAATTATTTTTTGCTGCTTCGAAATATATACCGGCGTAAGACTGTAGCCCCCTACCCTTTAAGACATTTCGCAAATAATTCTATTCTCTGGCGAACTTGTTGCAGTAAAAGAATACATGTTCAACATTTTCGGTAACACTGCCTTGAGAACGGTTTATCCATGCTTCGGGGTTTGGTATTAAACGGTGGGTCTACCGTCTGCTGTTGCTAATCCACTGCTTTGCTAGTTCAACAGAGTTCCATTGCTTGCAATTTTTTGTCAGTATTAGATGTGATCCATCCGGTGCTTCGAAATTGGTTGCCTTTCGTTGTAAATAGGCCTGAGAAATGTTATCAAAAAAAATGTTCACCAAAATTAAAAAGAAAATGTTGTGTATGCAGTTTTAGTATAATAAAGTGCAATTTGCAAGTGGCTAGGAAATCACGTTGATTTTTAATAATTTTTTTCGTCAACAATTCCAGCACATCTGCCTGCTAAATGGTAAAATAAAGCGTTTGTTATATTATTAAAAATCAACGCGAACTCTTAGCAACTTGCACTTTATCATACTGCATACCCAACATTTTTTATAAAAACAAAAAAAATTTAAATTTGGTAAAAATGTTTTTATAGCATTTACAATTTTTTACTTATTTTTAATTTTATTTTTTCATTTTGGGTGAACCATACAATTGTTTTTAGGTAGTTTTTATTATGTAATATTTATTAACTGGAACAAGAGAACCGATTTTCTTCAAGTGCTACTTTTTTACACTTTGCACTAAAAAATTTAATAAAAACAAACAAAAATTCAAAAATCGGGCTCAACTGGTCTCTTGAAAATTGTATTAGTTTTCAGGAAAAAAGATCAAATTGAGTGAAAATTTAAGGCTCCAGTGAATTGTGAACACAAAGTGCCAATTTTGAACCACTGTGCGTCGCTGCAACAGTCGCAATGGCCGAGTGAACAAAGCTCAGTCATGCCTTTCGCCATTATTTTTTTTCTTCAATTTATTAATTTTTTCTTTTTTATTTTTACGTTGTTTCAAAAACAAAAATATATATTTTTTAATTTAATTATATTTATAGAAACTTTTTTAACCCTTTTTTAATTTTTTCTTTCATTATTTAATTTTTAGATGTTGCTCTTTTAAAAAAGAAAAAACTATTATTAATTTAATTTCATTTTTTATTAATTCAATTAATTAAATTTTTTGTTTTGTTAATTTTGAAAAGAAAAGTACATTTTTCTTATTTCATTTAATTTTACGATCTTACTTATTTTTTTTTTCAATTTAATTTTCCTTCAACCTTAAAAGTTTGTTTTAACAATAAATATATTTTTATTCTTTTTTTCTAATTTTTAGGAACTATTTTCCTTTTTTTATTTAATTTTTTTTCCTTTGTAAGTTTTTTTTTAATAATTAGTTTATAGTTTTTAAAAAGAAAAAAATATAAAGCTTTCGTTAATTTAGTTAAATTTTTAAACAACGATTTGCTAAATGGCAAGCAGCATAACGCTAAGACCTTCTCCTTGGCAGATCCTTCAATTAGTCTTTCGAAAGACAATACAGAGCTTTGAAGATAGTTGCCAAACTTTTGTCTTTCGAAAGACTGTGGTGAATTGAATTGACAGTTGCCAGAGTTGCCCTCTAAATCCGAAACTTCGAATTTGTCTTAAGAATAGCAACTACAGTGCACGTTTTCCATCGACTGACCTTAAATCCTTTAATTCCAAGTTTGAATGGCTACAGTGGTGCTGAAGTTCATAAATAGTTATATACTAGCACCACCAAGTAGTATTTTGTAGAGCAGCATAGGGCGGTATGTACATACATAAATGAATCGGATATTCAAAATTCACAAATGATAAGCTTTAGAAGCAACGTAATTCGATAGCGATTAGTACCTATATTGTGAAGTCCATTCAAGTAAATTTTACTATGAAAACAAAGATAAGAAGCGAACAGCAAAGATAACCGCGTGAGAGTATGAAACACAATAAATAAATATAACAGCTCTGTTAACATGGTAGTTGTAGCGACTGATTGATAACGCATTGGCTTTATTACCATGGCAAATAAGTCAAAAGCCAATTCAACAATTGGTTTTTGCAACGTACTAGATATCCACTCGTATAACATTTACTGCTGTTGTTGGGTTTTCTCATTTTCCAGCAGCAGCGAAATGGCGTTTTTACGGTGGAAAGGAGTTGATTGTGTGCGCGAATATGTGTGAATGTGTGAGTGAGCGCGTGTTTGCGTCTGTGTGTGGCAACACCCCTTAGTGTGTGGCACAGTGGTGCCTACCTGTAAACCCATTACAATGGCTAACAACCGGAAAACTACCCTTCGCATGTTGCAACGCAAGAGCGAAAGAGATAACGCACTGCAGGATACTTGCTTGCCTGTCTTGAGTTGTTGTGTTTGTTTGTTTTTCTTTTTTTTCGTCACTGCTTTGCTGTGCAACACAGGACAACTACTCACTGTATGTTGTCAACGGTTGGCAACGCATCGCAGGACCTAAGCATATTGCTCTTCTGCCATTTCATTCAGACACTTGCCGCTGGCTTGCTCGGTTGACTGGCTCATGTGAATGGCATTGATATATCGAAGTCCATGCTGTTTTTGTGTCAGTCGGTGGTTGTTGGTCGAAACGTAAATTTGACACGCGCGGGAAATGCGATTTTCACCACGACACGTAACGTGTTTATTTGTTGTTGATGTGACTAACCGCAGTAATTAAAAAATAATTTGGAAAAGTAACAAGACGACTTTTTCGATAACAAAAAAAAAATTATAATAACAAAACCTTATCAAAAGAAACATTGTTTAAAAAGTGCAATTAATTAACTAAATCATTGGTAATTACTTCACCGCGGCAAAAAGATAACTGTGAAAAAAATTAAAACAAAAGCAAAAGTGTGCAAAAATTTACTGAGTGCTCAATTGAAGTTAAAATATTCTGTTAAAATGATGACCACTTCGACTCCACATCCCATCATGGCGCCCGTTATGCGTCCTGTGCAGGATAGCTCCGTCTCAAGGCCACGCGCCGTCTACAGCATCGATCAGATCTTGGGTACACAATCGAAGAGAAGCGGTGAGTTGTATGAATTAAAAAAATATGTATGATTTTATGAAAAGCTCAACAGCGCTCAGATCTACAATAAAAGCTTTACAGCTTATTTTTGGACAATATTTGTAATTTGTTTTAGGCAGTTACGATCAGAGAGCGCTTTTAATCAGCAAGCGAAAAGCTTAAAAAGCTTCCTCCGCGGGATAAACATTCAGCCTGTTTTTTGCTTTTTCGATAGACTTTTTTCGGAAGTATTTAAAATTAGTAGGATAAACACTGTTACTCAAGCTGCTTTGAACATTTGTCTGCCCTTTAAATTGGGATCTCCAAAAAGCATACAATTTTTGTATGAAATATGGTTGTGATAGGCTTAGATATTTTAAGAGAGGTATTCATGGGTCTGGAAAGCACGATATTAGCACAAACTTCCCTAAGTTTTATTTCCAAAAGTATATGCAAACTTAAAAATTAATAGAGCTTTAGGGACAGACACTTATAGAGACTAACTATGCTAACGCCACTAGGCATTAAATGGCAAAAATGACAAATGAAAAATAAATATGTCGTTACGTTGAAAAAATTGTCATTAAGTTCATTTCCACATGGCGTTTTTTTTTAATGGCATACATTTTTTATTTCAATGCTAATTGGAAATTCCACATTATAGCTAGAGAATATAATAGGCGTATTCCCGAAGTCTTGCAAAGCCCTTGCACGGTGCACGGATTGCATGTTAAAAACCCGGTTTACCTATGCGACTGCTTTGTAAGCCGTACAATCCGTGTACCTTCGAGAATACCACTAATATAAAAATAGTTATATTAATTGGAGATTAATCCTGTGATCTAATTTATGCAAAAAAAATCATCAGTTATATGCTGATTGTTGATATAAATTTTAATTTGATACGACCAATGCTATTTTTATGCAACTATTACTTAAATACGATTAAAAACCCAATAATTGAAATGAAATTGCTACCTGAAATAAGGCATTTACATTTGCTTAGGCGATTAATGACAACTAGTGTCTAAAGGTATGCTAGGTTAATTGCTGGCATCCCAAATCATGCTCAACAAACTCGCTTGATGCATCAAGCTTGAGACCCATTAGATACAATGGGTTGCGAACCACAGCTGTCAAGATTTTTCCTCTTATTTTATGTCAAACTCAAACAAATTCAAAATGAAGATAACAAATTGGAAGCTATGGCCCGTGGCACGGCATTTTTAATGTGTTCAGCTCTTTACTACTCCTCCGAAGTGTTTTTTAAGCAACAAAAGCCAAAGCGCTATAAGCTGTCGGGGCTCTGTATGTCTTTCAGCATATTTGCACCCCCAAAAACTCGTCTGGAGTTTTCTAAACGGCAAAGCCACCGGCTAAAAGCCATAGATACTCTGCATGACTTACAACCATGCAGAGCTGGTAACTGATGGATATCATTGGCCCCAACGCATTCCCAAAACATTTCTGCTTGAATAAATAAAAGATTTCACAAAGTGTAAATCAATTCATCCTGGGTTTTGTCCTCTCATTGAGTTATTCAACATTAATCGTCTTTCTATCTGTTTAAGAAGCGAAAACTTCTTCTAATCATGATTAATGGTGTAAGTATCGAGTGAAAGACATATGTACACATTCCTTGATAATAATTTTTCGAAAGGTAATGTGATATTGCCGTCGGTTGTTTCAAAGAAATATTCACAACAACCCATTTATAGAAGCTTATATACGTTTTGGATAAAATAAATAAATTCGCCTAGGTGCTACATTCACTTTGTAAATTATATAGCCTCAACTGCGTCTTCAAAACTGGTTTCAATAGCATCAGTACGTTGTTCCTTGTTTTAAAAGTGATTTGAATTTTATGCCTTAAATCGCCTACCAACCGAGGGCGGTGAATCGATAAAATCAATCGTTCCGGAGCACGTATTCTAAAATCCCTGATTTTTTGCCTTTATATCGGTTTCCTTTCAAGAATCGGCTTTCTCAAAATCCTCATAAAATTCAATTGATATTACTTATTGACTGCTTAATTCATTGAAAATTTCTGAAGTGTTTTTTTACTTTAATAAAACTATTATCATCATAAAATTGTATTTAAAATAAAAATGTATTTAACATAAAAAATCTTTTTGGACTTACAAAAAACCAACTTTCAAACCAATTTAAAAAAGAAAATATTTTTGTTTGCATGCAGACTCTTTTATAATTTTTAAAAGAAGAATAGCAATAGTGACGAAATGGATAGAGTTACGTGCTTCCA
>NW_023458561.1:23793790-23795030 GCF_013731165.1 Rhagoletis pomonella
AAGAAGAATAGCAATAGTGACGAAATGGATAGAGTTACGTGCTTCCACCAAAGCGGAAAAAATAGGAATTTTTCTGCAAAACGCTTTCTGAGAGGGATTTTTCAATAAGACCTTCCCTTCGGATGCTGTATTAGAAGGCATTCTTATAGCGCTGCAATTCAAAAGCAGACGGGATGGTGAAGGTTTCCAAAGGAACGGAAGTAAATAACGGAAACATGCAACAGTGGGCATGTTGCTAAGCTAAATTTGAACTGTGCCATTATTAATAATAATAATAGATTGGCGCTTACACATATGTTAGTGTTTGGCCGAGCTTCTCCTCCGATTTGTGGTGTGCGCCTTGATGTTGTCACACAAAGCGGAGGGACCTACAGTTTTACGCCGACTCCGAACGGCGATTGTATTTTTATGAGAAGCTGTTTTTCATGGCAGAAATACACTCGGAGGTTTGCCATTGCCTGCCGAGGGACGACCGCTGTTAAGAAAAAACCTTTTTTCTATATTTTTTGCGACGTTGCTTTGACCAGGGTTTGAACCCAGGCGTTGCGGAGTGGAAGCGCGCACTGCTTACCACTACACCACAGCGGCCGACCATTATTATTTCAAGTAAATTTTCTTTTTCTAAGGGAAGCTGAATTAGAAGGTCGCCTTGACACCCTGTCTATTTCATTCAAACTAAAAAGGTTATTCCTTCAAAAGATCAGATATATGTAAGGGCTCCTAAAGAGTATTTTTTTTATAATTTGGCTGATTGGGAGTTCATGTTCATTATAAAAAATCGATCGGTCTTACACAGTATGCAGACAGACGGGCTATGGACTATCATTTACGATCATAACTACAGAGTTTACGACTCTCGTATTCGCAAGCCACGATTGGAAATGAGACGTGGGACGAAGCACAGATAACTGAAAGCTCGATGGTTGATTAGTGACTGGGTATATTAAGTATATTTATTATAAGAATACCTATACGTTCCTTAAAACTCCTGATCACCGAAAAATGGAACAGATTGGATCAGAGAATCCCACTTGTATAGATACAAGACAATTGTGACCAATACTTAGCTCCAGGCGCCTCCTTCTAGTTAAAGCTTTAAGTTGCTGTGAACAGTGACGACCAGATAGAGCTTTTAAATTATAGAAATCATTGACAGCTCTAAGCTCAAAAACAGTATAGGTAAGGTCCTAATGCGCGCATCTATGTAAAATATATACTTATATAAGGAGCTTAAAAAAGC
>NW_023458561.1:23795130-23816504 GCF_013731165.1 Rhagoletis pomonella
CGCGCATCTATGTAAAATATATACTTATATAAGGAGCTTAAAAAAGCTCTGCACGCGGCCAATAATAGTCAGATTAGTTTTTAATCTGTTCACATCCATTCATAATGTCTAGAAAGCTAAGAAAGGCTTTTTACGCAATTAAGATTCGCCCATTACTGTTTTAAGCTTATGAAAAAGTATTTCTCGGAGAGGACTGATTTTTCGAAACATAGCTGAATGATTTTTATTCGCTGTGAAGCTCGAAAATAAATTCATGTAAATTTTGATTGCTGAGTAATGTTTTTAAAATTTCCAAGGCTATTCATTTGTTTTAAGTCTATGGGAAATAGCCCAGTATTTTAAATCGAGAAATTTTTCGACAAAAGCGCGTTTCTGGTCGAAAATGATGCTACACCTATCTTAAAAAATGCATTATCTTCAGTTTTGTAGAAAGACTTATTAAAAAAGTAAAAATAACCACTCATGCTCACATGCCCGTAGTTGCGTATGTAACGTATACGCCCGTAGCACCATTCGCAGTCACCTAACACGTTTCCTTTACGACAGTTATACTTGTAATATCTGCATTTCTTTCGTAGAATGTATGATTTGCTTTTATTCGTTACACTATAAAAACAAAGCTCAAATGATAACCAAAAAAAAAAAATAAAAATAAAACGCTTAAAATTTACGATAAAAACAGAATAAAAGTGTTGCGTTATAATTCGTACTATGTATGGCGAATGAAAGCAGTCGCAGATTCTACAAAACCGTCGCAAATTTTACGAAAATAATTTCGTTAAATACATATACGAATTCTTTTGGTGAATTTTACAAAAATTTCGTAAAAATAACAAGGAAATAGTACGAAATTCTTAAGTAAACAGTACGAAATTTCTTAGAAAATAGTACAATATGCATTCGTAAAATGTACAAAAGATCTGATGTCTCATATTTTCGTAGAATTTACGAAAACGGTTTTGTAAAATTAACAAAAACTTTCGTTGCTCAAAATAACGAAAAACTTCGTAAGATCTACGCAAGTTTTCGTTATATTTACGTAGATTTTATTTACAGTGTAGGTCTTGCTGGAGTGAATCCAAAGAAAGAGTTGAGATACATTTTCATACAATTTGCTGAAATTGCATCTTGAAATTTGTAGGGTATAGCGAAGCGCGCCGGGTAAGCTAGTTATCTGGTATAAACATATTGAAGATTTTGTTAGACAATGTTTTGCTCTAAACTAACCTGAAGTACATAATAATGCGCAACAACGAAATTTAATTAAAAATCTAGCTCTAACAACAACATCTACTTGCAAGCTATTACAATGTAGTACTTATGTAGTAATTTTTGAGATGCTGTGTGATTCTATTTACTTTCTACATAATGCTCGAACCTACACTATATGTATATAGTACATCGAAAATCAGTAAACGACCGATCGCTTCAATGCTTCAACGCTCGGAAGAACAAAGTTCAATACCATAACGTGTAATCAAATTTTAATGAGCCTCAAATTAATAATTTTTCACAACTGTACGATATGTCTGCGACGGCCGTACTGCCGCTGTGCAAACTCAGCAGGACGCAACTCAGCATCGCAAAAGGACGAAGAGGCATGCAATATGATTTTAAATTGTGTGCACGCTGAATTTCACACAATGAAGCTTAAGAAAGGACACGCATGGCATATATACACACATACATACACATAGAATTGTTGTAGAGTTTCTTTAGTAATAGGTAATTTGGAAAGCATCGAATTACTTATCATAGCATTAAAGTTTGGGGTAGATATTCACGCACATACAATACATATATATGTATGTACATAAGGGTGCCTCACTAAAAAATTTGAGATTATAAAATTTATTATATGCGGAACAATATTAAGATGTACGCGACTGAAACGTTTCGAAATTACCTCTTAAAATATAAATATTTTTTTCTGACGAAACAATTTTTAAACATTTTTATGCAAACCTTTCTAAAATTTTTTTTTGTAAAAAATATTAAAAAAAAAAATTTCGATTATAAAATTTTTTTTTTCGGTGGTATTTTAAAATCGGTACAACTCACGTTAATTTAAATACTTTTTATTTCTTACGCTTGAATTCATAGAAAATTAAAAAAAAAAAGATTTAAAGAGCTTTATGAAGTGTAATTTTTTTAAAAATTTTCTATTAATAGAGCATTTAAAGTCTTCTTTCTTATGAATTTGGGTGTCAAAATTTAATAAATTTCATAATACCGCTGAAAAACTGTACCGAGTTTTTTTTTTTTGCATGGAGAGTGATGCACCCTAATATACATATGTACCGAGTTGCTTGTATGTTACATGTGAGAGTAACAAAATTAAATAATTGCAAATATTTTAAAGTTTACATAGACCGATCGGCATCAATGTAATTGAATTGCAGCTCTCGCAATTAAATCGCGCGCTATAGTTGATGTTGCTGTTGTTATTATGGTCTTGGCTGGGCCGGGCTGGGCTTTACCTCAATGTCAAACTACGTATTGTTGTCGTTCCGTTTTTCACAAGTGCCTGCTGCTCGGAACGACGTCACTGCAGTGTGCGCTGCCGAACGACCGACGCTGATGTCCTGCGGTGACATTATACAATTTTGTATTTCTTTCCTTACAATTACATCAATATTTAGCCTGCAGCAAATTTGTAACTGAAACATTTATTATTAGTTTGGGTGCGTGATGTATGTATATATGTATATTTCGTTGTCTTGCTGCAGCAACACTAAATGCTAAGCAAAAAAAGTTATTCTTTAACGCCTTGAAGTATACATTTCAAGGTATAATTAGGCATAGAAGCGCTGTAGAGTTTCGCAACAAGGTTATCCATATCCATGTGGTAACGCCCGCAAAATGTTTTGATTCTTTTCTATATAAACAGTAGTAGAGTGTCTACGTTCTACATATGTGATACTTTGGAAAGTGAGGGAATATACATATGTATGTATATCAAAATATTGTTAAAGGCCAATTACGATTCTAACATTGTGACAGTAGTACACAATATTTGTCAATTTGCTCAATTTAGTTCCAGGGTGCGCACTAGGGTGGTGCAAAATATGTAAAGTCGGAGTTTCAATCCTCTCACCCCCTAGCATTGTTCTATATATAGAAACAAATTTAACCCTATTTTTTATTTTGAAATCAAAAAATATTTAGAGGGGGCGAGAGCATAAAAATTCCGACTTTTCTTTTCGCAAGTATTTTTTGACCAACCTAGTGCGCACCCAGTTGTTCAGTTGGCTCCCATTGGGTCACAACAACATCATTGTGGCTCGCCTTGTCCCACTTAAAACAAATTGAGCATTTTTTAAGCACAAAACGCAAATGATCACAGCAAGCGTTGACTCGGTAGAAACAAACGGGACAAAAATCGATCGCTATTCATTCATTGCTGGCGTAAATAGTGACATAGCTTTGCTGGTAAAGTTAGAAATGTCACGTGAAGCTAGAAAGTTTTTTCTGACAAGACCCAAACAGCAGAACGAAGCTTGGAAATTTTGGGAAATTTATTTGGATGATCATGAATCGTTTTAATACCACGTATTAGTGTTGGGAATTATCGGGTATTTTTGAGGATGGAGTTCTTCGGTATCGATAATTTTAAGGATCGGGTATTTTTGAAAGTATTGAGTACTTTTTTTAAATATACACATGTTGGCAACATTAACCTTAATATAGAAAGGCTCTATCTCACTTTCATTTCGAATCCAGATTTATAAGAAAAAAATCTTTCAATATGTACATTTAATAGAAATTGACAACAAATGTTACTGCGTTAGATAAAATATTATGTAAATAAATATCAGCACTTCGACGTAATTCGCTACTGTAGAACTTTGATTTTCGCTAAATTTTCAAGCTATGTTTCAAGGAATAAAAATTTGAGATAGGCCTTTTAATATTAAGGCATATTTACTTATGAATCTATATGTATGTGACTGTCTTGTTTCAGCTGTTTTATGTATATATATTTTCATAGTATGTACTTTGACTAACCGTACTGGGTACCAGTAAAGTACTTTTCAAAACTTGATATTGGATTCAATCAGTTCTGAATATATACCAGTAAAACTTTGTACATTTAGTGATAACTGGTACATAGTATTTTTGAGTACTGAGTACTTTCGAGTTCTTGTGAGTACATACTGAGTAATTCGGTGTACTCAGTGTCGATACTTATAAAAATTGAGTACTTTTGGTATCGATACTGCCTAACACTACTACGTATACACTCTAAATCATAAGTTCCCAACCTGTTTTAGCTGTCGACCCACCTTTCCTTATTGTAATTTCTCCACGAGCCACATTTCCATGGTAGAGTAAAAACGTTTTTTTTTATCGCATTCGTTCCTTATGTGAATATAATTTATCGTCGGGCAGAAAACGTTTCCCTTTAGCCACAATAATAAGTAGGTATAAATATACGTAAAATGTAGGAAAGAATAGGTTGTTTTATTCCCTATCCTATAAAACGAAACTTTTCCAATTAGTTTACTATTATGCCTGATGGAATGCCAATGGAATTTCCTGAGATAGAAAGCTACCAAAGTCCGAAATCAGTTGAAAATCGACAAAGTTGCGGTAATAATACGTTCTTAAAGTCATATTTTGTAAAAGAGGTTGATAATAAGTACGGTGACCATATTAACCAACGTAGAATAAAGGAATTTTTTTGTTTTTAAAAATGATTTGGGAATACGTACATATGTACATACAACTTGTATGATAAAAGTACCTTACCCATATCGTAATTTAAGTCAAATATTTACCAGTTAATTATATCATTTAATTGTAAAAGCTACCCTGCTGTAGCGAAAAATGAAGCCAAATCTTTTTCAAGGACTTCGCAATCCTTTGCTACCAAAATGCATTTACCATAATTCATACTGCACGTCGAAGCCAGCACACAGTGGTTCAAAATTGGAATTCAATGTTCATGATCTACCGGAGCCTTAATTTTTCAACCAATTTTTACTAAAAACCAAAAAAACAATATTTATTTTGGAGAAAATTTTTTTATAACATTTTATTTATTTTTGTGTGTAATTTCTTGTCTTTTTGTTTTGGGAGAACCATACAATTGTTTTCAACTAGCCTTTGTTATGTAACATTTATAAACTGGAACAGGAGAATACATTTTTTCAAAATTGCTACTTTTTCTGCATTTTGCACTAAAAAATTTAATATAATCAAATAAAAATCAGGCTCAACTGGTCTCTTGCAAATTTTATTAGTTTTCATAAAAAAAATAAAAATTTATTAAATTAAATCAAAAATGAAGGTTCCAGTGAATTACAAACACTAAATGCCAGTTTTGAACCACGGTGCAGCAGGGGTTTATGTTCTCTTTCAGTTGAACTGGAAACTCAGCGTGCCACACGATCCTGGACAAACTTTCCCTGTGCTTTCTAGATTGTATAAAGATTACCGATTAAAAAGAAACCCTTGAGTGGGGTGCGAAAGAAACTGGCAAAAGTTCACATTATATTTTATAGGGAACATTTTTATTTTTCATATTTTGTGCTTAAAAAATTGCCTCTGAAAAATGCAGTTGATTTAAAGGACAGTTTAAGAAATTAAGAACAAAGGCGTCCTTTATTTAAAAAAAAATAAATTATAAAGGACAGGGGCTTAAAATACGGGACTGTCCTCTAAAATAAAGGACGGATGGCCACCGTAATTATAAGCTATGTACATAAATATAAATTTAAAGCAGAACAAATTTTATATTATCCATAAGGTCCAGTCTAATATATACGTATTTAAATATACATACATTATTTTTTGAAGCTACGTATCGATTACACAGGGCAACACTGATTTTGGGTTCGCATTTTGTGGCAAAACAGTTATTTACTTAACAATAGATGGTTGCAATATATGTGGTTTCATACTCACTAACAAGTGTGCCTAGGTAAAGATAAGAGCGCCATTTATAAGAGTACATAGAGACCATTTTCTTTTTTTAGGCAAAAAATTCATACCTATTACCATCATTTGCGCCGCGAGATCGATCAATGAGCACTACATGACTTGGAAGTAAACCCACTGTTTTATCGCAATATTTATATTCAGTGATGAGGTTGATTTTTGACTTAATAAATATTTTGACAATGTCCGAAAGATTTAAAAAGCACAGTTACATCAACAAAATCTTACTATTTACAGCAATTCCATCATTTTTATGGGGTAGGCATGGTTTGCGGTTAAAACAATAGACTTTCAGAACTTTTGTTGCTGCAAATCTCATCAATTTATTCAAAATTCAGTGACAGTTAACTCTTAAATTGCATAGGTACTTTAGATAAGTTCGTACTTACATATGCATGTACATTAAGGCGGGTTAATTTTTATTTGACTGTGGGCGCATATCAAAAGAGGATTCTATGTGAAATTATAAAAAAATTTGCTGAAGAAACTATGGGTCTAAAATGAATTTAAAGTTTGCCAAATAGCGAGAATAGGTCTCGAAGAAAATGTGAAAATGTTCACTGTTGCGCCTTCTGGTGGAAGTTTTAAGAAAAAGATAAGCACACAAATGGATTCATCATACCAAAAATCCCTTATAACATGTTTTTATACAAAATTTAAGCACTTTTTTACGACACTACAGCAAATGCTAATAAACCTATTTTCGCAATTCGACCAAACTCCAAATTAATTTTAGACCCACGGTTTCTTCGCTAAATTTGGAATTTGGAATTTTGGAATTACACGTAGAATCCTTCTTCTCCCATACAAATCAACCCGCCCTAATGTAGGCACATATACATATGTATAGTATGTATATGCAAATTTATTCACGTTAATGCGCTACATACGATAATACTGTCCTCCTAACAATAACAACAACTAAAATTTTGAAGTGCACGCCATACTAGTTTTTCTCGACTCAAAATGGCTCATCAATTCGCATAAAATCAACAGAAGAGAACCCATCATTGCCGCCAAGAGGAAAGTATTGTATGTCAGTGTTGGTATAGCCAACGAAGCTGACATATCCATATACATATATATATGTATGTATGTATGTATAATAGGGTGCTTCAACAAAAAAAGGTATGGTTTTTCTGCCGGACTTATAAAGTTTAGTATATTTTAAGCCTTCTGCCAAAATATTTTGGAAACAATTATTATTTAAGTCAGCTAGACCTATTTAAAAATATCATTATTTTGATTCGGTTGATACAATTTTTAAAGATTTTTATGCAGGCCTTTTAAGCCTAAACTCGACTACCCATCACCTGAAGCGATTGTTTGGAAAAAAAAATTTTTTTTAAACTAATTTCATTTATGAAAAATAGATTTTTGGTGGTATTTCCAAATTCGTCCAGCTCACGTAAATTTAAATATTGTTCTCAAATTTTTCGACGGAAGTCTTAAAATATAATTAGTTTTATATATCCGATGGAAAAACAGTACCGAGTTGTTTTTTTTTGTGGAGAGTGATGCACCCTAATGTAAAAGTATATACAATTGCATAAACATATGTAAAAAAGTACATTAAACCAAACACTCGAATGGTATGCCGTCAATTTTGATATAACCTCACTTTTTGGTAGGCGCTAGGCTAAAGCTCTTGCTGCTGGAGTGGCCAAAGGTGCCAAAATATTTGCACACAGTGCGGTTTCATATCAAGTGTGATATTGCTAGCATACCTTGGTATATACATATATACATATATAAACGCTCATGAATTCATGGATAGATGCATACATATGTGTGTACAAATAATAATGCCGTGCTGACTACGAACATTGCTGCGATTTGGCTACACCATATGCAATAAATGGCTACACGAACAGGAGGTATATGTGTGTAGGTTTGATAATATTTGAAATGTTTAAGTAAATATGTATGTGCTTGCATCAGTTTATATGCTTTTGCAGGAACCATGTCCTTATGCCATGATATTAAACTGATCCATTTCATGGTCAACCATATCAATAATTGAGTTAATGCCACCTTCAAAGCCGTTGCTTGTGGCTTAGTTTGAATACATTTAATTTCACTTTATATGCTAAAGTGATTTCCGTTGCATGCAACGATATTTGAATAATCAATTTATTAGTCGAAAATAAGTATTTTTGATGAAAAAAATTCGAGTAATTTTATGCAAATGCATTTTGAAGTGCACTGAATTTAGATATTGCTTTAAATACATAAACAATATGTAACCACAAATTAAAATTACATTCTCGAAAGTAGTGGCAAATAGATAGCGTTTAAAAATAATCACTCAGGGGACAGTGATAAATCGGCAAAGCGGCCGAAATTTACAGCACAAACGCAAAGGCGTAAACGGTACCTTGCATAAGTGGCGTTGAAAAGCGCAGACTTTTTTAAAAGTAACATATCGTAGTTAGTTTGAAATGTCCGGAGAGAAAAACCTGCCGCACAGATAGACCAAGAAGAAATTACTATTCCTTAAAATGTTATAAATCCACTCGAAAACAAACCACTTATGAACAATGGCAGTGGCTTTATTTCCACCTTTGAGGTCTCCGCAAGGCTTTGTAAAGCATTGGTCCAGCGTGCGTAATCTTTTTCTGCATAGTGGCGGAGAGTGGAAAAATCGATGTTGCATAAAAAAAGTGCGGCGTTTCGACCCCAAGATTAATATCGTGTGAATCAATCAGTCAATGGCCCACAAGCGCGCTTAGAAAGAACATTTATTTTTAGTTCGAGCACAGATATCCGTTTCGTGTTATAAGAGGGCTAGGTAATTCAGGCTACACAGAACGAAAGGGTTTTCTAGCATTTAATGACTAATTGGGTTGTGTAATCTCCTACATACAGATTAAAGGTGGACATTAGTATACCTCTCTTAGAAGAGTATGGGTGGTCGTACACTACCTTGCCATTTCGTTAGCCTTAGAATTATACGGAGAAAAATATGACCCATAGAAACAAGAAAATTGTTTCTATGAAAAGTTTCTAGGCTAAGGGGTACAGCAGACGAAAAGTCGAAGAAAATTCCTAAGAGATTCCTTATTGATTTTTGTGAAAATTCTTATTGAGTTTATTATTAAAAATATCTTTTAAAAATCATAGTTAGAGAGAATCGGCTTAATTGCCTCATTTAAAAAGAAACACTGCTTATTTTTATGAAATGTGTTCTTGAATTAATTTTAAATTCATATTATTAGATAGAATAGTGTCGGTAAGGCGACCACTTCTGGTCTCTTGTTCGAAGACATTTTTTTTCATTTTCTATTTTCAGCTTTCAATTATATATATATGTATGTATAAAGATCTTAATTTCATTGAAAAGATAGCACCACCAAAAAGAAGAAGGCTTTATACTGGCCATAGATTTACATATCTTGTTACTTTTGTTCTATTTGATTAGGTGGGTTTCGCTCTTTGTAACTTCAAGGCAGCCGTATGAGTTGAATGTCATAATTTTACGACATATCTACGGTGACCATATTAACCAACGTAAATTAAAGAACATTTTTTTCCAAAATGATTTCGGAATACGTACATACAACTTGCATAATAAAAATACCTTGCCCATATCGTAATTTAAATCAAATATTACCAGTAATTATATTATTTAATTGTATAGGTTCCCCTGCTGTAGCGAAAAATGAAGCCAAATCCATTTCAAGGACTTCGTCATCCTACATTGCTACGAAAATGCGTTTACCATAATTCATACTGCACGACGAAGCCAGCACACAGTGGTTCAAAATTGGAATTCAATGTTCATGATCTACCGGAGCCTTCATTTTTCAACCAATTTTTACTAAAAACCAAAAAACAATATTTATTTTAGCGACATTTTTTTAATTTCAAAACTTTGTTTGTGTATTTTTTTTGTTTTGAGAGAATCATTTCAATTAGTTTTTGTTATGTAACGTTCATTAACTGGAACAGGAGAATACATTTTCTTGAAAATTGCTACTTTTTCTGCATTTTGCACTAAAAAATCAATTTTAATCAAATAAAAATGCAGAAATCAGGCGCAACTGGTCTCTTGCAAATATTGTAAGCTTTCATAAAAAAAATAATAATTAATCAAATTAAGTGAAAAATGAAGTGAATGAATGCCAGTTTTGAACCACTGTGCAGCAGGGGGTTTATTGTTCTCTTTCCGTGGAACCGGAAACTCAGCATGCAACACGATCCTGGGCACAACTTTCCCTGTGCCTTATAGATTGCACAAAGATTACCGATGAAATAGAAACCCTTAAGTGGGGTGCGAAACAAACTGACGAAAGTTTTCATTATATTTTTTAAGGGACATTTTTATTTTTCATATTCTTTGTTTAAAAATTTACCTCTGTAAAATGCAGAGCCGATTTAAAGGACAGTTTGAGAAATAAAGGACAAAAGGCGTCCTTTATTTTGAAAAAAATTATAAAGGACAGGGTGTTAGAATAAAGGACTGTCCTTTAAAATGAAGGACGGATGGTCACCGTAGATATATCGTTCAGAGTTCTACTGCATTTAGGAGTTTTCTTTGAGCTAGTCAGGGTGTACCATAGTCGCTAATGATAGGTATTGCTGAATGGCTTAAGGTTCCGTTATTCCTTAGCTCGCTCTTTAAAGTCCTGCTGCTACAATAACGGCCACCTTCCGAGCCGATGACTGGAAAACGGTTCCATCGATTTAGTTAATAAGTTTAGGTAGTATTCCGAGTCCATCATGGCAGATATTAAAAAAATAGGTGCTGCCTCCATAAGCGATTTGCGCTCAAAGCATAAGTTAACCTCCATTTCCACTTTTAATTCTAAAAGTGATATCTCGTAAGCTAGACCCAGTGCAATTTCTGTTACAGATGATTAAGGTTTGGAAAACATACCTAGCGCCCTGATAATGTGCCATTGTGTCGCAGTCGCTGGTCAGAGATTGTCCTGGTGGTGACAAGGAAATCATTGTCAGTAATACCTAGCGAGCACCAGGATCAGTTTCCCAAGTCAAGGTGTTGAGTGCTAGATCCAGTCCGGGAACTAAGAGAGATACATTTTTCGAAAGAATCTCTCCAGGTGCAGAAATTTAAAAATCTGATGGGTTCTTGTATGCTTTAGCTCATTTAACCTCTGGTGCAGAAAGGTTTGCTTCGGAGTTGTAAGACTGTCAATTGCCCTTGTCAAAAAAATAAAAAATTGCCAGCAACAGGATTGATTACTCCAGGCAGGATTTCAGTCCAGGCACTGCTAAAAAGTACCTAAGTTAAGGAATTATTCCCAGCACTAAAAGTGATTATCTCAAAGGGAAACTATTATTATGCAGCCAGTCTAGGCTCTAAGAAGATTATCTGTAGAAGGGATTTCCATGCCAGCGCCTATTTTGGCACAGTCGAGAAAATCTCTGTTACGGAAACCTAGCCATGCTCTAGATGGTATAAGGGCATTTTCTAGAGAAATTTCGGCCGGGTTATTGTTCTGAAGAAGGTCATAACATTGCTGAACTCAGAAAGAGACGTTGAAACGAATGTTAGTGGAGAATCGCCAATGGGAGGCAGTGTCATATGAAGGTAATGTTCTCTACTCACGAATTCCTCTACATCGCCGCAGCTATGACAGAAACCATTCCATTCTAGTCCTAGTCTGTTGCCTCGTCGCTCGTTTAACGCCGATCAGTTGTGCTATCCTACACGTAGGCTTTACAGACCATATTCTATTTACATATAGGTTCGATTAAGTTATTTTTCAGAAAAAGTGTGGAAGATGATAGCGGAATATCCGCGGCACTCATCGCAGGTAAGGAGGTTCGTTTTCTTGCCAGTTCATACACCATGTCCTACTAATTTTTTGTTGCCTGACACCCATATCTTAACTAGATATGTGGCGACCGGCTTTCAATGAACTCATTTAGTGCATGTCCTAGATTATCCTTGATGTGTATCTCTAACATCCAGATGGTTTTATCGCTCCCTAACAGCAGAAAAGATAGCAACTGCACGCAGGTCAAGGGAAGAACTCATTTGCCAGCCATCTTACAGCTCCGTTGCTTACTATTTATTTCTGTTAGTTCACCGTGCAGCTGCAGAAATTAAGACAACCGAAAACTTTGGTTAAGCTCTCAGGAGTATAGCGAGCTTCCCATCTTCAATTTTAATGAGAGTCAAAGTTTTATATGACATAAGAATTAGGATACAAGTAGGTTCAAGACTAGGTGACCTTCCCATTCAGCCCTAGAAAGGATTATTCAGTGAAAGTTTTTTCTCATACCAAAAGGCGATACTGTGCAGTATGAGCACCTAAGGTCTCAGTCAGTAAAGGAAAATCTTCTAATTATGTCGGGGTGTCAGAACCACGTATCACACAAATTTACGAAACCATGTATGTAAGTCTAAAGGACGAACGCAAAGTGAACTCCTTAGGGCTTGGGGCAAAGTTTAATTTGCACTTGGGCGAATTTTAAAATTGGCGGCATTTCCAGCGCAGGAAATTGCTGCCCAAAGCTCATAAGTATACATACAAATATAAATTCTATATTCTCTTTACACGCACACAAACAAACACTTTTCTATGTAGATGCTTACACGCTAGGGATGCCGTTTTTAAATCGATTAAATCGAAGATCTATTAATCGAGCCCTTTCGATTCGATTTTTTGTCGATTTATTAGTTCCGATTCGATGCGTGAATTGATAAAAATAATCGAGAATCGACATTAGATTTTTCATCAATTGATGCATATTTATGTACGGTTTGCCCTAGAAAATCTACAAAATTTTTAAGAAAATTGAATTTGAGGCTAGTACAAAAAATGCAGGCCTGGAAACTCCCACCTTTCCAACTTGAGAAAGCAAAGCACAAAGAACTCAATGACCTGCTTCTCTTTCTTCTTCGACTGCAGGACTCATCAGGGAAACTCTATGTAAAGTTGTGGGTAATTCGATGGCCTATAAAACTAAATTCGTGAATGTTTTTCTAACAAGGGTAATTAAGGAGTGAGATTAAGAGATAGAAAAAACAAAGCAATTTAAAACAAAAAAAATTAAATCTGTTTACATAAGCTTTATTGGGCTAGTGTATGTATAACACACTTTTTTTAATTTTTTGTGTTAAAAAACAAAATTTCAAAAAAATTAAGTGCGTCTACGAATACTCATATCGTTGGCTTAATACAGAAAAACATTATCCTACAGTTTTTTTTTAGTCATTTACGGATTGTTAGCTATCTGATAACTTTTGGATAAATGTAGATATTGAAACACATGTTTGTAGTTTCAGTATTGGTCAGATTGCTCTGTATAAAAATTAAGTAAAATATATCAATCGATTTTGGAGAATCGATTTATTTTTTGACGATTTCTTCCTGGATCGATTATTTTTATTTCGATTCGATTCGATTCAAAAATCGATTTGTTTTTATTTCGATCTTGCATCTCTATTACACACACACACGCATATGTTTGTATGCATGCATTTAGCTAAAACGCTTAAACACTTCAATGGACTTTTCTTTGAAATTAATTCAATTGAAATGCCGCCGAATTGAAACTCAATTGAATTGAGGCAACAAGGCATCGAATAAAGTTTTTTTTTTTTGTTTTAGTGAATCGATTTTGCAATATTTTAACCCATTGTTTACACACTTGGCAATTGTGTGTGTTTGCCGAAAAAATTCTTTTGATTTATTGATTTTGTATTTTGCACTGAACACCGAAGAGCAGCAAATACTCGTACGCTACGCAATTCGCAGGATCAAGCAGAATACAAAGATATACGAGTGTATAGTAATAGAAGCAGAGGAAATTAAAGTGGCAGCAAGCAGCGTAAGCAGTACACAATTGGCAAAAAAGAATGAATAAAATAAAAAAGCACACAAATTCTGAATGCGAATGCGAACAAGGAGGTGAATAGCAAAGTCATTCAACTGGTTTGTTGTTGCTTTTGTTTGGAAATTATTTCGTTAAGTATTTGAACAAGAAATTTTCAATTGTTTAGTGGCGCTGAGAAGTCGGGTTGCAAATTGTTTGTTTATACTCGTATACGAGTATGTTGAGCTTGAAAATGGGCGGAAAAGTGGGTTGGTGAGGTGATGCATGTATGCCTACTTGCATAAATTTATGTAGGTACATATGTAACCCAAATATGCTTCTTGAAATGCACTTAAGATTCTGTCCGAATCATTCGAGTTTAGTAAGCTAGCCTTCCAGAAATTTAAATCTATTAATTTGAATTAAAGCAACCACCCCAAAGTTGCCTAGTAACAGTAGAACCTCGTTAGCATAAACCATATTTGAATTCGATTTGCTATTACTAGTTTCTTTGGCTAACAATTCTCTGCCTCATTTTCTATTTCAGATTCCACAGATTCGTTAAACAACCATCAGCTGCATGCTCTGCATAACAACAATAACAATTTAAATAGCCACCACAATCTGAGTAATAACTCTAGTAATGGCAGCAATGGTAGTAACAACAATAACAACAACATTAATATGAGCTCATTGCATCATAGTCATCAATTGGCGCAACGCGACGAATCGCCCACTAATATGGACAATGGCCTCGATGTTGACAATGATGATGATTTTTCGAATAGCTTAAATAACGGACATGATTTGGGTGATATGGAAAGACCGCGAAAAGTTCGAAGGTAAGATTATACTCCAAAGCCTAGAATTTTTTATTGTTATCGTTAGCGCTTCATGACCTTTAGTTCGATCGGGTTTTCAGACACAGTAAGACCGTACCCAGTTTTAAAAACATACGTATGTAGATGTACATATGTTTTTGCCGGATCCTGTAGTCTTTTCTTTACATAGATTAACATCCCTCCTCTTCCTAGCTTTTGTTCAAATCGCGTTTTCTGCCACCTTATAATTTCTTCGTGTTTCAGAACCTTTTGTAAAGCAATAATGGGTAGAAACCAGGATCAGGTAATGCCTCTGTAGGTTACTAATTTATTTTTTCTTTATTCTCATTTCCTTCTTTAACATTTTATTCATTTGGTACCAGTATGCAATCCTCATCCGCAGCAAAAGCTGCTTGACTCTTAAAACTTTAAAACAAGATCTCGCTATGTAATCTCTGAAACGGTAAGTTTTTGCTGTGAACTCTACGCCGTTTGACTTTAGCAGCGGCACATAAAAAGATAACACGAATCGAATACTTTCTTTGGGACTTGAGGTCTTCAAGATGTTGAAAGCTTTAAAAATGCTGTAAGTTTTCCACTTTCCTGGCTTCGGTGGTACCCGAATCAACATACTTCGATGGACTTCCAACGAGCCTGCGTTAATGCTAACCACCAGAAAAGGGTCTCTTACACTGTTTGAAGTCGGTCCACCTCTGATAAATGAATAAATACCCCATTTGCTTGTATTCAGTCATTCGCTCTGGATAATGATACCTCGTAGAAACTCGTTTCGTTTCTGCCACTGCTTCCATCCGCTATCGTTTTAGTCAGCTACACTCGAAATCTATTGATTTAGTCTGCCACACTCGAAAAAGCTAATTGTATTTGTCCCATTGTATCTTCATGATACCATTATCAATAGCCTTCTATATGTAACTGCACCTTGGGCAACGAAAATTTACATTTGTCTGAATATATCTCAACCAGAATAGCCTCTGCAGTCACTCTTTCTAAAGTCGTCGAGACAAACAATTGGGTTTCATCCGACATTGAGGTCCAGCATGCTGGCAGTTAGAACGACCTTGCATATCCGATTCCGATACTGAGACCATTATTTTCTTTACCGTGCGACTCTTGCCTTCCGCTTGCACAAACGCTTGGTTGGCAACGGAAGAGAATTCCAGAAATGATGAGCTATCACCCGGCCAAACAATTTTGAAAGCTCTTCTTGACCAGATACGCGACTTTCCTTTCCTTCTCCGATTTTTTGTTATTATAATATTCGTCTGGAAGAATAAGAAGGACCCCACCTATCATCTCTACTTCTTTCACAATCTGGGTTGTGTGTTTCAGCCTGCTTTGATAGTAGTGTACCGTACATCTAAGTTATTGGCAAGTTTTGCCATTTTGATTCCACAACTCGTGCAACCTACAGAAATTTGGCGGCATTGATGAATTTCAGTACGCCATACAGAGAGAGTTGGCTACACTCTGAAATATTCTGCAGGAATGGTTTGCTGAGTCATCCTTGCGGGGGCTGAGCATTTTCGCAGCTGCGGCACAACCTATTGAATGGCAAGTCAAGTCTTTTGGCATGTACATCAACGGGCCAGTGCCGCGTTCAGGCTGCCGTGAGATTGTGGTTATTTTCTTTGCTCATTCCTAAAAGAGCGCTGATTTTAAGTGGTTCGTAGGACACCCAGAATTTCCGAGTAATCCTATACGATCCTATAGCGTTCCATCTCTGTCTAGCCTTCGAATAATAAATTTCGGTAATTCTGCCCTCGTTCTCCCTAAGTGAGGCACCCATGTCTACCGCGTGAGGCACATTCAGTGCGAAAGCGTTACATCACTAGCTCTTCCGGTGTTTCCTTTCCGTAAATGTCCCTTTGCCCGGGGACCATATTAGGGTAATTTCATATTGATCAGAAATAAAGGCCAGCTCTCTTCCAAAGTCATCCACTAGTTAAGATCTAACAGAGAAAATTATAGCCACATGGCTATTTAAGAAGATATTTTAGTAGGTGAAAATATTGCTTTAGGTTATATTAATTAATGAGAACCTCTGCATCAACCCCAAATTCCATATTTGATCCATCCGTAAATACAGTCTAGCCCTCCAAGAACTTAACCCTTCCTTGAGGCCTGCTACTGCGGCTGGGAAATTTCGTGCATGGTTTTTGATGAACCTAGGCCTTCGATAGGCAGCGATTTAATTTCAGGCCGTGATGCGTATAGTATGGATTTATGCCCGAATGATCTTTTCTTCCAGAGCTCCAAGGTACGCAGCTTTATAGTTACTTTCAAATATCTTATTTTGGTGAAGCTTTTTGGTTAGGGGAGTCATAAGTACGTGATGCTTTGAACGAGGGATTGTTTTTCGGCTCCAAATATGTATTTCCTTTGATTTGAATATCTATACTTTGTTCCGGGTTTTAGTTATATGTCGAGGCTCTCAAAATAGGCTTTTATTTTAGCGAGGAAAAGTTGATGTAGTAATATTTGCGGCTAATTACTTCTCCTTTTGTCAAGGCAATAATAAAACTGTCAACGTATCCTTGTGGTACCGACTTCCCCGATTGCTGCTTTACAGTATTTTGTGGTGGATCTATGCTTCGTCGGCCGTTATGAAATGATGCTGAAATTCATTTGAGTTGCGAATAAACAACTCCAATTGCTTTTGTGACCAATGACGACGACAAGAGCAATACCTACTTGCCGACATCGTTCTCACATCCAGTTGTGAGCAGTCGGACCAATCGGGCTTGCAGAACATTCGACATATTTTGTACTTTCACTTTGGAAATTAGATAATCAACTTCCATAAAGCACTTATGTGTCAAACTTATACATACATAGTTAGTTTCATTGTTGGTTTTTCCAAAAAATACTCTTCTAGCTTTCCATGATTCATTGTAGTCGTAAATATCTTAAAGCCAATGACATTTCCAAAGTAAAGTTATGCTTTCCAACAGGGAAATGATAAACGATTAACAATGTGGTTGTTCACGCTTGCCTGGTTATCAGGTTATTTGGTTAAAAATAATTTTTGTGTAGTGTATTTTATATCTTTCCGATGGCAAATTCCTTTCTAAGCAAATCGTGGTTTCTTCCTTGTGATCGGTACGAACCGGACCGTAAGTAGGATTCCCCAAACATGTACTAAGTGGAGGTTATGTTACCCTCTTTCTATAAAATCAGTCATCGTCACTGCAAAGCAAAATGTTTATTTCCGCCAATTTGTTATCCCCAAATTTAAATCCGCTTAGCAAAAATATGTAAAAAAATAAAAAAAACAAAAGAAATGGCATTAAATGTAACTTCTGCGCAAATCGCGGAAGCGGCTTCTTTCATTCATTGCGCATAATTCGCTTACTCAATAAGTTTATTTATTTGATTTTGAACAATTGAAAACAAAAACTTTGATTTCTTTTATTTATTCACAATTCGTTACAGATCACGCACAACATTTACAACATTTCAATTGCATCAATTGGAGCGCGCCTTCGAGAAGACTCAATACCCTGACGTTTTCACAAGGGAAGATTTGGCGATGCGTTTGGATTTGAGTGAAGCACGTGTACAGGTAAATACATAAATAGACAACAAATTGCGATTTTATTGTCTAGTATATGTATGAATGTGTAGTATATTTGTATGCACTAGCTACATACATATGTACATATTCGCTTGCTACTGCAGCTAGAAAATTGTTATCTGATTTTGTAATTACTTACGGATTAGCGCATTTTTGCAACTATCATTGGCAGCTGCAATGCGGGGTTACTTTTTTTCTAACATATATATGTATACATATGCACATACATAAATGTATCTGTTCGTTTGAGATATATTTTTTTAATATCAAGTTGCGTTTAGATGTTCCCATGACGATTGTAGCGAATTAGAACTTTTAATATTATGGACAACCTATAATGGGCGTATTAATGGTGTAATTGTCTGTTCACGTGAGTCAATTTGATTGTAAGTGGATGATGAGATACTTAAGCGTTTATGCGTGTTCGAAAGGATGCGAATAGAAGCATTCTTAATCGTTTTTGGAATTCTAATCGAATACTCGCGTTTGTTTTGGCGTGATGATAGAGCTGGTACAAATTTCTTCAATGCTTTTTTATTAGCGGTGGGTGATTCCATAGATTTTTTTTTTATAAAAATATACAAACTGTTTTTATATATATTTTTTTCTCATTTGAGCAAAGCAATGCCTTTTTGTTTTCTTCAAATCTATGTATATATACAATTTAATCTCCAATATTTGAAAAACTAGAGCTGATATATTTTGCTTCGTAGAAGTCAAAATTTATATCTGAAGAATTATTTAGGTATGATTTTATCCAAGCTTAAAAAAATATAACAAAAATGAACTAAAAAGCAAAAAAAAAAGCAAATTATCAAATATTTTTTTTTGCTTTTCAGTTCATTTGTATTATATTTTTTAAACTACATAAATTTATTTTTTTTGGGAAAAAGCTTTAAGTCAAGCAACTGTACAGTAATTTTTTTATGAAAGTAAAATTGAATGTTCAGCGCAAATAATGCTTTTTGAATTCTTTTCATAGGTATACTATGAGATGTTGGTAAAAAAATTCAATTTATTAAAAAATATGATTTTTTATAAAACAAGAACCGAAATTTTACAAACTGACCACTTTATTTTGTTGTCCAATTAGTTCTCTAGCTGCTGTCAAAAAATCATAAGATTCGAATAAAAATGGTTGCTGAAATATTTCAAAAAGTGTAAAAGCCTGCTTATAAATTTGTTTGCAAATAACTCGTCAAAAGAATAAAATTATCGCAAAATCTTTGGTGTAAATAATGCATACCATGTTAACTTTCAAAATCGGTCAATGAAATATAAAAAATCGAAAAATTAACTTTGGGTAGCCCAGTTGAGAAAACTTGGCTCATTATAAACAGAAAAACACGCTGAAAAGGTACTCTCAACTCCAAGCCGATATTCTAAGTGCTACATATCTGTAAACGTTTTTTTTTATAATTTCTATGTTTTTGTATGAAAAATGTCATATACATATGTATGTTGTTTCAACATGGTTCGGCACACGAAAGACAAGTGTTGAGTTAAGATGTTTTGAACAGGTACCGCAACGGTTATGATCTGTATAATAATATTCACCCAGGAATCTTGAAATGACCTTGGTATGACCTCTAGATGACCTTGAAGAATCAAGCGATCCCGATGTTCGGATTAATCGAAAACAAAAACCTATGTATGTATATGAATTTTTATATTTATTCGATGAAGTTTTCCCTATCTGACCCTCAAATGACACACTATGGAGGTTAATGGACCTCTTATTCGGGTGTAGCGAGGAAAAACCCCATATATGTACATACGTATATGAATTTTCAGGTTTATGCAATGAATCTTTCGTTATTTGACCACCAAATGAACTCGAACCCGAAGTGATGGAAATTAACATACCTCGGATTCTCATTCAGGGCGCTGAATAAAATAGGGATATAGATGTTTGGTTCAGAAACTGTGTTATTCTTTTTCGAACAAATAATAAATCCTTATATTTAATAGTTAATTTCGGTCCCTGATTTCGAAAGGTCATAAAAGAGAACAAACTTTATAATTATTTGGAAAAGGAAAACTGTGTTTTTAATATTCATTTAGAAGTGCTGGTAATATACATACATACCATTCCATTTGCACATTTGAGTGCATAGGTAAATAATCTCTTATTATATTAATTCCAATTTAATTGGTTATAATAATGTTGAGTAAATATTGATGTTTAATTGCGAAATGACTTTTGTTTATTATTTTTGCAACATAATTTTCACATTAATAGGCCAATTAGCAGCAATTAAATATGTATGGGTGAAAAAGAATGTGATGCATAGAGTACACCAGCATTGGAATGGAATGAAATGAAATGAAATGGTAGCAACAGCAGCAACGACAGCCAATTATGTTGCTGATTATGCAAATTAAAATTGCAACAATTGTAATAATCAAGCATATTGATGTGCATGAGTGTGTAATAGTACCCACAAATGCGAGTGTGAGTGCTGAGTTGAACTGCACATTGAAATGAAAATGAATCAAGGATTGTTGTCGTCACTGTGGCGATTTACATGGCTTCTATTGAAGGGAGTAGTAGTGATCTCTAGTATGTGTGTATGTGTTTGATTATTTGAGTAATTTGCATAAGAATACCGTCAAGTAGCGACTTATTGTTGTTGCCGCCGCTGCTGCACAACCAATTACATATATCCTGCACGCGCCGTTCGCTATGCTACATTCTTATGTGTGTATGTATGTATGTCCGTACATGGTTTTGTGCTTATCCATTGCCATTGTCGATAGCTTACCATTTCGACCGATGAGAATTTAATTTACTGGCAATTTGGTGTTTTGTCGTGGTTGCTGGTAGAACAAATTGGTGCAGCAGTAAATTTTATAAATAGCGTTAAAACACTTTAAATCGTTTTGTGTATACAAAACATTTGTTGTCATTGAATTAAGTTTTTGGGGTGGGAAGCGCCAGCAAATGCGCCTGCATGTATACTATGATGAAGTGCAGTCAACGAGAAAGGGGTGCGACTTATTTTACGTTTCTCATTGCCTTTCGTTAATGCTGCGATGAGCTGTTAAGGCTGCTGTTACATTGGATGCGAATTCGTACAAAAACTCAATAGTACGAATTCGTATGAAATTCTTTGTTGCCCAAACGTGGTACTGGTTGGCCAATAAGAATAACGACCGTTTTCGTTATAATTACTTGCAAGCAAAGTAACCAACCTGTACCACGATTTCGCAAAAAAAAAAAA
>NW_023458561.1:23816514-23834754 GCF_013731165.1 Rhagoletis pomonella
AAAAAAAAATATTAAAAAAGCAGGCAATAACACTTAATTAGATTTGATTAAAAATATTTTAATTAAAAAAAAAACAATAAAAAGAAATGTAATAATGTGCTAAAAATTAAATAAAATAAAACATATTTTTTTCATAAACCAATAAACCCCAAATAATAATAGAAAATGTAATCAACAAAAGTATAAACAACTTTATTGAAATAAAGAAAAAATAAATAAAATAAATTTTTAAAAAGTAAATGAAATTTTAAAAATACAATACGCAATAAAATCTAAAAAATTAAAAGAAAATGTAACTAAAAAAAAAATAATTTAAAAACGAAAACAAAAATAATACCGGTTCCAAAATATGAAATGAATTAAAAAAAAATATTATTTTTAAAACAATAACAACCAAACCATTAAAAAAAAATAAAAAAATTAAAAAAGTACATAAAATAAGTTTCTGAAAATTAAACAAAAAATATATATATCCTTTTTAAAATACAGAAAATTAGAGAAAAAAAGTAGATTAAAAAGAAGGGCAAAAAACTCGTTTGTGCTAGGACTCGAACTCGGACCTCTCGATTGGCACAACTGTGCCTTACCCACTCGTATTTTGCGGTTGGTGGAATGGGCTAAATGGTATGCAAGAGCCTTCTCTCAAAGTGGCTTTTCACCACGAGTGGTGAATGAGAGCTTTTTTTCTAAGACTAGAATAACAAAAGTCTTTCGAACTAGCTTGCCATCTGTCTTTCATTTGTCTTTTTTTTATTTATTTATTAAGTCTACAGAAAAATGTTTTCTTACAAACAAATGAGATAAAAAGATTTAGATATTTAAGTATGTATGATACATGTATTACGAAAGACTTTTTACTACCTATGCCAGAATTGCCCTATAAGACCATTCAGAGCAGACAGAAAAGTTTTTAGGAACTCAAAACTGCGATCTGTGCATTTTGAGGAACTATCTAAAAAAGGACTTTGACATGACTTCCAATGAGAACGCTGAGTCAGCGATGGAAATTCTTACTTCCAAATCCTATGCAGAGATGTTAAAAATTACTTTAATTCCGAAAAACAGACTGACAGTCTAGGATGTATTAATAAAGCGAAATATAAATCTTAATTTATTCGTTCAAATAGGAAATTTCGATATTTTGTACTAGGAGGTAATTAAAATTGCGAATCTGGCAACATTGAGTCTAACTAACGATTTTAGATCTATGGGAGTATGGGAGCGTTAACAAATTTTTTACGAATTCCAGGTCTTAGAAATCGCTTAAGAAATTTGATGTTTATACATGGATTCTTTGGGAACTTTTAGAACTGGATTAGATGTTATGTGCATAAATGGTTCGCCTGATACTCATATCAGTCATCTCCGGAGTGCCTTTCAACCTTATATAATCGCACACGATTATCTACCTACAAGTACTGCAAATCAAATAACTTATCTTTAAGCTCTTTTGAATACGCATCCTTGACACGAAACACTTACATGCATATGAATTTATTTACGAATTTAAAGTCATTTAACAGGGGAGAGAAATGAAGGGAAATTCTAAAATGACTGCTTTACGCCCCTATTGTTTCGGTTGTTGTATCTACTAACTTGACCTAACAACGCCACGCACAAATTTTACATAAACATCGATGGCCTGAGCATATGTATGCCAACCATTCACCCCTCGTTAGCGTGTTTGATGATCAGTCGACAAAATTACGGGTAGATACATGCGAAATCCCTTTTACTTCAATATGGACCATAATGATGGCAATAAAAAACTTATAACAACAAAGCGCGATAACGCGTATTGGCAATTTGTATGTGAAATTAACAAAAACGGATTTAGTGAAAATAAAAAAAAACACACAATCGTGGCTGGTCCCTTTTTTCACCCAACATCCTCAATATGATGAGATTTTAATACGTTTGAGGACTTACCTATTTAGATACATATGTGAATAAATATGTATGTAGACAAAAATCTGTTTGTTAGCTAAATTGGTCATTGATAGTATCTGTTTGCGAAAAAATCAAAAATCACATAATACACGCTCACACTTTCGCTAACAATTCAATTGCTTTTCGCATAACCAGCGCATACTCGCATGTATGTAAATATACCGACTGCCCTGCCCGGTGGAGGATAAATGAACGGCTGGCTGGCGGTTTCAGCTTGTTGTTACATTTTTAAATGCACCGATTAGTAGTCAGTAAATCGCTCACAAGTACCACACCGTTTTTTCATTCTAATACTATGTCCTTTTGCACACACACACACACATATGTAGTTGTTGTTATTTGTCATTGAATCAATTGAGTTTTGTATGCGCATTAAATGAACCTTTGGCAGTGGTGTCCACACTTTTCCACACATGGGTGTGTGTGTGTGTGTTTGTCTGCTTTATTAAAAGGCGCTTAGACTCAGCAACGCGAACTGCACCCAACATGTTGGCATAAAGATGGCAATTATTTTCGGATTTAATGCACTCGGAAGGACATGAGCGACTGGCGGCAAATTGAGCGATAAAAAAAGGAGGCAGGAAAAAAACTGAAATCCATAAAAAAGTATACAATTGTATTGGTCACATATGCAAGCATACGTTAAGCATGGGTTAAGTTGTGGCAGAAACAGTTGTATGCACATTAGGGTGTTCCAAAAAAAGTGAAGTCGGAATTTTAGTGCTCTCACTCCCCGCGGATTGTTCTATATAGAAAAAATATACCCCTGTTTTTTTTTTTAATTTATTATTGTATTTTATATGGTGAAAAAAAAACAACTTTTCGTAGGAATGGTATAGATTTCTTGAAAATCTTTTTTTATTGCATTTTCCGAGCCTTTTTGCGGATCAATAAAACAGAGTTACTATGACAAAATGGTTAAATAAACAATTGGGTATTATTATTGGTAATCTCCTGAAAAGAAACTAAGATTTCCGATCGACAATTTTGATTTTCACGAATTCTACACCAATTCTACGAAAGGTTTTTTCTCTTATAAAATACATGGAAAACTTTGAGCGAACTCTAAATATTTTTTGACTTCAATATAAAAAGTAGGAGTATTCGGTATAGAACATTCCTAGGGGGTGATAGCATTAAAATTCCGACTTTGCTTTTTCACATGCATTTATGGACCACCCTAATGCACACATGTATATTTGTACGCTTGTTTTATAAATTGGCTGGTAACTAACAGGTTTAGTATCAGGCGATTGTTTATTCATAATATCTCGCTAGATAGGGTTGTTGGATTATAAACATGTTTACATATATTCATACTTGCTTCCTTGCTCATGTAAATATGTATCTATGTATCTATATTGACAAGCTGTTATATTTTTATTGGAATTAAAAAAATTTCACAAGAGCTTGCGCGCCTAACTTTCCAGGAATTTATACTTTAAAAATATTTAAAATTGATCGACATATGTATGTATGTTTGTATAGGGGTTTTGGATTTTTAAGCAACCTCGGCTGTAAAACTATGCAATCCGGGGAAACAAACTAATTTTGTGGAGGCATGAAAATCTTCCTGAACCTAAGCGTTTTTATAAGCACAAGCGACAGATATTTTATTATTTCAAAACAAAAGTTTCCGTATTGGGGTATAGGCTTTATCCTAGATCAAGGCCAATGCAGAACCATACCTAAATAACCTAATAGTAGCCACATTCCCAAAATGTTGTTATTCTTATTAGGCACTACAACCGTTTGCCGGTCTGAGCTGACACCAAAACATTACACCGATTGCCTCACATCTTTGCAAATTTGCGATAGTTGTTCATTCCGAGTGCATACAGATCCTTTCGCGCTTGGTCCTTCCATTTTGGTCGTGGGCGCTCTTAGCTTTCGTTGTCCATGTCGTTAAAAAGGTCATGTTATTCCTTCTTCGGCACACAGATTTTGCGTAGAATAGTTCTCTCGAAAGCCCCCAAAAACCTTCTTATTTTTGTTCGACATCCTCCACATTTCTACGCCTACCGAGCCCAAAGTAGCACCTGTTGGCAAGAGTTATCACTGTTCCATTTGCGAGGATCGTTCACATTTGGGGGGCAGGAGGCAGTGGTCCGAGGCTGTTCTGTTCTTTTCATTGGGTTGAAGTTTTTACGTGACGGGCATCAAGCCGAGCGACCAACACATTGCTGGAATGAATGTTTTTCAACCGGCTAAACGCTTATATAGCGAGCCGCTTGCTTCAACACGGATGCCTTTATGCAGCCGCACCTACTGGTGAACAGACGCTGCGGACTTCAATGAGCCCTTAAACCAAACAAACGGAATGACCCCACCGATGCTCCCCTCCCCCTCTTTATACCGTGACACCAGATTCCAATCGGATTTGTTACCGCATTTCGCACAGAGGTTGCTAACATTGCCAAAAGTGCGCGAAAGAGGGCGCAAGAGTCGGGATTGAGTATAGCTGCGCAACTCTAAGTGTATAGCAAGATGAACGACTATACCACATTGCACTCCATGGATTGTTTACGATATTCAAAAGTGTTCTAAACTTTATTGTGAAGGATGCTAGAGCCACAGGAATAGGTTAGGTTGAATTGGGTGTCTGCATTCAGTAGGATTAGTGGGCTAAATAAGTGGCTGTATTAACAAAAGGCGATAATCCATGAGTGCTTGCTACACTTTGGTCCGCTCGACAGTCAAGGAAGTGATAAAAAAATCGACCGTATTCGGCGATCGCAAATACGTCTTTGTACCAGGAGAGCTCGCTTTACATTTTGGAGGCATTGATGTATAAATCATGCAGCGGAGATATCAAATTTCCCAGCGCAGTCGGCTTAAGGAAATGGAAGTACTCAAAGGAGACTGTACAGGAGATCAGTTACCTTTCTAATATTGGAAGGAAAAGTAGAGCTACTACTGCTAACTATACCCCACCGTTATTTCGTTCAATAAACCCAGTCCTAGGAGTCTTATAGCAGACTCCGGAGCAATGTACAATACGAGAAGATCAATAAATATAAAACTGGGGACCAATTCTCAGCCCAATAAAATGCTCTGGGTAAAATAAAATTTTAGTCCTTTACGATGAGTTTGGTAATGTGTTAATTTTTTGGTCTTGCTCTTCAATAACAAATTGTTGAGATCCACCATACCGGCAAGAAACGCTTAGGCGACTACAGCGCAAAATCAAGAAGCATATATTTTGCTGTTGATATCATTAAGCCAGGCAATGAGCATACCCGGAAGCATGACAACACATCCGTTCCTTTTGCCATAAGTGAATAACGCAAATCTGTTGTCACAATTACAATTCTTCCTTTCATCTCAGCACAAGGAAAATATACAAATAATAACTCAACATCAGAGTAGTATTTGTAACAATTAAAATTCTCATGTACTTATTTGCATTTATAAAGTACATTATACCCATATGAATACACATAACCATGCACATTAGACTGCATCACTCCCTATACAAAAAAAAAAAAAAAATCGGTACTATTTTTCCACTGGAATTATAAAATCTATTATCTTTTAAGACTTCTTCCAAAATATTTCGGAAAAATATTAAGATTAACGTTAGCTGGATCGATTTGAAAATACCTCCAAAAATTCAGTTTTTTATTCATAGAAATAGGTTTTTAAGTATTCTTTTTAAATCAACTCAGATGACCAAACAGTTTAAGCTTAAACAATTTGCATACAAATATTCAAGTTTTTCTTAAACCAGTTTTTGAAAAAAGTTAAGAAACAGCATCAAAACTCTCATTATTATGATTCCGTTGATACAAAATTTGAATATTTTTTATGCTTAAACTCCATTTTTAGAGGTATTTTCAAACCGGTCCAGCCCACGTTAATCTTAATATTTTTCCGAAATATTTTGGTAGAAGTCCTAAATTATAATAGATTTTGTAATCCCGTCGGAAGAAACAGCAACTTGTTTGGTGATGCAGTCTAATGTTCATACATACTACAGGCTTTCAGAAATGTTTTGCATCTTCGACAAAATTGTCAACACCGTTAGACAACTCAACCGACAACACCCAGCCATCCAGCTCGTCGTCTTTATTGCAATAATCATCTTTATGCATCTACCCCCATCCCCGCGCTGCCGCTGCCTGCACGCTCACACGCTCTTTGCTTGCTGCATTGTTGTTTCGAAGAGATGGTACCATTTAGAGCAATTATTGCCAGGAAATCATTACTAATTTTATTCTCGCATTGCTGCTTGCATTGTTGGCCAACAGTCGACGCAGCCGCCAGCGAAGCTCGCCAGTCACCAGGAGGAGGTTGTTGTTGCTCATCTTCGCAATTCCACCCTCCCAAGTTTAACCATTGCCAGCTTCTATACACGAATTTTCTGGTGAAATTGGCGTATATAATTTGTTTGAAATTTCATCAGCTCACATGCCAGCTCGACCTTCTCGAAGTGTTGGTATTTTACAATAGCTTATAAAGTTCTTTAAACGTTAGCCAATTTGAAATTTTCAACTTTGTGAACTTTACAACACATTCTCAGCGCTTATGCTTGTATAGCTTTAGAAATGTATGTCGTCCTTTTTCGGTCCTTAGCTTTGTGCAAATTTGCTTACAAACAATTAATTTTCTTAATACCCCACCGCAACAAGCGAATATTTCACTTACACTTACACCCCGCCACATTGGCCGCAGACACGCCCCAGCCGCAACACAAGGTGAGCAAAGCATCAAAAGGATCTGGGCACTTAAGTATTTATGTATCTATGCATTTGGAGTCTATTGGGATACCCGCTTGTGTGGGTGTGCATATCTACATGCATGTCCTTTAAAATTGCTGCCTGTCAACTACAAGCATGTTAGCGGAAATGTTTTCCATCTACGCCCATCATGAAATTCGACTATCTATGCATATGCACAAATATACTTATATGTATAAATTTATATCTATCTGTATGTACATATGTAAATCTGTATGTTTGTCATATAGTGGCGTGCACATGAGTGCGAGTTAAGTTTGTGCAAGTTGTTTAAGGATGTTGAAATTCCTTTAGTAGTCTCTGGCTTTAGAAAATTACATTCGTTTGCGGTCATAGCTTTACCAGTTTGCGGATTTTTTGAACCCTTGCAAATATAAAAATGGACATAAATTGTTGGTAATTTAATAAGTGGGCATACGTTTTTGGATATGTAAAAGCTGGACATAAATTTATGGCCATTGAAAAGTGGGACATAAATTTACGACCAGACATACATATATGTCCATTTAATTGTTGGACATAAATTTTTGATGATTTAAAATTGTGCACATGAAATTGACAGCAAATATTGGTTTGCAAAAAGTGGACATAAAAAACTGAACACTTAAAACCATACATGTGGATGGATACTTTTGAGACACAAGCTATCTTAGGTGAGCAGTTTATTTGAACTCTTTAAAGTAAACAATAAATATACATAAGTTTTACGTAATTTAATAACTGGACATAACATTTTTTGCCATGTATTGGACTGGACATAAATTTGTGGTCATTCAAAAGTTGGACATAAATTTTTGGTAATTTAACATTTTAAACTGGACATGTGAATGGGTTTATTTGGACACTGTACAGTTTTTTCTCTTGTTAGCATTTTCAACAGGCGACATATTATATATACATTGGGGTGGTCCTTAAAAAATGAAATGAGCGATTTTTTTCAGTCTCACCCCTTCAATCGGTAATACCACGGTCACAGATATCACATACAAGTTTTGGTCGGTTAAGACGTCTTCATAGAGTACTCTGAATTTTGATCCCTGTGCGCCACGCCTTAACCGAAATTAATATATACATATATATTCATCAACAGTACAGTAGAAAAATATTCCACGCCAACATTTAATTATTTTTAAATAATATGACTTTTAAATTAAGGCCTGCCGTGTAAATGTGGTGTATGGGGCGTATACGTTACACACAACTACGGGTATATGATCACGAGCTGTTATTTTTAAATTTTTTAGTATCTCTTTTTTAATTTTCATTTAAATACAATTTCGCGATGGAATCTTGTTCTTTATGCAAAACTGAAGATAATGTATTGTCTAAGACAAGTGTGTCACCATTTTCGAACAAAATCACGCTTGTGTCGAAAAATGTAATAACTTGTGAGACTTGCTCATATGGGAAACATTTTAAAGCAGTCTTTCTTAGCTCGTATACAAAAAAAAAAGAAACCTAACATGCCTCACTTGAGTGTTGTAAGTATATAAGAAAGTTCAAGAAGTTGGTCCAGTATTGGACGACTTGCCAAGTCGTGACATTTGCAGAGCTATTTCAAGAGAGTACGATTTGATATTACAGAGGATTTTAAAAAATAATCCACCTATGAAATCTGCTCCATAAAAATTGGCTCGAAGATGCATACTTGGCTTTCTGGCCGCAATAAAAATTCGTCTGAAGGATTTCCAGATCCAGTTTCCAGCAACAGCGGTGGGGCACTTGTTGACCCTAAACCAAAAAAAAAAAACAACTTCAAGATTGTGCGGATAATGATTGGAGCTAAGTAATTGGTTTTCTCTACCTACTTTCTATAGCGTAGTCCATGGCCTTGAGGACTGCAAACACCTCTGTCTGAAATACTGAGGCATGATCCCTAAGAAAGAAATGACGATTGTCCGCGTTTCTTATTATTCCAGCCACTCACTGGTCAATCTGGTATTACACGCTACCACATGTAGCAGGACATTGCGAAAACCAATTGCATTTCTTCACACATGTGTGCAAATTTCAAATATGTATATTGAACATTTGTTTTTGTTGTTGTTGTTTTTACTGTCAAATTGGGCGCACTCGACTTAAACACAATTGCAAATTGCATTTAATAATTGTTTGCAGTACTGGAGGAGATTGAGTACGCCTGGAAAGTGTAGATGAGGGATGGCGCTATGTGGTCCTTGGTTGCTAGAGGTAGGCTGCAAATCTACCAAAGGGTTATTACTTGACGACAGTCAACTGGATACATATAAACACCTGCTGTGATGATGATGGCAGCGGTTGGGGTTTACATACACACATACATACGCACATAAATACGCTTAGGTTAAGGGCGTTAAATGCGCATTTTCTTCGTGTAGTCGAAGCTTAGCATTGTTGGGGTTAATGTAGGGTTGTTGACGAAGAAAAGCAGAGGAGCAGCTGACTTCCGATTGGATTCTATTGTATTGCCTGCAGCTCCAACTGCTGCCGCTAACCTCATCAAGGCGTGAAAAGAGGGTTGATTGCTATTGGCAGCAAAGTGGCCAGGCAAATGTGAACACTTTACATATAGACGTACATATATTTTACATATGTATGTACATTAGACTGTACCATCTTACAAGCAAACCAAAAAAAAAAAACTAGCCGTACACCCCTGAGTCTAAAATATTATTGCAAGGCGATTTCGAAAAAAACTTTTTTGGCCGAGCCTAGGGGTCGCCATTTTAAATTCTTCGCTGACAGCAACGTTGGGCAATAAATTATTATTATTTTTTAATAGTTCTACTAGAATAACCAAAATACTTCCTTAACAAAAGTTTAATGATTTTTGGTGGGCTCTAAATTATTGACGTTAGGATGGTACGTTAGGGTGCTAGGCACTCAAATTTGGTTGGTATGTACTAGAACCAGGTACTTGAGGCCAATGAACTTTAGCGCAACAAAATTATCTCCTCAAGACAAAAATATCGATATATTTATCATGCTTTATGCTCCGACTGTAAATGCCGAAGATATGACGAAAAATGACAAAAGCCGACCGCTACGCTTGCCAAAAAAAATTTAATTTCATGTAGGAGCGAAATTTTTCGTTAGAAAAAGTTTAATAATTTTTGGTAAGCTTTGATTCACTGACATTAGGGTGGTTCCTTGAGGTGGTAGAAACTGAAGATCGGCTGTGTAAGTACTAGAACGGGGTACTTGAGGTCAATGAGCTTTAGAACAGAAAAAATTTTAAAAGCAGCGACCTATTATGCCTTAAGATTCGACTGTAAACGCCGCAGACATGACAAAATAGACCCCTTGTTAGGAAAAAAACACTTTTTTTTCGAAATCGCCTTGCAACGTACTTAAGAATTGTGGGTGTATCTACAATTGCGTGGTCAAAAAAAAAAAAGTTAAAGTGTATAGAAAGCTCTCACCCTCTAGAATTTTTCGAAGTGGAAAAACAGAATATTTACACGGGTTTTTTTTTTTTTTAAATATGAAGTTCTCCATTTATTTTATATGGAGAAAAAAAACTTTTTCGTAGAAATGGTATAGAATTTCTGAAAATCAATATTTTTCGATCCGAAAGCTTCACTTCTCTTTAGTAGAATTCCAGTAACTATATCAAATTATTTACTTAACCGTTTTGTAATTATAACTATTTTTTGTTGAATTTTTTTTATGATTTTCGGGAGACCTATAAAAATAGTATCTATTTATTAAATAATGGTTAAATAAACATTTGGATTTTGTGACAGAGAGAGAGAGAAAGTGTTGTTTCGCCATATAAAATACATCGGAAACTTCATGGACTTTGAGGTAGTTTTAACTATAATTTTTTTAACAAAAAAAAAATACGGATATTATTTTTTCCATTTCGAAAAATCCTATGGGATGAGATCTTCACATTTTAAACATTTTTCCTCCCACGTGTATTTTTGGGCCACCCTAGTGTACTACAAACTTTTTTATGGTACGGTCTAATGTTCATAAATATTACTTTTGTATGCACATAAATATCTATATTGTTGGTAGTGTGGGCCTATCAGCTGGCTTGTTTGCTGGTTAATGCTTGTGTTCATAGAATTAGACACGGCAATTATTTTTGCAATACAGCTAATTTGGCAGTGATTCCAAGCGAATTTCGTATCTTGAAATATGCATACATATGTATTTGAACTTCTTTTATGACACTTAACGTTTAAAAAATGCACTAATTTTTTATAAATTGTTTCCTTATTTCTATTTTAAGGTTTGGTTTCAAAATCGTCGTGCTAAGTGGCGCAAACGCGAAAAATTTATGAATCAGGACAAAAACGGATATCTGCTGCCCGATCAAGGTTGGTAGTTTTCCTTTCTTTATATTATTTAAAACAGATTTATTTTCTTTATCTGAACCTCTTAATCTGTTTATTATTTTTTAACTAAGTACTTCACGCTTCTCATTTCACTTTTGTTCATGCCATTATTTATAACAAACTGCCCACGCGACTTGATTTATGCCCAAATTGACGTTAATGTAATTTTAATTACCTTTGCTTAAGTTTTTTGCTCAACAAAGAATAACGTTTTCCGATACGCATTATTATATTTATTAACAAATTATGTACTACCGTCTTGCTGTTTAGTATATTCAAAATTTACTATGTATTTACTAATTTTCATTAACATCGCATGCAATGCAAAAAAAAAACGCGTTTGACATTCCTCCATACCTCCACTAATGAATTCAATTTCAATTCCGTTTCCCTTACAGGCTTGCCCGATTTTCCGCTTGGTATTCCCCTTCCACATGGCATCCCCGGCCACCCAGCCACATTGCCACCTGAGTTTTGGCCACCACATTTTGCCTTACATCAGCACTTCAATCCCGCTCTGTTGCCACCCAGCCTTATGCCGCACTACAAATTGCCCAATTTCCATACGCTGCTCTCACAATACATGGGTTTGAGTAATTTGAATGGCATCTTCGCTGCTGGCTACCCGCAAAATCTATCCTTACACTCTGCCGCACAAGTTAGTCCGCCGTGCAGTAATAGTCCGCGTGACAGTCCACCTACTCAACAACAATCTGCAGCGGCGCTCGCGTGTCTGGTGCCCACATCAATGGTGGCGGGTGGTGGTGTGACGTTGACTTCATCGGCCGCAGCCTCGCCCAAGAGTCCCATGGCGCCAAGTGTGGCGAGCAGCGCTTCAACGCCTGTATCGGTGGTGACCAAAACTGAGGAATGAACATAACTGCGGCGAAGTTGTTGTGCGGTGACAGTTGAAGGCTGAGTGCAAATCTTTTGCTGGGCGAATAGGCGTTGTACATACATATAGATATGTATACATAAATCGGTCATACGTGCCGTATAAGTATTTTAATTGCTAACTAATTTAATTTGTAAATATATTCAATAAATAATTTAAATGCCGCATGTAGTGCTAAGGGTTTGTAAGTTTTAAGGACAGAATAAAAAGTGATAACGACTTGCTTGCTTAAGGAAGAAATGTACATTTGTATTTTAATGAGCATTTAAAGAAATGAAAGTATGCAAATAATTCATGCAACATACATTTATATGTACGTACGTACATATATGCGTAGATCAGATACGTGATTTAATTACTTAACCGATTGATTGCCAAACACGAAAAGAATGAACATCAATGAAGTAGTGATAAATTATAAGAATTATGAATAGACTAAAGTTATTGTAGATATATAAGTACACAAACAAATATAGAAAAAATATGCGTACGTAGAGTACATAATAAAGTCAAAATTTAAAGTTTACACAACAAATGTTTTGGTTTTTTTATTTGAAAGACTCATATTGTGCGGCGGTGCGTCCCATTCTATTTTACGGCATCACGGGGTGGTGGCCCTCCGTAGATAGATCTACAAGAAAAGGCAAACTAACTAAGGTTCAAGGATGGCGTACATGATGATCACGGGGACGCACAGTGTTGCGACTATATGGAGGCAGATAGAAAAAAGTCATGGTGACAGTTGATGAAAAAAACCGGTTGGACTTAGAGAGGGAAAAGCAAAAGTCACAAATACCACATTTCACATTATTTACTCACCCCCCCCCTTCTTCACGAACGATACATTTCCAAAGAAATACGGGAATCGGCGCGAAACCGAGTAATCAGTTAAGCTGCCTTTAGCGATTAACCCATTAAACTAAATGTTTCTTTTTCAACTGTAATCAATTATTTTAACATCGTGGAATATTCAGGTGAAGGTATTTATCATTTATTTGGTACTTTCCTATTTTCTTACCAAAAAAATTACTTTGAAATTTAGATGCTAAAGATTATTAGTAAAAAAAGTGTGAGAACCGGACCGTCAGGTCTTGAAATTAGACAAATGTTTCAGAGAATTTTATGTAGTTTTAGAATGCATAATTTGATCTTTGCGCGCGACTGCGCAAATGTATGTAATTTTTGATTTTCAGCCTCTTTTTGCATAATTTCGCGAAAAGAATTTTTCGAACAACAAAAAAATCTCTCCAGACATTGGGAAAAAGCGAGTATTTACGCCTAAGTCATTTTATAATATAACCTTTATTTTCTGGGAGTGAAAAGCAGGGGGAAAAATTAACCAAAATTTCATCACATTTAACGACTGGGCCCACATTTTTTGTGAGTTTTGGACGTTATAGTGATCCAATCTTCCCCATTTTTTATATTTAGGTTTTTCTAATAAAAGAGAGAGCACAAACTAAATTTCATCGCAATCGGATGAAATTTAATTTTTCCGCCCCCAAGAGTAGAAGGCGTGGCAATTATTCCATCTTTACCAAATTTCCTAATTCACTATTTCTAAGTAAAAATGGAGCACATGTCAAGTTTCAGTGAAATTAGTGCAGGTTTACTATTATTTCCACTTGCCTCCATATAGTCGAAACAATGTGGGGCGTTACCCTCAGCGTCGACTAAAGCCCTAGAGACCTTACTTCACTTTCTACCTGTGGATGGAAAACTACAGGAAAGCTGTAATGCTATTAGACTAAACGCACTGATTAAGTGGAGTGACACAAGATTCGGACACTATAATTCTGTAAGATCTTCCAGCGGTCTTTAGGCGCCTGGAAAACACAGTCCCTCCCACTGGATTGATGAATCATTTCTAAACAAGGATTTCCTCAAAGGGTGAATGGGAACAGGATTCAGCCCTGTTCTCTTAATCCGACTCAGCAGTCATCTGAACTGGCGGATCCTAGTTGAATTTGAAGGAAGGAAATGGAGTATACTCGCAAGATCTCTCACTTAGCCTCATTTTTCGTCTGCCCGGTCTTTGCAGCGTTTTCCAAGCTGAACTTAGGGCAATCAATGAACCTGCAAGATGGCTGATCGATTCTTCCATTAATTTGTATGCAGTAGCTATCTTTTCTGATAGCCAGGCAGCAGTCAAAGCATTTAATTGTGACAAATCGTCGTTGAGTATTGTCCTGGTTGACGTGGTTCAAAGTTATGCGGTAACATACATAAAAAATAAAAAATAAATAAAAAATAAAAATATTCCGACGAACTGATTACCTCCTCCATTTTTGGAAGTCGGTTAAAACCCTCGATCGATTCGGAAAAAGTTCGGGAACAACATATGTCTTTTATATTAAAAAACCATCGATAGTTTCAGTCGAACGCCAAGGACTTTTCCAACTGCAATTAAACTCAACCAGTTTGGATAGTAAAAGCACCACTTAGTAGCGGACGGAATTGCCCATTGATTATTGGGTTACAAATGGCTGAAAATGAAGAGACTTCCTTTAGTATGCAATATGCAAAATGCATTTCGTTTAGCCATACATCGGCAGAATCATTTGACCAGGGATTCCCGCGGCATCCCGAACAAATAATCTAACATTTCCGCCCAGAGAAAGCGTGAGACGTTCATTTACTTCATTGATTTCAGTTCTTGTAGCATAAGGGTTGTTGTAGACATTTCATTTCATAAATGTTTGTGAAAATCGATGAGTCGGGCGTTGTCTGGTCATTTGAGTTTGATTTGAGTCAAAGCGACAGCCATCTTCTTTTGCACGTTGATTTTCTTGTGACCATCGCAAACAACTATCAAGTTCGTTCCATGATTCCTGATGATATAATCTTCGCGCAGTTTAAGGATTTGCTGATAGGTACTTCCGAGAGGCCAGACAACTTTGTGGAACAAGAATCACCCGTCGATGAGAATTTTAAATTCAGCCAAGTTGATGGCATTCATCGGTGGACATGTGAAGGCGTTGTAAAGGTCTAACTTCTTCGATTTCATCATGAGATCCTGATCGTCGAATAACGCGAAGTGGAAGAGGGCTAATTCATGATGTAATGCTAGGGTGTCTAAATCACTGTCGTTCTTCGTGATTGCTGTGAAATGCTGGAATATTTATTAGGGTAGTATCGACCGTTAAAAGCTCGTTGTCAATCACAATTCCACGTTTATTTGTAGAAATAGATTTATCACGTGTCCAGCGTTTCTTCTTTACGTTTGCAGCATTAATTCCAAGCATCAAAGTCATTCCAATGTCAATCACCTTATCACAACCGCGTTGAACTCCAGCACTGAAGTCGTCGCCAATGGACATCAGTTGGCCAGTATCAACAGCTGTAGAGTGAGCCACTCCACCAACTTGATGTAATCTTAGGTATCCTTGATTATATTCCAGAGAATGTTTCAAATCCTTCCATGACTTCATAGGCAATCGGAAATCTAAGTATTCACCTCGCGATGGCTCCTTCTTTGTTCATTCTATGGCCATGAGCCCCCTGAAATTTTCATATTTCTCCAGATGCCAGCCCACTTCTTAACAGATCGTCGGATAGTAAAATTACCTTCGATTGCGAATTTGTGTTATTCTTCAGGACTTATCTCTTTGCGCAACTCAGGTATGTCCTGCAAGTAGATGTATTTGAGCACATTTGGCATAGGCCAAATGACCAGCAGCAGGAAAGAAAGGCAGCATGTCTTGTACACATTGGAGATGGAGTTGCCAGTTTCCCAGACAATCTGCTTCAATGAACTGCAATATTAATGTGATAACATCGAAAAATTGCAGCCACAACCTTAATGTGCGCCCAACGTCTGCAAGATCATCGATAGCACGCGACAGCTCTGTCACAATGTGAGTCAGATTTCCATCTTGGCTGATTTCTTCCAGTATAAATGGCTGAATCGAGAATTCCTGGAAATGTTCTGTTATATGGCGTCCAAATTCGCCGCATGACAAGCAATGATCTTGCCTACAGCTGTATGAACTAGAAGATAACCTCTTATTGCTCCACTGAAGGCATGGCCATTCAGCATGTGGTCCACGGTATCGCTTGCAAAATTCATCGTTCCAAGGGCTCCAAGCAATGACGTCAGGCGATGGTGGCCTCCTAGTCTCACAGGCACAGGATGTTTGTATCATTGGCGACAATTTCGCCAACTAACAGCTGTTAAGCTAACCTGGACACAAAGCACATTATCGTGATCGCTCTGGGCTCGGAATGGTTTAAGAGCTTTTAGGGTGGGCTTTGGGGAAACCTTCTCCTGTTGACTATAATGGGTATTTGTGCTCACCCACAGTCAACATGTCCTGGAGAATTATTTACTGGAAAATTTCACCAAAAGTCTTCTCAGATAAGATCTGTACACGAAGAACATAAAATTCTGTAGAGAAAATAACAAGTAAATCTCCTAAATGTATCGTCATTTAAAGTACAAAACCGCGTATGTGAGGCTGCATAAATTATTTTGAAGATTTATTTTATTTTAGAATTTATTTATTACAAAACTAGCAAATACCCGGCGTACTCACTGCGCCTTAAAAGTATATATCTTAGTGTTGCTTGACACCCGTATTGTAATATTTCATTTGTTTGACAAATTTAATTAAATAAAAATTTTCAAATAGGTGGCAACCCTTCTCAAAAATATTTTCGGTAGTAAACTTTTCTAAACTTCATGAGTATGCAATATTTAATTTATCTTATCAATTGAATTAAATTAAAATTTTCAAACATGTCGCAACCTCCACAAAAATATTTTCTTAAATCACTTTCTTTAGATAGCCATATTGCAAAATTTACTTAAACTGCAATTTTCAAACAGGTGGCAACTCTCTAATTTTTCTTCTTCCTATATTTTGAGTTAGACCGCTAGCAATACATCATTGAAGACTGTAATCAATTTTATGCATTAGTTTCCGCGTGACGCGCGTACAAACATACAGACAGACAAAAAAATATAACAATTATTGATTTGGCCTCTATTGCTCTAATAAAGACTCCTTTTAATTTTACAGACATCGGCCTGTTACAATTTTATTATATGTATAGATAAGATACACATGCATGTACATATATATATACATATGTACTTATGTAAGTATGTACTTTCATTATGCTTCACCAGGTATGCACACTATAATAAAAAAAAGGAAAGACAATTACTTGAAAATTTTCCAATTGCAACTTTTACCGGAAAGCCGTGAGAATGAGGGTTAAAAGCAGAGGAAAACGAGTATGTAGGACTCATGCGGCGTTAAATACAATACTGTCTGACTTAATTATTGCACCGCACAATTATTAAATATTTTTCCAACGTCTTGGCGGCTGCATTCTTTCTGGTTCAAGTGCACAGCGGGATAAAGTGGCAAAGGATATAAAAAGTGGAAATGGGAGCGATACAAGTTTCTATTGATGTGCATGTATGAATATATACATAGTTTTTGGTTATAATTATGTAAAGAATTATGAAGTGGTAAGAAAAATTCATTTAAGATGCTCATAATGTAACGGAGTAAATGTGAGTTAATTACAGTATGGACTGATGTATAGAAACATGAGGGCAATCACCAAATGAAAGCAGATACAAAGTAACTTCCTTGAGTGAACTCTTGTTCACACATACATATGTAAGTGTAGATAAATTAAAAATTGGGTTTGTCTTACTTTAGTATGAGAATTTTGCCTCTAGTAAGGCGTCCGTAATGTTAAATATCTCACCTGCTTCTCGACCGTTTGATTGGTTCCCTGGATTCAGGGAAATTCCTGTCAACTGCTTAGCCGACGAGCTGGCAAAGAGGGGGGCGTCAATTCTGCTCAAAATGCGGGCATACCTCTAACCTCCTGTAGACACATACTAAAGGCCGAACTTATCTGGCAGATATATACCAGGTGGGCTGTGGTATCGAAGCGGGCTTTTCCAGCCTAGTGGAATTTCTTGAATATCGTAAAAACAATATTATACATTGATCTCTTATTTAAAGTAATTTTGTATTTGGATTTTGTTTGGCTCCTCCGCGAGGGTGCCGACTGGTAATGGGTACAACAGAGTGACGCTGTGCGAAGTAAGAACGGTATCCAGCTAAGTTCCGGCTGATGATCAACCAGCCTGGGCCGCTATAATGCGGAAATGAACTAAAAATCCTAGTATAAACTTGGGGAGATTTACTTGTACGAAACACATTTGTATTTGCATACAAGCATATGAAAGCTTTATTTGCAAAAATTTCATATTAGAAATTATTTATACACACGCACTTCTCAACTGCCGCAGAGAAAAACCTACTAAAGTAGTTAATTGCTGGCAGCCCCAATCATACTCAACACT
>NW_023458561.1:23835154-23860876 GCF_013731165.1 Rhagoletis pomonella
GCAAAGTAAGTGCCGATAGTCTCAGATTCCGCTTCATAAAAGCAGCTTCTGCAGTCGGAGTTGTGGGGTACTGCTAACCGCTCTGCGTGTTCCCCCTTAAAGTATGTGACCGATAAGTATTTCCATTTCTATAATAGTATCTCTCCTTTTCAAGTAAATATAGAAGCTCTAGCGGTTTTCTCATGTCCCACTCTGGCCAAATGAGTTCCCTTATATTCTGAAATTCCCTTTTATTCAGCTTCCAGGAAGCGAGCGACATGCCTTTACGGCCGCTTGACTGTTAGAGTAGATATATATTATATTTGTTGTGCCAACTACTATATGAGGTAAACTGTCAGCAGTTTCTTGTATAGCCATCAGTTTGGCCTGAAAGACACTATAATGGTCTGAGATGCGGAGAAATGAAGTCAACCCTAGTTGTTCACAGTATAAGTATTTCTAAGCGGAATGCTTCACAGAGTACTAGGTGAATTGGGTTCATGAGCAGAAAGCTGCGGGCTCAACGTAAATCCCTCGAAGACCGAACTACTATTATTCACCACAAGGATAAAGATTCCTAATTTTAACCTACCTTCCCTAATTGGGCATACTTTTTCTTTTTCTCCTTGCGCTAAATATTTCGAAGTTACTCTCACAACGAAATTAAACTGGAAAATGAACACAGAGCATAGAATAAAAAGGCCAATAGTGCTCTGTATTCCTGCAAGAAAATGCTGGGCAAGAAGTGAGGCCTACGACCTGATTCGCCCAATTACTGCATACGGTTTGGTGGAATAAACTATGTACATACAATATTAGGCAGGGTACAAAGGCCAGTCTGCAATGTGATTACAGGGGCGATCAATTCATGTCAAACGGAGGCACTGAATGCCATCTGTCATTTGCCACCGATTGATCTCTTTATTAAGGAAAGTGCCTCACAGAGTGCCCTGAAGTTGAGAGAACTTAGACTGTGGAAAGGACGTAGATACGTACGCGAAAAATCTGACTACTTCTGTACTTCGCTTCTCTTCAAGAAAAACTTCAGCATGATGTTACCACTAAGGAAGGATTGGAAGAAGTCTATTTTTACTGAAAATTCAGCTGATCTCCAAGAGTTCCGAAGAGTCTATTCGACTGCCGAATTCGGCCAGTGTTTTCATGCGGAGTTCTTTGCCATCAAAGATGTGTGATAAATAATTTTAGCCTTGGCTCTGTAAGCAACACATCCAGCATTATATAATAGTGCAGAGAGAACGTTATGACTTTAGCTGATAAGCATCTCGTTACACTGAACTGGGTGACGGGGCACAGCAGAAGTCATGACAATGAGATGGCTGACGAGCTAGCCAGGAACGGGTCGGATCTGGAGTCTCAGAGGCATTAGAAGTTATTGTGCCTCTGAGCTATGTATATCAAGAGACGTATCTCTCATCACTGGAAAAAGTGGGTAATAAAACGTGGAAAGGCCACGTAGGGTCTGCAGGAGTCTGTCTTATAAAACTCAACAAGAGGGATTGATCTCGACTAACTGCCAATTACACAGGGCACTGGGCCATGGGAATCCAGCATAGATAAGACTAGAATTGGGACACGACACCTCTTGTCGTAGCTGTAATTCACCAGATGCAGAAGAAACGGTGGAACTTCTGATCTGTAATAGCCCAGCACTACGTAGGACTAGAATCATGCTCCTAGCCAAACCCTGCTACTGCGGTTGAAGAGACATACATAAGTGATATTAACTCACTACGACTACTTAAGTTCTTGATTTGAGAGAAATACCCAACTTCTGCTGGTTTCCTTTCGTGTTTTTATTTTCAGGTTAAAAAGCGAGTATTGATTTTAAAACGGCACGCATAAGTGCTAATTGTAGTTTTTCAACTCGCTATTTGAACTAACCAACCAACCAGCTTCTTCGCCTAACCTGGCAATAAGCTTGAATTCATCAATGTACAACCGAACTCATTTTGACCACCGTACCCTTCAAAGCCAGCACTAGCAATGAGATTACCACCAGGAATGAGATAAGTCAAACCATTATTGAAGTGTGAACACGTGTTTCTAAGTACATATGTAAGTATGTAGTTTGTAAGTATGTACATATATGCCTTATGAGTCACGTCATATTAAGACTAATTCAAATATTAACACGATATAATATAAAATATATTTCATATTTGTATGCAGCTGATAGACGAAATTCTTAAGAGTATTTGATGTTCAGATGAATTGGCGCTCACAACTCATTTCGATGCTATTCCGAATGTGAGCATTGATTTGTAGATATGTACATAAATGTGTGTGCGCACCCGTTCTCCAACTGATTTTATTTGGTGGGCTGTAGAAATCTCAATTTCTGCTAAGATGACAAAATTAAATTCCATAAGCAAATAATAAAGTGAGCGCGCGCTCGACTTACTTGAGTCTGAATTGAGGATTTGCCTGCCGACATGCTCGCCAGAAAAGAGCAGAGGTATTCAAATATCCTTTAGCTATCGCAAAAGAGACGGATGTTCTAAAGGCCACAATTGTATATAAAACTGCGATTGACTACATACTGGATGTATAACGAGGATGGATTGGGAGTAGAAGCCGCTCGCTAGACACATCTGCCTCTCTGGCTGGGCGGCGTGCGTGTACGCGAAGGTAATGCCGAAAATTCAATAAGTTCAAGTAGCTCAGCGTTTTATTTGAAGAATCGGTACTCTAGTGGGCTGTCATGCCACAGGCGCTACAGGAGGTCCAAAAGCAACAGAATATCAGAATAACTCATCTAATGTGTGCACACAAATGTACATACATATGTATGTATGTATGAATGTAGAAAGTGCCGGCAAAGCCAAGTTATTGGGTATTGGTGTTGCACAAATGCAAGTGTGTGTGTGTGTGTGTGTGTTTTTGGAGGTGATGTAATGAATGAATGCACTCTGCGGGCTACAAATATATGAATTTTATCAAGTGGACTCAAATGTGCTCACACTTAATAATGCACTCACTTCCTTAGCTGAGTTGTGCTGAATTGGAAAATAAAGGGTTGGTACTGCTGCTGCTGTAGCCTTTTGTATATGCTGGAATTAAATACATACTTACATACAAGTAAGTACTCAGAAATTTGTTAGGCTTTTTCTTTCTTTTTTTTCGTAACAGAAGGCGTATTTATGGCACTTGAAAACAATTTTTTTTTTTACTTTTTTCAATGCCTTCTTTGCCATATTTTCGATTATTAAAATGTGTAACCAACATTGAAATTTGCGTCAAGTACCTCAGTCGGCAGTCTTGTGTCATTGTGCTTATTCGATTTTCGCTTATATCCGTAAGCAGAGGCGTAGAGGAAATCAATTGATTGGGAGAATGTTTAGTAAAATTCTTTTTCTTTTTTATTGGCGCTGTAGCCGCCTAAGCGACTCTGGCCGAGTCTAAAACAGCACGTCAGTCGTTGCTCTTCTGTGCCAACTGATGCCAATTGGAAATGCCCAGTGAAGCCAAGTGGTCTTTCCAACACAGAGGAGGCCTTCCTCTAGAAATGAGTAAGTACATATTATGATTTTTTTTTAGAAGGGTTTATGAACCTCAAGACCCTTCTAAAATAAGTACAATGTCTGTGAATGTAAATGCAGGAACAATGAGTTGATAGAGTATACTTGAGGGTATTAAAATTTAATCAAAGCTTTTACATGCACAAGACACTCTCACGCAAAGTGTAGCGAAAATGAATAATGTATCAAAGTAAATGAAATTTGTGTTTAATATAAAATATGAAAATTTTATTTTTTAATATATCATATCTCCCATACAAATTTATATACATATACATACATAATTTGCAATTTAATTTCCTTGTTTTATCTCAAATTACACATTTCATTCAGAAGAGTTGTTTCCCTCCCCCCCAATTCAAGGCAGCAGTTGCAGTGCATTGCAATAAGTGAATTCATGCGCATCCTTGTTGTCGCCTTATTTGCTGTCTTTTCATATTTCTCAGTTATAAATTCAGTGAATACTGCGGTAATTAAACAAGTTAAATCCGCTCAAAAGGTACTTACAGCATATTTCATTTCGTTGCGTTTTGTTCGTAACGTTGGCTTGGATGGAAAATTTATAAATGTAATATGCATACATATGTATGTATATATAAGGCCGAGCTGTTGTTTATTTGTGGACTCATGCATGTGCACATATATACATATGTATGTATGTACGTATGAATGTGCTTTTTATAAATGCATATTACGTTGCTCGGCGCTTGTCCTACTTACTTTTGCTGGCGCGTTAAGTGGAAACTCACTTAAAAAATTATTTAATTCATCAAAAAGTTGTCAACGAAATACGAGTAATTACGAACTTGTTTCATCATTTGGATGGTATTCATTATACAAGAGGATAAGCATTGCAATAAAAGATACGGCTGGGGGAAAGCGAAAAGGGATAACAAGTAGTTAATACTTTGAGGACTGTTAGTTGATAGTTAGCAGCAAATTATCAGCCAGAAGGGGAGACTTTGTTAATTTCGACTCATGTAAAAGAAGGTATGTACGTTATATATAATACATATGTAGATACATATGTACATATCGTTCATTTACTAAAAAGCTGCCGACACCTCAAAAAATTTAAATTTCGGGCTAATGATGCTGAATTACTGTTTCCATTTCTCACAAATGCTTCTACCTGAGAAATAATTGAGCGTAATTTTGAACTAATTTCATTACATTTATTATACCAGAAGTTGAAAACCATGGACATTGACAGAACAGGGATAGTAGTTAAATACAGGATATATACTGATTCCCAAAGTGGATCCACATTGGTCTACGAGAGACTCGACTGGGATCTACGTTGGCGTGGAAAAAGAATGGGGGCTCACAAGTTTTATGTGGGGGTCCACGAAAATTTATTTTATCAGGTTTCCATAGTAAAGAACAGAAGATAGAAAGAACAAAAATTTTGGCAACCATCAATACAGGCAGATATTACATTGTTCAAAAAAACTTAAAAGAGCAAGAAAAAATTTCAAACTTTTCGGTGCTTTTTCACAGCGCATATTTCGGTAAAAAATAGTGGTATTGAGACTGTAAAAAATTGTTCAGATTTCATGGCTAAAATTTTTTAGGAGCTACAGTTCTCATGCAATCCTAACAGATAGCGGGAAAAAATAATTTCGGATTGTTTTTTTTTTTTGGCCCACCGGTTTGAAAAAAAATTCACAGTAAGGTCGACATATGCATCAGATAGCCTGTTTATTAACTTTTAATTTTTTTTTAAACCTCCCTAATATGGTTGACTAATGTATTTTAAGACAGAGTTCGCAAAAATTCTCACTAGGGAAAAAATTTTGCCTCTTCCTCCTCATTTCATCAGCAATCGTTTTTGATATACTCTTTTGTGAGCTAAAAAAGAGCGCTTTTTAACTAAATTTATCTTTAATATATCTCGGTTTTTCGCCGCAATATTTACCTCACGCTCCCAAGCCACTCAAAATATTACTACCCTGTGGGGAAAATCTCTAGTTCTGAACTGATGCGCTTCTGGTACATTTAGACCCAGTACTGGTTCGCGATAAATCTCTTTTGCATGCAAGCAACTGGCGAATTTAACATGGCGATGTCCTAGAAAGTGTCAATTGCCCCCCGCTGCATCCCTTTTTCGATAGTTCCGAACTAGTCCTAAATTCTATAGTTCCGAACCAGTTCTAAAATCGACAGACGAAAGAAAAAAGTATCATGATTTTTCAATCTTTTTGGTTCTTCCGTGTGTGCGATTTTAAGTTATTTTGGAAGAAATGTGTTTTCAATTTGAAATTAAATTAGTTTGAATGATTGTAAGAAATGTACGTACACATACCTTTAGCCGTAGCTGAGTTTGCTCGCTGTTATTTCTTAGATTCCAGACTGTCCCAAGATGTTGAAATGTTAACACAAACTTTAGTTTTGTATTACCGAGCTATGAAAAAGCATCTGCGAAGCGCAGAATAGAAGCGTATTTGAACGAAAAAGCCGCCGAACACATATCTATGTAAAGTAAACAAGCCCCCCGCTACCACCCTTATTCGATAGTTCCGAACTTGTTCTAAATTCGACAAACAAGATCTAGTTCGTTCTGCACCCCTTTTTCTATAGTTCCGAACCATTTCTAAATTAGTCACTTTAGATATCGATTTCTAGTGAAAAAAACTGAAAAAAATTAGTATTTTAAAAGTACCACTTTTCGCCGATTTCGTTCTGGTGGAGTTCTAGTTCATATCGGTCTAGTTCCTTTTTGGCGATAAAGACCTAGTACGGAACTAGAAATTTTATTGTTCCTTTCTCGAATCGGGGTAACTTGGTAATTTGAACACATTTCAACGTGCGCCGAAAGCTGAAATCAAGCTAAAACGATCTGATCATGTGCATTGGCCTAAAAATGATAAAATAAACAATTGGGTATCATTGCTGGAAGTCTCCTGAAAAAAAGGCAGAGGTTTCCGATCGAAAAATACTGATTTTCAAGAAAATTTTTCCCCCATATAAAATACATGGAAAACTTCATGGGCTTTGAGGCAGTTTTAAATATAATTTTTTAGACAAACAATACGGGTAGTCTTTTTTTCAGTTAGAAAAACTCTAAGGGTTAAACATTTAAAAGAGCTTTTAAGAGCTTCCACAAGCTTTTCGAGACCAATTATGATCACAAGAACTTTGTCGCATTGCAGGGGTGTAGGTGGATTCTGTGATGGTTGGGATAGCTATCTTGATCGTGGATTGCTGTAACTCGTTAACCAAGATCCTGGCTTACAATTAATGTGCAAACATATTTGTATTTCCGAAAAGTGCAAGAGAAACATAAAAATGAATTACAACTTTCTCAAAATTAAATATTTTTTCTACTCAGAAATAGCCTTAACTGTGGAGAATAAATACAGATCAAAATATGAGCAATCAGATATTTTAATACTAGACTTTTCAATAACGCCGACCAACAATGAATGCAAGTATTCAGAACACGAAAATCGTCTACAGCTCACTAAAATATCGAATATCCTTTCCTTGACGATTACAGAAAAATTAGAAAGTGAAACCGATTATTATTTTTTAAATGATACATATTACCCGCCAACCAGTAATGAAAAAACATTACCGTCAATTGTTGTCACGCCGTAAAACTCAATTTTAAATTGCAACAATTTCTAAAGTGGCTGTAAATAACAATTTAAGAAACAAGCATATACACGCACTCGAAATGTGTACGAGTAGTATAAACAAAAGACACAAAAGTCGATTTCCGTTTGAGTCGTTGAAATGTGTCTAAGGATAAGACTAGAGGAGGGTTGTTGCGACGTGGCGCACCGCGGCGTTGTTGTGTAAGCTGATACTTTGACAACGTGCACCTTTTCCTAAACAAAATCAAAAGACGCCGATCGTACAAACGAGTAGCTAGCTGTTGGCTACCTTTCACGATCGCCAAGTGCTCTTAAGCGCCTGTCTGGTTGGAAAATCCAAAACAGTGAAAATGAAAAATCAGACAAACGTCAAATTGGAGCGTTGGTTGTTAAGTGTTGTTTAAGAAATTTTCCGCAAATCTGGACTAAAGAATTTCTGTTGTTATTAGTGCAGCTGATCAGGATCAAGATACATATGTACATATTTGATATCTCCATTTAACATCGAAATTTCGGCAATATTGATTTGATTGGCTGAAAATGAGTCTTTATTTTTATCTAGATTGCTAAGCTGGACATGTGATTAAAAAAATAGCAACTGAGGTATTTAAGGTACTTATGCAGTGACCGCTTGACAATGGGGGTAATAATGCCTGTACGTGGATTTTACGCTAAATGAATAAATAATTGCTAAAATGGGTTTTCCGCTAGATTTAATTTGTGTACACGTACACATAGTATTACCATTCAATATAGCACTCACAAGTTGAAAAAAATTCCACACAGGATAAAAATGGTACCATGCTGTTAAGAAAACTATTTTAATAAAATAAGAAAATGTTGTACATATCTCTCAATTTGGCAGGAAATGTTTTTAATTAAGTAAAAGCTATGTATTGGGAATTTCCGCATCGCTGCTACTAGCTAGCACTGATGCACAAATGGACAAATATAGAAATATGGTCGTAATTTGTTGATTACACCGCGGTGATTTTAAAAATGAAATCGTTCTTTTTTTGCACCGGCTACCAATTTTGAAAATCACGGGTTTTTAGGAACGATTACCAATTTAGAGAAAAGCGGAGCTGATCACGCCCATTTTTAATTTAGAAAGCTATTTTTTGCATAAAGATTTCTCTTTCAGTTTCCATTTTTTTGGAAAATACTATATTATGGGAAGTGGGCGTGGTTATTAGCGATTTCAAAATTTTCCAATACTTTTCTTAGTAATATATACTATGAAAAATATTTTTACCATATTTTTATGAATAGATTCATTGAATGATTTTTGAGATTCTAGGGATCCACCAATAGTGGTCGTGCCTTTTTTTTTAATTTGTTTAAAACCAAGTTTCTTACTAAAATATTAATTTATACATATATGAAAATTTAGCGAGTTCAGCAGTTTTTTGAAAAGTGCCGTTTTTTATAAATACCGTTAATGTTTATTGTTCGATTTCGCGTATTTCATCTTCTTATTAATGTGTGGAGAGGCTACTTTTCGTAAATGTGCTTTGAATTTTGTTTTTTTTTTAACAAAAACCGACTTAATTTTTTATTTAACCGTAATAAAAGAAATGGGCGTGATCACTGTGCTTCTCTCAAAACTGGTAATCGCTCCTAAAACTCGGGTTGTTCAAAAATGGTAGTCGGAACAAAAAACCATTTCATTTTTAAATTGCCGAATGTGGTCGTTTTTGACTCAGATCACTATCAAATCTATCAAAAGTCTCTGACGCATGACGCATGAGTCATGGCGCAACTTTGTTCCAGAACTAACCTCGACATACGACATATGAAAATGATACGGACGGCTGTAACTCTGATTTGACATGTATTACACCCGAATCTATTCATCTAGCATATCTCCCCTATAGTCCAATCCCGTCGAAACTTCTCGTTCTCGAAGTCCTGCATTAGGTTAGGTTAGCGACAAAATGTAACTGAATTGAGCGATTTAGACAGGGATTTCGTATGCTCCTACAACAACAACAAGGTAGTTTTTACGAATCGATAGAGGGTGTAAGTGTCTTTTGTCTGTTCTTAGACCAGTGAGACTCAGAGAGCGGGTTTAGGTCTATTAGCAGACGCGACTAAAACAATTTTCTCAGGATAAGCTTTCCAAAGCTTTATATGAAATTTGTAGTGACGCACACAAGGTAAAAAAAAGCTCTCTATCGTCGTCGCTGTTATAAATAAAAAAGTACTTTTTTCTGAAATCTGTTATACCTCAGCAGGTAGCTGCCGTCGGCAAACAGCAGATTCCTTTATTTGGACTATGTTGTTCTACCAGCAAGCGAGTGATATGTTAATGTCTGTGTGAACAAATCAACATGACAAAAAGCTAGAAAACTTGCCAATTATTTCCGTGCACATCCTACAAGATTATTATCGGCTTTTCCCTGTTTCAAGGCCTAATTTATGCAATCATTTGCATCAGGAACATTTTTTTTTTGAACTAGCTTCGGCGAATGAAATTACTTTCAACAAAAAAGTAGTAAAACCTAGAGCAAAGAAAATCCGAACGAAACGAAAACCACTCAACAATAAAAAAATCGCTGCTTGCCGCCAATTGATGGCGGACAATTCGGTTCGCCGGAAATTCGCATTTATTTTAATCGGCGCATGAAAGGTGGCAACTTTTAGAGCTTTTCGACGATGCTACCACTCCTTCACGCTCCACAACTATGTATGTACTTAAACCATCTACATTCTCATACTTTTTTTTTTGCAACCCAACTCATCAACTTGCTACGCCACGTCCACCCAACGCCTTGCCGTCGCATTCAATCAAATGAAATTAATTTGCCACATTAAATGCGCAACGAATGGAATAAACGACGATGGTGCGGGCGGCAAAAGAGGAAGTAAAATAAATGAAATAAAGTGAATTGAAATGAAATTCATTGCTCAAACTTTGCAATTTTCTGTGCGCTTCCTTTTTCCGGCCGACGACAATGAGGCGCGCAACCGCCACTGCCACTGCCACTGCCACCGCTAGTAGCTTTCATCACTTGAGCAAATGAAATTGGCTGCTGTTTGCAAGCGGCGAGTGATTTTTGCGGCGCAGCTATTGACAATTGTCAGTTCTCTCACATTTCCTTCAATTCCCAGCTCATTTAGTGATTTCTTCTTTATACTCGTACAAGTAGTACATTTTGTTGCTTTTTTATTGATTCCACAATGGGTTTGATGACAGAGGGGTTTTTTTTATTGTAATATAAGAGCGATAGAGAAGCGTAAAAAGGAGCGGAAGCAGAAGTTGCCAAGTGAGTGAGATGACAAAAAAAAAAAACAGCAGTGTAGCCTTAGTTGACAGAACAGCCATTGTTCGTCCTTGCTGCCTTTGCTTGTTCTTGTTGTTATTGGTGTTGGTAATAGCACGCCGTTGTTGTTATTGTATTTTCTTTTTTTTTCAGTTACGCTGAGTGCGGAGTGAACGATTAGCAGGCACTTATTTTGGTTAAGAGGCCAATTGAGTTTATTAAATCAAGCGAGATAATTGCCGGCTAAGGTTGCGACCGAAGGGGCAGGATACGGGGAGGATAATATACATATAGCCAAAAAGCGGAATTCAACATAAGTGCGCCAAGTAGGAAAGAAAAGCATATTAGAAACGGCGGTGGAGGTAGGAAATGTTAAAAAGGAAACGAATTTGGAAAAAGTGGGAATTGCTACCGAAAAAAGGACTTTAGATATTCGAATGGGGCGGTGTTAGTAGATGGACTGTATTTTGTATATTGTGGACGCCAAAGGTCGAATTTAAGTTCTACTGAGTAGTATTACGCGGCTCTAAACACCTGGCTTCGGCTTGAAATGCAATTTAGGATGTTTGTTTGTTTCTGTTTTGTTTTGTTCTGGTAAGAAAATGTGGTTAAGGATTAAGGCCTAAATTGGCTGTTCCTTTGAGGGTAAAAGAAATTATTGTGGGTTGTTTATGCCGGCCAGAAATGGACCGTAATGCTTAAGCCTACCCACCCCCAGGGAGGTTCCGAAATGAAAGCGACGATCCCGGGGCCCCAGCCAAAGGCTATCAGTCCTGAGTTGCTGGAGGCTCAACTGGTAGAAGTCTAAAGCTTTCGAAAGTCTTACCAGAGACTTTAACCTGGTACCAGGAGAACAGATGCCTCCCGGAGTGTATTCGTCGACGGGACGAGAAGGACTAGTGACACAAGCAAGGCTTGCAGGACAGGCAAGACAAGCACAGGCAGGAAAAGCACGGCAGCAGTGCCTCTTGGTAGCGGTGACGGTGGGAGTACCAGCGACTCTCCGTAGCAGTAAAGGTGGTAGCAGCACTCAATAATAGCAGCTCTCGACAAAGGTGCGTACATTGCACGAGGGTCATGTACAGCAGAACCCTCCAAGCACACGGTGTTCCAGATCGTCAAAGAAGGTCATTTCGGCCTGTCTGATGCGACGGGGTGTGGTCCTTTTTAGTCTACGTAGACCGAATAAAACGGTATCTTGGGCTACTCGGCACACTCAGTACTCAGTATTCCGAGTAAGCAACAACGTTGTGCCGTCTGCCAAAGGCGACGACGCTGTTTTATGTAGACGGAAGCATAACTCGGTTGTGAAGTACGCCGAGTTAGTTATTTGGTGCGCGCAAGTGAGTTAGCGAAGATTCTCCGTGTGTTAGGGCGCATACATAACCCCCTACATTAAAATTCCAGTTCCCATATTAAATTTTTTTTGAATGCCCATACATATGTATGCATATATTTATAACAATTTTTAGCCATAACAACGTGATATCCTTCGAAAACTATCAAAAGGCACTATAACATGCTTAATTTCATACACATTAAATAAAACCAGCGGCAATAGTTACAGACAATAAAGGCAATTAATTGACATTAGCAACATAACTACATACATACATACTATACATAACAATTCTTGCAACACCTGCCAGCTAGCGTATGTGCGAGCTTGGTAATTAAATCAATAAACTTGATAATGCCATACAAAAGGAAGCAGCAAAGCACGCGATGTTAAAATAACAACAAATGCCTTGTGACAGCATACGAGACAGCAGCAACAAACAAGGGTTAAGGTAAAAGTAAACGCAAGGTGTTGAAGTGATATGCGAGCAGCTAAGGCAAAAGGTAGGCACATTTAAGTATGCCACTGCAAGGTACATACACCTCACTTCAGTTGCATAGGTACACATTTTTTCCGCATATCCGAGCTTATATCAGGAATTTTGGGCATCGGAGAAATTTCTTTTTAATCTGATTTGAAGGATGATAAGGATAGGACTAGATTGCACTGTTATAGTTCTAATTATCCTTTAAATTCTTAAGGTTAAAGGTTTTAAGTGCAATTTTAATAACTTTCCTATACACATAAGGATGCTACACATGTCTGTGCCTATTCAAGTGAATCCAAATAATAAGCATAATTTTTGGGTAGTTTAATAAATAGTGGAATAAAATCCAAAGTAAGCAAGGTGTTTTCTTCATTTTCACCACTTTTCTTTAAAATTAATTATTCTTGTGGAAAATATGTGTACCTATTGAAGTGAAGCGGGCTGTACATACAGACAAAGCGAGTGTAAATATTTATACTAAAACCATATCCTTGGGAACTTCATAGGTTTTAATAGTTACTCGATGATTTATGCTTGCATGTAAATGTTTCCGCCCCCAAAATGACTGAATTCAAATGCAAACAAATTGAGACAAAGTTACGGAAATTAAATTAAAATCAAATGCAAGCAATGTGAACTCACTCACACACCACATCAATACATATGCACACATATGTATAGATATATACATTAGGATGGTCAAAAATAATTAAGGTCGCAATTTTAAATTATACTCCTTTTTTATTTTGAAATGAAAAAATATTTAGACATCGCTCATAGTGCCCAAAGTTTTCTATGTATTTCGTATGGGGGAAAAAAATTTCTTGAAAATGGTATAGAATTTTTGAAAATCAATATTTTTCAATCAGAAAACTTTATTCCCTTCATGAGACTTTCAATAATAAAATCCAATGGATTATTTAACAATATTTTAATATTAACAATTTTTCATAATAATTATAATATTAGATTGGCGCTTACGCATGTGTTAGTGTTTGGCGCTTTGAGCGATCTCCAAATATTTTTTGATTTCGATTTGTTCGATTTGTTCGATTTGGAACACTACCTGAAATACTGACTTTATTTTTCAACATACCCATTGGACCACCCTAATGTACATATGCAGAAATAATTTGCTGACAAGCCCACATTCATATATATCTTGTATTAAAAATATGCAAACATACATATATGCATACGTATTTATGAATATAGTCTAGCATTAACTTAAGAGGGTTGTAGGTTGTGACAAAATGTGTGTGAACCGTTTATTTGTATGACTAACTGACATGACAGCCAGGTGCGATGTGCTCAGCGTGTAGACGAGGTTGATAGTTTCTTTGCATGCGCGCTTAATTCCGAAATGAGAATTATGACCCCAAATTTCTAAATAAATGCGAATATTTAATTGTTAAACGTAAACAAATATATATAAATAACAGGAACACAATTTATTGAATGGTTTTAAGTGCTTTTGCAACAGCTGTTGGAAGTCATGGGTTTTATGCGACAAATATACAAAAATGAAAAGAAAGTGCTAATTTTATTTTGGTAGTTTTTCTTTTCAGTTTTAAAATTGGTTTTTGTTAATTTAAACTCAATTTATCATAAATAGTATAGAGGTTGAAAAAGTACTCACCTTTAAGGAATTTAGCTTAGGTAGCTTTTTTAACATAGAATACGCCTTTAACAACATTCCTCCAGATGCTGTTGTGGGGTCACTTTTCCAAGTGGGGTTGGAGCGGCCTCTGGTGTAGCTTATAAGGCTTCTTGTTGAAAGAAAACCTATCTCATCAGAGTTGGGGGTGCGTCCATAACCAGGCATGCGAGGAGAGGTACCCCTCATGGAGGAGTTCTCGCCTCTACTCAGGAACCTTACAGTAAACTCAATTCTGATGAGACTGCAGAGTACTGGCTGTCACGTTATAGCGTATGCCGACGATATAGCTCTGACAGCAACGGGCAAGCATCTCCAAACGCGAAGCGATCTTTTGCAGAGCGCTCTCTGTCTCGTGAATAGCTGGTCGAGGGAGTGTGGACTTAAGGTCAATTCCACCAATACCGAAATTATACTATTCACGAGGAAATATAAGATACTGCCTTTTCAGCTTCCCTCCCTAAATGGAGTGGGAGTTACGGTCTTAAACTTGGTTAAATATCTCGGTTTAATTCTCGACAAGAAGTTGAATTGGAAGCGGAACCATCTGCATAAGCTGGATTACATTAGTCCAAATTCCTGCTTCGAAAATAGGTTTTCTACCAGAGTTCCAGACAGAAGCGACTGAGTAAACCTCTCGGACCCGGGTCAAAGTTCGGCAATAAAATTTGAAGCGGAATCTACTCTAAAGGCCTCTCGCTAAACTTAAGCAGGTGGCTCTCTGACCACTGCCGCGTTTTTCAGGCCAAACAAACAGCTATAAGGGAGGCCGCCCTATGGCTTAATAATGGCGTATGCAATCCACCAATATTTCTTCTGACAGCCAAGCAGCGATTAAATCTTTACAGTGCAGTAAAACTTCCTCAAAAGTGGCTGCCGAATGCAGAAGTACCTTAAACGAGCTTACGGCGAAAATCACCATCAATGTGGTTTGGGTACCCGGGAACAGTAGAATACCGGGAACTTGCGCTGAAGACGAGCTGACTAAACTACGCTCAGTATACTCAGCGCTTGATGCAGGTGTCCCCCTGTCTTTGAGTAAGCACCGACTGAAATATATTTTCATTTAATTAGCCAACGAACTTCCGTTCCGTTACTAAGGAGATTTGGCTATATAAGAATAGATCCAAAACTCTTATACAAATCGACCGATCGATCGATTATTAGCGCCGTGGTCGGTATAACTACAGGACACTGCCTAATGGGAGCGCATGCTAGGCGAGTGGATTACCCCGCCAACAATTTCTGTCGTGCCTGCGTGACGATGAGGAGGTGGAGAGGGTAGAACATTATCCCTGCCACTGTTCCGCTCTGGCCAGGTCAAGACTTGCTTTATTGAATGAACCTGCTTCTCGATGTTTAGCTGATATCGACTACGTAGACGTCGGCGCCCTTCAACGCTAAGTTAAGGTTACACGATTGTTCTATCATTTGGCAAACCAAGGTAAAGGAACAAGAGCTCGTTTATAGTGGCATCACAATTGGTCAAATTGGCCTATCACCGCAACCTAACCTAACTTAACCTTTTGTATCTAAAGCATGCTATGGCCAATTTTGGAACAGTTTGATATTGTCTGTGCTCAGTACAGTAGAACCCACAGGCTTGAGTTGATGGCCAGTTTAGACTCCCACCAGTCATACGATTAAACCGAATGGGTACGAATAGTCCAGTCCTGAAAGTATTCAACGTGGGGCCCCTTTAGAGGTAATAGAAAAAGATCAAAGCCTCTTCTCCGAATGAAAGACCAGCAGTGGAATTCTGACAGTTGCCGTGCTAAATTTCCGTCGCCAAAACTCTTTAAATGAAAAGTAGTGGGGCCTAAAAGTACCAACATGAAAAGCTAACAAATGCAATGGAATCTGCAATTGGTGCCAGCTGGTACAGAAGAGAAACCAATTTTGTGTTTTATTGAGCGCAGCAAAAATCGTTTAGGCTGTTAAAGCGCCAAATATGAAGAAGAGGCATTATGTATTACTATTGCACTTGCTTTAGATGTAGTAGTTACTTATTCAGCTGTAAATTAAATTCCATTAAACTTGTTTACATATTTATTTACTACAAACCGCTTATAATTTGCATATGAATTTGAATTATTTTATACGAGTATGTGTAAATGATGAGTAGGGTTCATTACGCATCATCGGGGATGATTATTACGTTTGACGGAATATTCTTGTTTTGGCGGTTAATATCAAACTTATCGCGGTATCATAATCATAATTATCTTTCGAAAATGAGTGATGCACTCGTATGATAATATGCTAATCATATTTTAGATTTTGTGTTGACACCGATACTGATGTAACGTGATATACGACATAAAAAATTGAATCGCTCAAGCTTTTGTTCGAATATCAAATATGCAGATTCGAGCAAAGTACATAAATTTATAAATACGGTGGCGAGAATGTAAATAGGGAAGAGCCATTTTAATGAGTTTGGCTATTTTTCTTTGTTTAGAAAATGTTTAATATTTTTGTTTTTTTATGAAAATATAGCTTTCTATCTACAAAAAAATTTAAATACAAATTTTAAAAATTTGGCACGTTGTTCGCCAGTTGCTGTCCAAATAAATCATATACGCTTTACTTTAATAAAGGTTTTACTCTATTTCACGTAAGAACTTTTTCTTAAAGGACTTTGAAATTACAAAGATGTCATTAGTTCAAAAAATGTTAAAAAAAAAATGCACTGCAATGGAGAATAACAATATGGCTGCAAATAAAATAGCAATTTCTTTAGAATTTAATGTAATTAAATTTTTCGGTGCACAAGGACGAATAGGAATTGAATATAATTTATTTTATATTCTAAACTAATTTAGGATGTGGTAGTGTACATATATATTAGTCCTTAACCTACACATACTTTTTCCAAAAATAACTATAGGAAATTTGCAAGATATTTCAACATAAAGTTTGAAAAGGACATTTTCAGTCCCGTCTTGTTCATATGCAATAAAAAACTTAAGTTTTCCTTAAATCTGCAGAATTTTCTCTTTCATTTGGTGCCAATATTGTTATCTTATATTGCACTGAATTTAATTTATTTTATTTGCACTAATCAAATTTTTGAAATTTCAAACTCCTTTAAAAAAAAGGGACCGAACATAACAGTTATTGATGAAAACTGTCATGGAAAATTTCACTGTGAAAGTAATGTTCTACAACTAAGTGATGCATACCAATCGATTTCTTTTTTCACCGACACTTAAATTTGAAAATAGATTTTTATTAGCAATTTTTATACAATATTAAAAAAATAACAATTATTTTAGATTTTTATATTATAAGTCCAAAATAAAAATAATTTTTTATTTTTATTTTATTTGTCTTAGACAAGAGTTATTGAAGACTTTTATTTACAAAAGTCATCAATAAAAATCAGTCAGTGACTTTTACTTTTAAAAGTCATCAATATAAATCAGTCACCAACTTTTATTTTTTAAATCATTTGTATAAAAGTCAATAATATTTTTCGCAGTTAAGAAGGTGTTGAGAACCAAATTTGACTACGACTTATACAAATGACTTTTATAATTATGATTTAAAAAATAAGGGTCAGTGTCTGATTTTTATTTATGACTTTTATAAATAAAAGCTTTCGATAACTGTTATCTAAGACATATAATTTAAAAATCAAAAATTACTGTTATTTGCAGATAAAAGTCAAAGAATAATTGACAGATTTTTGGAATAACAGTTGTAACTGTTAAGGTCACAAAAAAAAATCCTGGCGTAAGGGAGAAAATTTAAAAACGCAGTTTTACTATATTTAGCCCTTAGTTTCGAGATGACAAAGATTTTTTTTTTGTATTTGCTGTCGCACGGTTCAATATGTTGCGAATTCTTTGTTCATTTAAATTTTTTTATATTCACCTTTTGGTTAGATGGCAACCTTTAAAAAAATTCGAATAAAGCTTTCTCAAACTTTTTTCTATTAGTATCAGTTTTTCAGTAGTATCAGTTTGACGTTAGTTGTAATATTTATTGTTTTATCTTTTTAGTTAGGGTACAATTCAATAAAAAAATTTATCTTAAATAGCCTTCGTTTGTTACCAATATTGTAATATTTAATTCATCTAATCAATTTACTTAAACTAATTTTTTCAAACAGGTGACAACTTTCTATTTATTTTTTAAACTCTCCGAGGATTATAGCCATTAAATAAAGGAATATATATGTAAATCGGTCAAGCCGTGTTGGAATTTCAGCGAAAATAAAAGACGGCAATTAATTTTTATAAACATAGTATGCATATTAGGGTGCATCACTCTCCATAAAAAAAAAAAACGGTAACGCCTTTTTTATCGGAATTATAAAACTTATTATATTTTCAGACCTTCGCCATAGTATTTCAGAAAAAATATTAAGATTTATGCATTTGTGCGGGACTGATTTTAAAATACCTGCGAAAATCTCTTTATTTTCATTACGCTGATAAAACCTTCAAACATTTTTACGTAGATCTTTTAAGTTTAAACTGTATTTGATCTGAGGCGATTTTTGAAAAACAAATATTTTTTTTATAAAAAAAAACAAGATTTTTGGTGGTATTTTCAAATCAGTGCAGATCCCGGAAATTTTAATATATTTCCGAAATATTTAGTAAATCCATGGCCTTTTTTGGTGAGTCACCCTATTGTGCATATTACACCGTGCGAAAATAAGTATGCATACATATTTAATACTTGACTGAACAACTTTTTCAAGTCTAATCCTTGCTTGTTATTCCAATCTTGTTTTTACTTAGATATGAGGAGTATGTATTTATTTCTAAATATTGAAATTGTGTGAAATATCTCACTTCAAAGCCATTACCATTTCCATACACACTTTTTACACATTGCCATGACAATTGATGCTTTGCTTTCGGAAAATTTCTTCGATTCAATGCCTTCAAAGAAGCACTCAGGTGTAAGTGAGCCAAAAACTCATTTGCCTTAAATTAGTGGCATAATGCGGCTATTTAGAGGTTACTTAAATGCTCATTAATGAGGTGCTTGAATGTGCCACAAAAACCAGCAACAAAATTTTCTCAACAATGAGACAAAAAGCGGCGGCGGCTGTTGGCTTAGTACATATACATACATATGTATGTATATACATATGTATACTCTTACTTAGGAAAGGTGTGACTTAAAGTGACAAATGTAGCGCTTCTTCATACACACATGTGTACAAATATTCACCTTTTACTACATACTACTTATGTACATACATATACACCTAGCTAGCGGCATACATTTATCCTACCTTTCCACTTACGGTACTTTTGACATTTGTACACAATATGAGGATTTACAAATTTGTTCGTTATTATTATCTATTTTTTTTATATTTATTTTTACGACCCGGCTTTGTTGTCTACAAACAGCAAATTACATGCCTGATTTAATTTTTAAATGTTCGCTAATTTGCCAAAAATATCCTTTCAAAATGTACTTTACTGTTTATGTCCCTCAACCGCTTTGTACTTTTAACTTTGCCGCTTGTTTGTGCAGAATTTCTCTTTTCATAGTCGTGCGCATGTACATACATACATACATATGTACATGCATATGTACGTACTCTTCACTTTTTGGTTAATACCCACCACCCAATTGTAGATGATTGTGTCTTCACCCACAAGATTTAGTTATGAATGGTTATTCATTCCGCAGGTCCCGAGCCTATTTTATTTTTTTTTTGGTTTTTTTGTTTGGTTCTTTTAAGTGCGACACACTTGAATGTTTTATTAAATGAAAATGCATTTCAAGTATGCTTGAGAATTACTTGGTTCATTTTCAATTCTTATTCATTGGTATGCATACACATACTCACTCGTTCAATTGCGTTGAAGTATGTAAGCATACCCAAACACCTCAGCATGAATAGCCTTTTGTTAAGCATTTTAATACATACATACATACATATTTACGCAGACATTTTCCGCATTACTCAGTAATGGATCCTCTTAAGCACGTGCTTAACACTTTAGAAATCAGTCACTGCAGTTATGATTTCCTAAAATATGATATATATTAAAATTTTCATTTGTCTATAGTATTTGCTTTACCTGGACTAGATCTCCTAGATCTCAGATATGTGCCTACACTGGTACACAGACACACAGACGGATCAGAGTTGTAGGGCAGAGCAGGAGCGGGTGCTTTTGGAACTGCCAACAAAATTTCTATTACAACGGCTACTTGGTCCATGGACTGAAACTTGCGAATAGTTTAAAGGGCACGTTTCTGGTTATATTTTCTAATAGCCAGGCGGCCATAAGAGCTCTTTCCAATGCGACGATCACTTCCAGACTCACTAAGGAATGCTTTGACACTATCCAACTCTTGACAGCAAGGAATACGGTGCTACTATGCTGGATGCCAGGACTTTGCGGGATCGTAGGTCCTTCAGTTCTTCCATAGTCGATACCCTTAAGGTAGGGAACTCATCTACCAAGAAACATTTAGCTGTTATGCAGATGGTAATGATCGACTTATCCACAAAAGCTGAGAAGAGCAGGCCTGTGGAACTAAAGCGGAATCTCCCTTGGTGGGCGCCAAATCTGATTTTCAGGCTCTCCTCCACAGACAGCGTTTACGAGACCTGATGATCGGCCATATCCAAATACAGCCATCGCTAGATACAGGCTATCATGAGGATCCTGAAAAGACCAGCCTTCACGTCAGCGTTGCTCTGTCACATGTCGGAACTGGCGAGCATTGCCGTGAGAGGTCTGCGCACCTGTATATAAAAGCAGTGACAACTGAGTGAGGGCTATGCCGGAGCGATGTTACGGGTAGTGCATTTTAAAGACGTCAAAAAAGCTGGAGCACAGCACCCGAGTGCCGAATCAGGTGGTCCTGATGCTAAACAAGAGGTCCCTGATACTCCTACAATAGCCACAAGGAAGGTCACAAAGTATGGTTTCGACAACATTAAAATTAGGGCCAATGCAAATGACGTCAACGCGGCAAGAAGGACAAAAATAGTTGCGCTGGAAGAAGCCAACATTGAGTGTGCGGTATCCAACCAGACCGATCCGATGGATGGCGGCTCAAAGGTGATTGCGTATGCTGACAATTAGTTGAAAGATGAACCAAGAAGAAAGGCCATAGCGTAAACTCAAACAAAACTAATCTGGTGCTTTTCCAGCAGCTTCCCGTCATGAAGAATACGTTGCTGAATCTAGTGGAATCCGCAAAATACCTTGGTTTGTTACTGGATACAAAGCTGAGCTGGGTACAGAATGTACAAGAGGATGTGAAGAAAGCAACGGTGGCACTCTACACAACTACTTAATAAGTTGTAAAGAACTGAGTTACTCTGCATTTGTAGAGTTCTACGCGCCACTTGTTCGGGGCCAAGCGCGTCTTACTCAACATTTTGCCAATAGAGATAATTGGAAAACACTTCGCAGAGTGCGCTGTAGGAATTACTCGGCTGAAGAGTCATTGAAGGAGCCTCACCGCAATCCAAAAAAATATGGACCCAACTTGCGAGGACTACTCTGTATCAAGCCAAAATCAGGGGGGCTCCTGAAGACTATGGATCACTCCACTTCTGAACGGGTGGTTCAAAACTAGGAGGCGGAGTCTTCTCAGGACAGTAGGGCCTGGTAAAATCATTTCGCTAACTCAACAAAGGTGGTTTAGCACCTACCTACATACTCACACAGTCAGGTGGCACCCAAAGCACTTGACTTCGTCACTTGAAATTCAAAAATCGTAGCAGACTGCCTCAGACCTCTAAACGAGATGGCTGAGCTGTTTATTCTTTTTTACTTCTAATTGGTGACGGGGCACCAAAAAATACCAGGCAATGAAAATCATTCCAAATTATATATCTCTTAAATCAGCAAGTTATAGATGGCCAGGTCTCACTAAGGAACTTAGCCACATCGATGGGAGAGATTGGGGGTACCCCACAAAAACGTCATCGGAAGCTACTGAAATGAAGAGAGCCAGCACTCGTTATGCATATGCCCCGAACTCTGTAGTTGACGAAGAAAGTTCATGAGCTAAAATTTTTTCGAGGATTTAACCGACATAGCTAAGTTAGGAGTACGGCAACTATCAAGTTTCGTAGACCCTTGAAGTTTAAATGCATATATGTACGTAAAAACTACAGGGATATATGACAAGGTTATTAGGAATCTTGTAAGATTTTAAAAGTTTGAAATTTAATTGAAGGGTGGTGCGCTATGATTGGGACTAGTCTCGTAAAAGGAATAATAAATCCTTGGATACGTTGAAGACCTCTGCCAATGAAGTAATGCCAACAATTTACGAATACGGACCTGTAAGTTCCGGACTCTATCCTATTACTTCATCTCATAGAAAAATGCAAAACTGATATCACCGCATTGCAGAAGATGCATGGCCGGAAAAAGTCACAAACTCGAATTAGAAGTTCTAGCTGGGAGACTCTGAGTCTCTGATATCTTGTCTTCAGGTTTACCCTATCTAAACTAAGCTACCCAAAATAAGTCTAAGTAGACAGGCAAAAAACACTTGAGATACGGAGGGATTACTTCCTAACACATTTGAGTAGCGACACTGGTGAAGTCTTTGATCAAGGCGAACTCCTTCTAATGTACAGCGAATCGACTCGCAAAAACAGAAGAGAGCTGCTAAAAGCTGGCGAGAAAGAGCTGTTAGGCAATGACTTAATGCTCGGCGATTGGAATCTATATGTACCTTTCCCAATCTACACGATCCGAGAGCCTGGCGGCGACAATTATCACAGAATAAGCTCCGTTAACCTGGTACATACATCTTTTTTATTTTGCTAAGGCACATGGACGATCTCTAACAAAGATGAAAGGTTTTGGTCTATTGAGAGAACATTTCTACGCAAGATCTATCGCATTGTTTGCGTTGGTAACGGGTAGCGAAGAAAATGGAATGACGAGCTCTGTGCGAGCTTTACATACAATGACATATTAAGCATTGACTCTGCATCTATTGGTAAACAACGAAATTAAGGGTGCAGAATGGAGGAACTATGTTCAAAAATGTCCGTAGGTATGCAAAATAATGGCTAAGTCTTTTGATCTCGGCTCACGGAAAACAGAGAAACGGCTGTAGTGGCAAAACCAAAAAATAAGAAGAATTTTTTCTTATATAACAACAACATTGCCCTTTTTTTGTCTAGTGGATTTACGATGTTGTGTAAAAGTACATTAAGGCTTCATTTGGAACTGTCTTTAGAAATTTCGTCATTTGGCTGGCATTTCAAAATATCCATTTTCAGAGTAAGGCCCTACACATCTGAACAAATATCTAACCATATAATTTTCCGAAGGAAAAAACGGTAGCGAGTCTTGCTCTCTTGTACGAGAGAACTGAAGTTTTGCACTGTACGCCGGGAGGTAACATGCTATGTTGTAATGTTAACATCCATTATACAAAACAGAACTTAAATTGAAAAATAGAAATAATAATTTTTTTTCGTGGCCAATACAAACCTCCACACCCAAATGTTTTTTTTTGTTTTTATTGTTGACCTGTGTTAGTATTTAGAAACCCCCAAAAAATCGTTGTCATGGGCTTTTACACTTTATCGATTAGAATCAATTAGTTGGCGATTATCTTAATTTTATTATTTTTCACGCTGTGTTCACTCTTTGTTGTTGTGTATGCATAAAAATTTGCACATAAATTGCATGAATTGCAATCAATTTTTAACCCTTACAGTTATGTTTGCATCACCGTTATGACAATCGGGCAAAAATCACCCCATTTTTCAGCGAAACGACGAAGGACGCTGGTCCTGTTTTGTTGTTGTAGTTGTGCTTTATATGCATGTACATACATATATGCGGGTTGTTTTATTGCAGCATCGCATATACAGTGGATTATAATTTTAAAAACAAATTATTCTGGCTTCGTTACGCTTGTCAAAAATCGAATTCAATCAAATTAAAACGACTTAACTCTTTTCTTTGCGTTCGAGTGTGGAGCTCAAAATTGAAATTGGCTGATTTTTGAATTAATGAGAGGAAAAATGCAGACTTATTCATGAGCTGTTTGCTTTGTGGGAAAGGGAAGGTGGAGAAGTATTGATTTCTATAGCTTTATGCCTATACTCTTACCCTAAAAGTTAAACCAATTTTATACTCGCACAAAAAGGATGAAAATAATCATGTGAATTTGGTGATTAGTGGCTAATTTGGGGTTTAATGTAATTGACTGACTAACTGGACATTCGAATTGGGATTTTTAGTTAGTAAATGAACTACTTCATTTAGTTCATTTTCGTTCACGAAACGGACATTTTTTTTCGTAACACAAATATGCATATGGTACGTTTTTTTAGAGAAAGACAGTCAAAACTGTGATAGTTGGTCGCTGAGAGTTGCGCACGAAGTACGCTGACGAAGCTCGAAAATTTAAAATGAACTGGTGAATTTGGGTGTGGAGAAAATAATTGGAGGTGCTGCTTCTAAGATGTAGAAGCATTGAAAAATAGTTCGTTTTAGTTCATCTGAAAATTCGAACGAACTAGTTCGTGAACTACCCAGCTCTACTTGACATACACTCATAAATGTAAGGGGAAACACTATGGTGTCACACAAAGGGTCGTTGAGCCTACCGTCGGAAAATTCAGTCCGACGCTGATCAACTTTGCCGAGGCCCGAATAATGAATGTACATATATAATACTAGGTTCAAGTATAAAAGGCTTCATCAAGCTATATCACTGCCTCCAGATCCAAAAACGGGAAAGATTGTTGTGATTTTTTACGGACCTTTGCGCGTTGCAGATGGCGAATACCGCGGACGATGAAACGATGAGCTGTATGAGCCTTACAATGGCATAGACATAAGTAAATAGTGCGACGAATTAAAATACAGCGTCTATGCTGACGTTGTCATATCGTAAGAAGTGCTCTGAAGGAAGAAGATGCCATCTTCTGCGCTGGAGAGCAGAGAAACTACTGGCGTGCTTTGTTGGCCTCGACCAAAATTGCTGAGGCGGTTACAGTGCCAATCAAGAAGAAGGCCATTAAAATTCTGAAAATTATTTTTTTTCATGTACTCCTTTTCTAAAAAAGTTCCTGAAATCACGTATGTACATAAATTATGGCTTTATGCAAATGTTAAGTGACTTCAGTGAGCTTGCAGATTTCGTTAGCAGCCCAATTTCATTACAAACCAACATAATTCATTCATACACATTTAAAAATTTTCAACGTGTGCACAATTTGATAAACAATTAATTTCAGGCATTCATTAAAGTGAAGTTTAATTGGAATTTATTTCGTGTTTTTGCTAGTTTACAATCAAAGAAATCTTAACTTGCATAAACAATCGAAACCGAAAAGGGTGTCTTTTTAGCCAGAGAACGAATATTTTCATCAATATGTAAGTACACTGCCCGCAAAAAGTATTGGCACAGCAAATTTTTTACAATATGTGCATACATTTTTTTTCTAATATTTTTCAGCCAATTTTTTACAAAAACGTGGTTCATTCTACAACAAAAAACAGACTTGCTAGACTTTGTGAAAAACTCCAAAAAATTCAGCAAATTTTCGTGCAAATTTTAAACTTTTTAATCAAATTTTTTAAATTTTTTGGCTATGCAGTTTTGCAGCCCACTAAATTCCAGTAAAAAAAAACGGTAAGTTCGGAGTTAGTCAAAATTCGCATGGATTTTTGAGAATTCATTTGCATTTTTTCCATATAAAGTATTTTCGAAAAATTTTTTTTTTTGTATGGATGAGACTGCGTGAAAAAAATTGCCAAAAATCAACGGTAATTCCTAGCTACTAAAAACTTGTACCTTATTATAATAAAATTAGTTGGGCTACACATACTCAAAGAAATTCTAAAATATCTTATTAAGAAGTTGAAAATTTGC
>NW_023458561.1:23865876-23890353 GCF_013731165.1 Rhagoletis pomonella
AGCGTATACATATAAATATGTACATACATATATATATACGTACATCTAGTGGCGTGCTGCCAGAAACCCTCTCCCGCTTCTTCATTTGTAAAAGCAGAGTTCTCAGCCAGATAACCTGTCAACGTCATTACCAATGAATGCAGATAATTTGTCTATCACAGATGTGCGCTGTGATCAAAATTTTCACATCTTTACGAATGAATTTTTTTTTGCATAGTTGAAAACAGTTTTATTTTACATATTTCTTTTGCAATAGTGGAAATGCATCTGTTGACTAATTTGATGAGGGAAGCGCTAACAAATTGCTCCTCTGAAAGCGACAAGCATGCGCTAACAAATTACATACATGAATTCTATTCACATTGGGTGTACGCGAAATAGATTAAAGCATTTTTAATTGTGACAAAAAAAATTACTAAACATATTTTAGCGAAAAATATTTATTTGGTTAGTTGTGCTGACATTTACATACTTATGTGCATATGTACATACAGTGGTCAAAATATAAATTGGGACGCGACATTTTAGCAAGTTTTGGTTATTATTGCTATTTTGTTTAATTAGTGTTACATTTTTTTATGAACGTAGAAAAAAAAATATACTTAAAATTAAATTAAGTTAAAAAATTCTTATTCTTTTTAAAAGAAAATTAAATTAATAAAGAAAAAAGTAATAAAAAAACACGTAAAACAGGTTTCTAAAAATTTAATAAACTAAAATATTAATATTTATCCTTTAAAACAATAAAATTTATAAATTTAAAAAACTTAAAAAAAAATGTAAATTTAAAAACAAGAAAAAAAAAATTCCGCTGACCGAGACTCGTACTTGGATCTCTCGAATTGCACGCCTGATCTTTGTTCACTCGGCCGCTGCGAATATTGAAGCGACGCGAACTAAATTAGATATATTTTCACGACGAGTGCTGAATGAGAGTAGCAGAGAGTCCTAATTTCGAAATGTGTGGAAATATCAAACGAAATATCCTAAACTGTCTACTAACAGACTTTAAGGATTTTATTTTGAGGAAAACTACTCTAGCAATTATCAAGGGTCACAGGAAGTCGGTGTTGTATGAATATATAGAATTTTTACTAAGAATTCGAATACGCGTTTTACCGGCTCAGAAATGGTAGCTGAATGATCGATTGAAACTAGATTTTTCTTCATCTTCAATATCAATCGAAATTTATCGAGTTATCCATGTTTATTTGGTTATCGCAACGTATCGAATTGTTCAAATTGTTCAGTGTTTATTGAGTTTTCGAAATTTATAGACACAGTAAATTAGTTGTCGAAATTTTCGGATAGTTATCCAGCTATAAAAATATATCGATATTTATAGAATTATCACTATTTATAGAGTTAACGAAACTTAGCAAGTTTTCGTAAAGCTGCATTTACATGAGGAGATTTTTGACAGACGATAATCACCTGCAAAAGTTGACTTACTATCTACTTTGAGGCAAGCGATTTTTGAATCACCATTTACACGAGCGATTTTTCTGGAGCAATGTTGAATCGCCTAGAAAATCTCCTCATGTAAATCCAGATTAATGCATCGAGTTCTTTCAACTTATCGAATTATGAAATTTATCGTCTTATCGAATCGAAGTTTTTGGAATTTTTAAAAATTTATCGAGTTACCACTGTTTATCGAATTTTATCGTGTCACGAGTTATCGAAATTTATCGATAGCTTTAGAAAAATATAGAGCTATCAAAATTAACCGAGTTATCGAAATTTGTAGAGGAATGCAAAGTTTATCGAGTTATTGATTTATATCGAGATATATAATTTTTGTGTTATCGAAATTTATGGAATTTATTTATGAATTTATTAGTAGAGTTATCGAATATTGTGGAGTTATCTGATTTTAGTGTTTTTGAAATTCATTGAATTATCGATATGTATCACATTATCGAAATTTAACGGGAAACTGGAATGTATCGGGTAATTGCCGAGTCCTCCAAAGACCTGCAAAAATATAAAAAAATTTAGTCATGTTTTAGTTCCATATGCAGGAGATTTTCCGATAAGTAATTGTGTACATTATAAGTTAAACGACGTGCTAAGTTATGTACGGAACCACTCCAAGGGTCTTAAGAAACTAGAAAACCGGTCGAAATTCGTCAGTAACCGGCACTCCTAGTAAGAAGAAAAAGATCGAGGAGTAGCAGAACCGCGCCAAACGTTGCAAAGAAGGCTGCCATATAGTAAAAGGCTATCATTTGAATATAAATTTACTGGCTATTGAAACTTGGGACACCAGATACCCAGTATCTTGTACATTTGAGAAAATTTTTATTTTTTTTTCCATTCAGTTTGCTGAAAAGAAAATGTAATCTTTTCGAGCGTGAGCAGCCTGATTAGGAAATAAACTGCTGTACTATTTTATATGCAACGCTATTTTGGAACGCATAACAGCAAACATTTTCCCTCACATGCCCGAACATTAACATTTAAAAGAGGTTTTTCCAGTCCCATTAATATTTAAAATCTGTCCGGAAAAACAACAACCAGATATACATGTATGAGTACCCCCTACAATGCCACAATATCGAAACAATATCTAATAATAAAAAATTATATCGCAACAAAAATATGTATTAGTATCGTACACAAGAAATTTGAGAATGCAACACATACGCAATTATAGAGAGGAAAACTTAAAAATACAATAAAACATATTCCATGTGTTCGATCTTCGGCGGCCAACCGACCGAAGCGGCCGAAGAATATACAATAAATGAACCCGAAACGACTAGACGATTAGTAAAAATAAGCATTTATGTCATTTCCAAAAATATAAAACACCAAACCAATACTACGTAGCCTCATACAAGTATATATCTGTGTATACAAAAGTGGGGCAGCGCGCTTTCTCGCTGACCTCATTGGCACCTGCTGGCCATGTTAAGCTTTTGAGTTTAGTATTCCATCGGATCGTATCGGCTGCCTAAAATAGTCACTCCGCCAGCCGATATCTGTACGCTCGCCTCAGGTGTTATGCAACACAGCAAACGTTTGTTTGTGTATTGTGCGAGTGTGTGTGTGTGTGTGTGTGTGTTTGAATGGTAGGGGGCGGTGCACACAGCACGCTGCATGGAAATATGATCAGTGCTTTCAGATGTGAAGCAAAGCGGAAATGAACGAAATATTTTTGCAATTTTCTTTGCTCCAAAAAAATGAAGGCTAACCAATTAATGGCAGAACAAGAAGGTTTTCGATCCCTATAACGATTCGGACGATCCTGCGATGAGTGATGCTCATGCGCTACCGTCGCCCCACCCTTAATGCCCAGCTTCAATAACTTCCCTTGAAAGTCATTCATATATAAAAATTAAATCTAAAAAAGTTTGTTTTTATTTATAAATAATTATAAATTGTTTTAATTTAATTACATAAGAAATCATTACATTATTTTACATGTGGCAAAAATTCCCTTAAAATAATAATGCGTTCATTATGCTTTCATAAAACTCTAAGGCAAATCAGCATTAATAATCGAAATGAAACATAAAAGCTTTAATAACATTATTGGTTAAATGAAAAACACAAATAGTAGCACATTAATCTGGTTCTGATATTTTGCGGTTGTGAGTTATTCAGTCGTTTTGAATCTTCGATCTGGAACCAGGCAGCCATGATGTCCATTGATATTATTCGACAGCATTTAAATAAATAAATAAATAAACGAATGGGCGGGCATTTCTGAAGGCATGTTGTGATAGCTAATATGGTGACCGCATCGCATCACCAGCCGCAATAGAGTGACCAGCAACACAATAGCCACCACCACATCAGCACGAACACGTAAAAGCGTATTACTAGATGATAACAGTAACTGCTTAGAAGCACTTGCGGTGGACAATGCCAGGGCCGGATTCGTCGTATTCTTCCTTGGAGATCCACATCTGTTGGAAGGTGGAGAGGGAGGCCAAGATGGAACCACCGATCCATACGGAGTATTTACGCTCTGGTGGGGCAATGATCTTGATCTTGATGGTGGATGGGGCCAGGGCAGTGATTTCCTTTTGCATACGATCGGCAATACCGGGGTACATGGTGGTACCACCAGACATGACAATGTTGGCGTACAAGTCCTTACGGATATCCACGTCACACTTCATGATGGAGTTGTAGACGGTTTCGTGGATACCGCTGGATTCCATACCCAAGAATGAGGGTTGGAAGAGGGATTCTGGGCAACGGAAACGTTCATTGCCGATGGTGATCACCTGACCGTCAGGAAGTTCATAGGACTTCTCCAGGGAGGTGGAGGCAGCGGCGGTAGCCATTTCTTGTTCGAAGTCCAAAGCGACATAGCACAATTTCTCCTTGATGTCACGAACGATTTCACGTTCAGCGGTGGTGGTGAATGAGTAACCACGTTCGGTCAAGATCTTCATCAGGTAGTCGGTCAAATCGCGACCAGCCAAATCCAAACGGAGGATGGCATGAGGCAAAGCATAACCTTCATAGATGGGGACAGTGTGGGAGACACCATCACCGGAATCCAAGACGATACCGGTGGTACGACCGGAAGCGTACAGGGAGAGCACAGCTTGGATGGCGACATACATGGCTGGCGAGTTGAAGGTTTCGAACATGATTTGGGTCATCTTCTCACGGTTAGCCTTTGGGTTCAATGGGGCTTCGGTCAACAAGACTGGGTGCTCCTCTGGGGCGACACGCAATTCATTGTAGAAAGTGTGATGCCAGATCTTTTCCATATCATCCCAGTTGGTGATGATACCGTGTTCAATGGGGTATTTGAGGGTCAAGATACCTCTCTTGGATTGAGCCTCATCACCGACGTACGAGTCCTTTTGTCCCATACCGACCATCACACCTTGATGACGTGGGCGACCGACGATTGAGGGGAAGACGGCACGTGGCGCATCATCACCGGCGAAACCGGCCTTGCACATACCGGAGCCTAGAAAAAAACAAAACCAAACGAAACAAGAAAGAAAACATACCGAACGTTAGTTAAAAATTCATTATGCGGTGGGTGAGGGTTAATTTTGTTCGCAGGAGCGACAGCGAGATACGTGACGGAAGGTGCTGCAAAAAGTGAAGTGACGATTGTGCGTGTTTGGCGAAAATCAGGGGGAAGGTGAAACGCTTGCGGATAAAAAGGAAAATATGAAACGCGCCTAGTTTGCTGACAGTTTCATATTTCTATTGAAAACTGCATACGAATATGTACATTGGACGACAACGAATTCCCAAAATTATCTATTCGATGATTGGCTTAACTCGAAATTAAACTTATTTTAAAGAACTTGGCATTGCTAAAAACTATATGCCTTTGAAAACTTTGAAAATTCTATCTAATATTGATTATTCGTATAAACGTTTTAAAATCGCTGATATCTCTAATAAAAAATTATATCTAATTTTTGAATGCATTTAAAATTTAATTGTGAAATTTGAGCATCAACTTGCTTCTACTTAGTTTTTTTTTAACTCCTGGCGTACCATAGCGCCACCTTGAAATTTCGTTCAAATAAATATTTTAAGCAACTAGTTATGCCAATTTTTCACAATTTCCATTAGATACACATATTTTTGAAGTTGAAGTTGAAGTTCCTCTATCAAATATTCTTCTTCACATATTTTCTGCTGGAATTTCCTTGCCATGCATATATGTTGTGCTGCTCTACTTTTTCTATTTTTAGTTTTTATCTAAAATTTTTGGAGTACTAACATGAATTTCACCTCAAAGGAGGTCGCACTAAACTAAAAATTCGTTGCTGGCCAATGCCAATAGCCTCTTTTCTATTTGAAATTGAGTACTTTTGCACATTTTTAATGCTCAAACTGGTCACTCAATTAAATTTTGTTGTCCTCCAATTAATATTTGTAATCCTTTTTTGATTTTCGCATAATTCCAAATCATTTTGTTCAAATTTCACTTTTCACTGCACTTTCCGCCTTGAATGTTCGCCTCCAGCAGCTGCTTAATCCTTTAAACTGTAATCCAATTGCTTGTGTACTGTGGTTGGTTTGCGATAGGTAGGTATGCCTATCCCGATCCTTCCAGCAGTAGCACTTGTAACGGTAAAGTTTTGAAAAGAAAAAAAAATCACGTTAACGCACCATTATCAACGACCAAAGCAGCAACCTCATCGTCACACATTTTGTCTGAGTTTTGTGTATTTAAACCACGAGCAAGAAGAAATAATCAAATAAATATGGCAAAAGTGTTCTGTACGCTTTGGAACACAACTGACTGACTAAAGTGCTTTGGCTATGGCCAACCGATTTTATACCAATCATCTAAAAACTACACATTTCACGGCGATCACTAAAGAAATCCAAAAAAAAATATTTGGCGGAACGCCGCCCGCAACACCCGCGATGCTCCAACGTTCGCCTCACCACCAACGCCAACACAACAGCGCACGCACACTCACATATGCACTTGTGAGCTGAGCAACACTAATACATTTACATGCATAAAAAAGAGGGATTCCTTGTGTTTACGAATTATTCAACGCCACTAAAAATAGATCTATCACAAATGCGCTCACGAACATCGATCTCACCCAAACCGACTAGGGGCACGGACGCGGATACGGAATGTATGGAAATGGATGTGCGCGCTGCCGTCTCGTGCTCCTGCGCACTAAGGCGGCTCCCCCACTCAACCCACTCGGCACATACCTACCCTACGGCATACTCGGCGCAGTCGGCTATGCCAGTCATGGCGTCATAGCGTCACAGCAACGATTTGCGATTACTTCGTGCGCATGCTGCGCGCTCGCTCACAAATTGCGCTCGCGTTAGTTCGACATCCATCGCGTTCGTTTGTGTAGATACACACATATTCCATGGCAAAGGCATGGTTCGGCTCCCCACTAGAAGCGCTCCAAAAGCGCCGTATAAGGCAAGCCAGCCGCGTCAACGCGACGTCGATATGCTTTGGGGCGCGCAAGGTGTTGGGGGGTGCTGCATCTACTCGCAGGAATTCAGAATAATGAAAAAAAATAAACGCTATGGTTTATTGAATTTCTCGCCTCAGCTCATCGAACGATCATTTTGAGTGAGTGAATGAGTGGGTGAGTGGGGGGGTTATGAGTGCAGAGCTCACACAGCGCCACAAGCGCTATCCCTTTTTAACGCCTTCGCGCTCTATTGTGCTAAAGAGTCATGCGTTATATTTCTGTTGCTTTTCAAACAAAAATATTTTCAATATTCTATTTTCGAACATTTAATTTTTCAAATATCTTTATTAAATTCATACATATGTATGTATGAATAAGTACAATACATAAATATGTATTTGCATATGTATTTTTGGTCGGCGCTGGTGCTCTCACATTGCGTTGCGTATTTCTCTCGCGCAGCCAAAGATGCCCCCACGCACTAATATCTAAAATTGCAATTGTACGAGTAGATATGTTTGTTGCATGTATGTATGTTTGTGAATTGTAGATATGTATGTAAGAATTTTTATGATTTTGTTCGTATTTACATATGTACAAGTATGTGTGTATGTCGAGCTGCTGAGCACCTTTGTTGAATACTTTATGACGTTCGTTTTGTTGTTGGCTGCTTTTTCTGTGATGTACATTTCTATTTTTGGTCATTTTCATGTTGCCACCTCTGTGTTTTTCCGCGGTGCTGCCACCTCGAACTTTGTGCGCGCTGCTGCTTTTTTTGTTGTATTTAGGCTCTTTGTGAGTTGTTTGTTTCTTCTTATTTTTATTCTTCAACTAATTTATGTATTTGCTTTGCCAGCAGTTTGTTTACACGACCGCGCGTTATTGCCCTGCCGCTCCAGCGGCCTATACGATTTTTTATTTTTATTTTTTTTTGAAATTTCCCACATATTGCATCCTTTTGGGATAAAACAAGCCACGTTTCTAGAATTATTGATTAATAAACTTAGATGGATGTTTTTCTTTTTCATGAAGGAAAATATATAGACGCTGTACATTGCATTCAGGCATATGTAAATTTGTATGCCAATATGCATACCATGATATACAAATAACATACAAATATACATACGTACATACATACATACATATATATATTTATTTGAATATGTGGCCTAAAATGCTTAGAGTATTTTTGGATTCCTAAATGGGCCATGTTTACATATGTACTTTTTTTGATTTTAATTCAATAAGAAGAAAAACTTGCATGAATGGTAAATGTGCTCCGGCAGGCTAAATGGCGCAAAGTGCATTCTTATGCATAAATATTTAAGCGTACATTCTATAATATATCCACCAGATGTTACATATGGATTTGTGCTAATTAAAAAGATCAGCACATACCAATGTTTGTGTATGTATGTACGTAAGTATGCATGTATGTAAGTACATATTGTCGAAATGCAAGTGTCAAGTAAATGTGGGCAATGTGAATTTCTTGAAAAGCTAAATTCGCAAATTATCTTTTTCTATGCCCTTTAGGAACATGAAATGGTATTATAACTTTTGTCAGCTGTTTGCAAGTACCAGAAGCAGAAGAAGAGTTATACCCATGAAAAAGCATACCAAAATGATCAGAGCGTCGAAATGAGTCGAACTAGCCATGTCCGTATGCCCTGCGGTTTTCAAGATATCCGCCTAAAAATCAATAAGCGGATGTCTCTTTAAGACGATGTTTCGAGTGTTGCGAGTGGTCAAAAGCGATTCTTATGCATCCGGTTTAAGCAGCTCATGACTTCCGGTGACAATGAAATATCCCTATCTGGAATGTCCGGAGCCTTAATGGGGAAGGTACCTCTACCCGGCTGGTTGATGTCCTCGGAAATTCAAAGGCTGACATCGCCGCTATTCAAGAAATGCTGTGGACGGGCCAAGGCAAAAATGCGTGGGTCCTTTCGACGTCTACTACAGCTGCCTTGTGAAGTAGCGTAAATTCGACATTGGATTTGCGGTAGTAGAGAGACTTCGTCGCCGAGTACTGTATTTCGCCCAAGGGGATGAGCGCCTTGCAGAGTCCACAGTTCCGAAGAAACGGACGATGGTCCCAAAGATATCTTCTATGAGTGCTTAAACCGCACACTCGAGCGCTGCACATTGATATTTGATGGATGGCGCAGGAGCAACGAAATAGCTGATGAGATTGCCAAAAGTGCCGTCCGTCTTGCTAGCGAACCAGTACAGGAAATACAAAAGTCGCTAAAAACGATCTATAATGAAATTTACGAAAGAGCTGGATGCTGGATCAGGGGGAGATGGAACGCATTAGCGGCATGCAAAACCAACAAGATCATGTGCAATAGCAGCAAAGGAAACAACCATTTCTTGCTTACATGGTCACGTAGGGACTGCAGGACAGTTGTTTGCCTAATGACGCGCCACAACCTACTGGCATCCCATGCAAGCAGAATGGTCATTAGTAGTAGTGACACATGTAGGAAATACAGGGAGCAAGACATGAGTGTAACGTTAGAACACCTCCTCTGTTTCTTTCCGGCCTTAGCTAGAACTCGTCTTAGATATCTCCGAGCTTCGCAGTTCAAAGGACTAGAGCAGGCTTCAAAATTGGATATTAAGGCCCTCTTGAACTTCGCGAATAGCGTTGACAACCTATACGACGAATACTTTAGATCGCAGTAAAACGGACCTCCATCTGGCACTACAAAGGACTAACGGATCTATGTAAGGCGCATCACCCGGCCAGTGTAACCTAACCTAACCTATAACTCACCTGTCTTTACCAGAAACTTGTCTAAGGCGGGCAAAAATTAAATAAAACCGACACATTGCGAGTCGTCTCCGCACTCAGAAACGGCTGGACGGATTTAGATGAATCATTTAAAATTTTTATTAAGGTTTTGAATAGAATTACGAGCTGTTTAAAAAGTTGAATTAAATTTTTGTGTTTTAACGTCATGCGGGTTCAGAAAATTTTTTAATTGTGGCATATACTATTTATGTATAGAGCAAAAAACCCTTACATACTTGAGTCTCAATTATTAGTAAAGTAATCGCTAAAACACAAAAATATTTGTAACTTCATCAGATTTTAAGAGAGATATGAGAAAATTTGAAATGGCGGCTGAGTTGTCGCTAATACATTTTATGATACCAGATCGTAAGCGTTATAGCCGAATGTAGTCTAAAGCCAGAGTTACTCTGGCCTTACGTGCCATTGGCTACTGGCTATGTACAGTAGGGTGGTCCAAAAACAGTAAAGACGGAATTGTAATGCTCGCACCCCCTAGGATTGTTCTATATCGAAAAAAGTATACCCCTATTTTTTATTTTGAAATCAAAAAATATTTAGAGGTCGCTCAAAGCACTCAAAGTTTTCCATGTTTTTTAATATGGGAAAAATAAACTTTTTCGTAGAAATGGTATCTATAGAATTCTTGAAAGTCAGTATTTTTTCTATCGGGAAACTCTGGTTCTTTTCAGGAGAGTTTCAATAATAATACGCAATTGTCTATTTAATAATTTTTTAATACTAACGATTTTTTATTCGAGCCATTGCATTTTTTGGAGTTTTTGTGTGTTTTTGGCGGACCTATAAATTATAGTTGCAATGAAAAAATGGTTAAATAAATATTTGGGTATTATTACTCGGAATCTCCTGAAGATAAACACGAGCTTTCTGGTAGAAAAATATTGATTTTTAACTATTCTATACCATTTCTACGAAAAGTCATTTTTTCCGCATATAAAATACATGGAAAACTGAGAGCGCTTTGAGCGACCTGTAAATATTTTTTGATTTCAAAATAAAAAATAAGGGTAGATATATTTTTTTCGGTATAGAACAATCCTAGCGGCTGAGAGCATAAAAATTCCGGCTTTACTTTTTCACATTCATTGTTGGACCACCCTAATGTACAGCCTTACGTACATACATACATACATATATACAGTTTAGAATGCTTCCATTGTACAACATTTCAACTGGCAAGTAATATTAGCGGTCCATAAATGCATTCAAATGTTTATAGTCTGACCTGCTTAGTTCTCCATGTCTCTCGAAAAGTCTATGTAAAAACTTAAATATTTGTTTTAGAAAGAGAAAGAAAAGCTTCTATTGGTTATGGTTACTGCATGGAAGTACGCGCAATTTAAGAAATTATGTAAATTTCAATATTTTCAGCATTTCCCTTTTCACTTGGTTTTATATGAAATATGTATATATGTAATTAAGGAAATGTATGGACACTAGGACGGAGTAATTTGTTCGGAGCAAAATTTTCGAACAAAGTGTATAGCAAATTGAAATTCTATGATTAATTCTAAGCCAAAATTTCGAACAAACTATATACCAAAAATAACGTTTGACTCTCCCAAATTTCAAAAGAAAAAGAAGGACCTATGCAGTGACGAACAAAAGTATTGGCACAATTTGCAACTTTATATTTAGCTCTTTTAGAAAAATTCTAAGTCTGCAGTTTTAAGGTCCATTCAATTTTAGTAAATTATATGCTAAAAATGATCTTTAACCCTTCCAATTTTTAAAAGAAATATCAGTGCATTTAAATTTTTTCTGAACGAAATTCATTTGTTATGCTCCTTTCTGCCAAATTTATTTTTCATTGTACCAAAAAATTTGTTACGAAAGAAACAAGCATAACGAACTTTAGTAATGCCAAGGAGCACAAAAAAAATTAATTTCCTTCAGAAAAAATTAAAATACACGGATTATTCTTTTAAAAATTGGGAGGGTCAAACTTCATTTTTGGCATACAATTTTGTTCGCATATTTAATTTAGAATCGAACGTTGAATTCGAGCACGCAGTATACACTTTTTTCGAAATAAAGCTACTCCGCCCTAATGTACATACATACATACATACACATTTACGAGTACGTAAGTGAAATATTTATGCCTAAAGTGTAAAAAAAGGTGTGGCAATGTGGGCCATATTCTCTCCTTTTGTAAAAGAACTATTGATATTTGCCGAACTTAAAATAAGCAAATTACAATTTTCGGTGCTTTTCATTGGCACTTGGCTTATTACAAAAGTGCATTGTGCTGAAGGGTACGATATTTGTGCGTGAACTTTTTGGTGTGTTTTTTATTTTCACAATGCCGTTTCTTTATGTAATAGTATTTTTATATACATATGTACATTAGGGTGGGTCAATTTGTATGTGAGATTTTTTCGACTATGTGCTATAGCACACAAGGATTCTAAGTGTAATTCTAAGCAAACTTGCCCAAGAAACCATGGGACTAAAATCAAGTTGGAGTTTGCAAAATTGCAGAAATATATTTCTTGGCATTTTGCTGTTGTGGCATAAAGAAGTGCTTAAATTTTGTATAAAAACATGCTATACGGTTTTTTTTTTGTTATGAGGAATGCATTTCTGCAATTATCTTGTACTTAAAACTTCCACCATAATAGGGCGTAATAGTGAACATTTTCACATTATATTTGAAATTTATTTTCGCAATGGTTTCTTCGGAAAAGGTGTGAAACAGTAAGTAATAGCTAACGTACCCTAATACCAAACCATTTGTGACCAACAGTGGTCAGTGGTCAGCGGTCAATCAATCAATCAATCAATGGTCCTGTTAAATGTGCAAAGACCACTAATTGTGGAATTGTGAGTAGGCTTATTAGCCGCTGAATGGATTTCCAATAATTTGCACTTTGCAAATTTGCTTTAAATGGGGTCACCCCTTTGTCGCACATTATATAGCATGTACATACATATGTATGAATGGCTCGTGCATGCAAGCATTGAAAGGGTGCTGCTTCAAATGAATGTTCCTGCTGCTGCTGCTGCTGCTGTTCGCATTGATCAGCTATTATTGTCGTTTAGTGCCTACTACTATACCCTATGGTACGCCTACAATCCGTGTAACAATCACATATTTATTTACTTAACGAGTAGCTGACCGATGCATGGCATTGAATGTACCGCATTGAGTAGTGGCTATTTGATTTCCACTGTAATTTTACCGTGGATTGAGATATCAGCGGCTTTAATTGAATTTTCGTTTTAGTTAGTTCGATTTGTTTGTATTGCTGATTGTTTTCAGTTGTTTTGTGCAGATTTATGTACATACATACATACATACATACATACATATATGCCACATTTGGTTTGTGAAAATATTTAGACTGGCACGCGTCATTTAAAAGGGTAATCCAATAAATTTTGACAAAGAAAATTTCAGGGGCCTTATTTGAGATGGCAATGGGCAATCGATGAATAAAAGGATGAATATGTATGCGTATGTACATATGTGTGTATGTACGAAAAATCCCCCTAGGTAATGGGGCGTTTCGGTTAGAAAAATATCAAAGAATACTTATTTTTATGTACACACAATATTTATACATTAGACTGCATCACCAAAAAAAGTTGCGGTTTTTCCGCCGGGACTACAAAATTTATTATATTTTAAGACGTTCACCAAAATATTAAAATTTAAGCGAGCTGGACTGATTTGAAAATACCTCCAAAAATTGACGTTTTTATGAATAAAAATGGTTTCAAAACTATTTAGACTTATGTGATCTCGATTGAAAGGTATTTTCCCACTCTTTTTATGTGCAAAAAAAATCTTTCGTGTCCCATGTTTTTTTTTTGTTTCAAATACCAACACATCTTAATTCAACTTTGAATGATGTTCGTTCATCCTACCTTTCTCTTTCATCTCGTGAATGAGCTTATTAGCAAAGAAATAAAAAGGGTGAGAAAATACCTTTCCAATGATACCTCACAAGTCTAAATCGGAAGAGTTTAGGTTCAGTTATTCAAGTTTTTGTATACCAATCTTTGAAAAAAGTAAAAAAAAAACAGCATCAAAAATCCTCATTGTTACAATAGATTTTATAATTCCAATGGGAAAATAGTACCATTTTTTTTTTTGTATGGGGAGTTATACAGTCTAATACACATACTAGCTTATCCGACGTTCTTCGCTGAACCCTACAAATCGCAAGATGAAATTCTAATTAAATGTACAAAAAATATCATAATATCAAAATCATAAAACATGTAACGGCAACTTTCCAAAATTCAAAGTTAGCCATATTTGAGAGAGCGTGGCTTTCGTCCGATTTCAACAAGTTTCAAAATGGTGTTTGCGGACGCCAAGCGCAATGTGTATACCAAATTTGTCCTAAAGCACCATCTTATAAAGCATCAGTTTCGAGTAAAATTTTTCTTGTTTTTTTTTTTTAAATAAAAACATAGTAGTTTATTCAACAGGAAAAAACCACAGGGAACTCGGAAAAATTCAGGAATAGCCAAGAAATTTGTATCGAAGTTTTCCATTCGATTTCTGATTTATTTTGAGACTTCTTGAAACTTCTTTCACTAAGGGCGTGGCGCAGCTTAGGCTAGGTTTGGTTAGGTTGTTGCGGTCATCTATAAGACTCGAATAAGCTTAAACCCATTGTGATACCGCATGTATGCCATTTTGAATATCGCAGAACTTTTAAAAGATCCCTGATTTCAACGCTTCTAAGGTCTTCGAAGTTATCAAAGATTTGTCTGCCTAGAGTGAAGAGTCTTTGTCTGGATAGAGCAGGGCACTGGGACAACAGGTGCAGAACCCTTTCCTCCTCTTCATTTTGACAACTTCTTCAGAAGTCTTGTAATCGTACGGCCATTTGATAGGCATGTTTGCCAATTCGGATGTGTCCTGTTATAACAGATATTATCTGCCGAGTTCACGAAACCAATTTAAGTGAAAAATTATTTTTTTCTGTCAGTTTCCATATTAAATTAAAAAAAAAAAAACAATTTTTCACTTGAATTGATTTGACATAACAAACTGATATGACATTGAAGATGTAGATATCGTCTTAGGATACCTTATCACACTTTACCAGCCTGAAAAACACTTCTTCGAAAGCTACGGGAGACTCCCAGCTGTTCGGAATATACACTCCCACCAACCCTTCCCTCGAGCTTTGAGCCATCAGAGTATGGCAAACCTCCGGATGTATTTGTGCAATGAAAACCAGCTTCTCATAAATATACAATCGCCGTTCGGAGTCGGCGTGAAACTGTAGGCCCCTGCCACGCCACAAATCGGAGGAGAAGTTCAGCCAATCACTACAATATTGTGTAAGCACTATATCCGAGCAATTGGAATTTCGTACTACCACTCGGTTCGAGCCTATGTATTTCTGCCGTGAAAAAGTTTCACCCAGAAATCTTTTGTCGTTCGTGCCTTTAATCGTATTACAGTTTCTGACGAGTTTTACTATTTTACCAAAAATGTATTCCTATAATAATTTATAACCATTACTAAGCCTAGCTCTTCACTTTAAGCATTAGAAAGTCTCCATTCTCGCCACCAATTAGCCGACAATTCAATTGTTTAATCCCTGACATAGGCCGCACCAAATCCATTGCTCATTCACCCCCGTACATATATGTATAAATAGTACTTAAAGCAGTTCACACAATTGGTGATAAAGTGCACCAAATCAAGTAAGTATCCGTAAATGGCAACTTAATAAAAATTCCTTAAAACCAACGACGAAGTGATGAAAATCCGCGTTACCATAGTTAATTGCGAGGGCGGATGAATGTTTGACGAAGTTCATAGTATCTACATTCTATGAAAACAAAATAGACGAAAATTTCACACACAAACGCACCGATGGCAAACCCATTCGCATGGTTGCATGTGAGCCCTTTCTAGCACAACATTAGCACACACACACACAGTGTAACGAGGAAAGCAAAAACAAAAGTAATGTCGAGCCAAGTCAACTGGCAAAAGCGCAAAGCAACAACGCACATACATATATACTAAGTAAGCATCTACCGACCTCCTGTGCCAGGAATTTACTCATTTTGGTGGGTTAATGTGATCCATTTTATTTTGTTTGCTTAAGGACGCGTGCTAATGTCCTTGTACGTCGGCATGCGGTGGCAGTCGGAGTGAGGCTGTGCATACATGCAGACATACATACATATTAAGGCTTATCACGCTTTTGTTGTTGGGTGGGCGGCAGCATCAACAGTGGCGACATTGCTCAATTGTTGCACGTGCTCTAACAAAATATCCTTGACTATGTTTTCGTACAGTTGGCTTATTAAAAATCTAACAAATTACATACGAGGCATTGCTTGCTCGTTAGTATGTGTGTGTGTTTGTATTTAGTGTGTATATTCTGATGTTTATGTACATTAGGGATTTCTGTTTATGCTGGTGATTTTATTAAATTCTGATTTAGCAAATTTTGTCAATTTTCTCGAAACCAGCAAAGCAATGGACTTCTGTATTATCATTATTACAATATGCTTTAATGTACGAATATATGTACGTATGTATGTATGTATATGTAGATATTCATTGGGCAGCAATTTCAAAACTTAGTTGCTTATCGTGAGTTCAACCGCCTCGCAGATCGATAAGCAACGACCAATGACCAAATAGCTAAATGACTTCAGGGTATTGTTTATTCAACAACGTTTGTCGCAATTATTTTTACGTGTGACTAAGTCATTGCAGATTGTAAGCAATTGGATATGTCAAAGGGAACTCAGTGGGACCCTTGTTAAGCTGCGACATAAAAGAACCGCAAAAATCAACAGAGTTTTTAGCCAACCTTTGCCTTTTATTACGTTGGCCTTATATTTCTGTAATAGCCCAGCAATATCTTTAGTGAACTCTCTTCTAGAGCTTATTCACAGGCAGGCATGCCGCTGGGAAAATCTATTAGAAAATAGGGCACAAATCAAATCGGTTTAAGAACAGGACTAGCTCTCGCAAAGATGAAGATAGAAATCTGGTAACAGATGTCCCCAGAGAACATTTCTCAACGCTTTTGAAAAACGACAAAGGTTTTGCGTTTGATGAAAAAGAACCCGAACCAGTTTATAGGGACGAAACTCACTTGGCCCTGACGAGGTGAGAGCAATAATAAGGAAGCTTTAAAACAACAAGGCCCCGGAGCCAACGGCATACGGGTTAAACTGTTCATAGATGGAAGCGAAGAGCTGGTCGGGCGCATGTAGCAGCTGTAAGGCTTAAATCTGAGCGTACTTTGTCCATCACTCAGTGGGAATTCCGCTCCTGGAGTGGAGTCTCAACTGGCAGTAGTTTGGACTCCGAGGTCGGACCAAAGTCTTTATTTTGGTAACACGGGGAACAGAATCTCCCGGAGTATGCTCGCGAGCGAGACGAGCAAGATTAGCGAGACGAGCAAGCAAGATGAGCACGAGAAAGATGGGTAGAGATGAGGAGAAGTTGTCAAGCAATTCAAGCAAGTCCAGAAAGTCGAGCGAGAGTGATTACTCTTAGCCCCCGGAGTGCGCTCACAAGCAAGACTGTAGTTTAACACCGAAATGCGGGTAGGAGCGGCCTGGATTGGTTCAGTGTGGAGTTGCGTTTCAACCGGGTGCCGGACCCAAAGTACGGCAGAGGCCTTAGTTAGACTTCGAGCCCAATACTGCCATTTGCATTGCATTTCAAGGTGCTGATCAACGCACTTGATCCGTCCTGGCAGGTACCCACGTTAAACACCGACACATCTGTACTTTGTCCAATCCCCAAGAAGGAAGAGCCCAAAGTTTGCGTAAATTATCGCAAAATAAAATTTTTTATAAAGTCCTGTCGACAATACTGTGTTATAGACTGAAGCAATTCACGAACCAACTGGTTGGACCTTTTGATAGCACTAAAAGAAGCTGCTTCTACGAGGCCATGTGTAAATTTGGGATCCCCGAAAAATTTATACCGACGTCGTCTCGGTAGGCACTTGGAAAGCAGAGCCTTCTCTCCATGAGCACAAATCAGTCTGTTCAAGTCTCCGTCATTTTATATGGCGCAGAATCTTGGGTGATGACGAGCAAATATGAGAAAGCTTTGGGTACTGTTCGCGTGGACGACGGGTACCGAAGAAGATGGAAGAATGAACAGTACACGCTCTTTAACCTTTTTCTCTATTGGCGCTGTAACCGCCTAAGCGATTTAAAATTGTTAAAAAAATGGATATTATTCCTTGAAACACGGGGTTTTACGATTGAAAAATATAGATTTTCAAGGATTCTATACCATTTCTGTGAAATATTGTTTTTTCATACATGGGAAAGTCTAAGCGCTTTGAGCGGCCTCCACATTTTTTTTGCTTTAAACAATCCTAGGGGGGGAAATCATTACATTAACTACTTTACTTTCTTTTGACTACCCTAATATATACTCCTAGTACATTCCGATTTAATTTCTGTTAATTATTATTCGATTATATTTGAATATTAATAACAAAACCTATATTTCAAGTATCATAATTAGTTGCATCATCTGGCCAACCGAATTCCTAGATGCCGACAAATCGAACGATAATTGATACTCAAAACTCTGGCACACATACTCAAAAATGTGCGAAAAACAAAAAATAGAAAAAACAAAAATTCTTACCGAGACCTAATTTTAAAACATTTCATCGATTTCTAAAAATTCGTCTTGCATATCATTAAAAGAATTTTCGCAGATTGACGGAAACATATGAATGCAAAATAATTCAGTTTAAACTGTCGCGCGGCAAGTGCGAGTTTTTAAATTTTGTTTGCCCATGAGAGCAAAGGGTGTGTGTGTGTACGTTTGTAGGCATGGATATTTATGTATTTGTGTACATATTTATTTAGGAAAAGGTACATGGAAATTGAAAACAATGCACAAACTTATTTTTGTAGGTACGAAGCTTTATCTACTAATGTATATGTATGCATGTATGTATGTATGAGAAAAGTGTGAATACATATGGAAATATGTATGTACATACGCATTTACACTACCAATAGACCGATCAGGCAGCAACAGGCGTTGTCAATTAACATAAATTTAAGTAGTTGAACACGAAAATTCGGGAAAAGAGAATATCTTGAAACTAAAAATTAATATGCTGAAATTAGAATACATATGCACGAAGATGTTCTTCGCATAAATACACATAAATAAAAATTGTCTGTTTATGTATACATAATGTGACCAACTATTTTATAGCTCAAAGAAGTACAGCTTAAGTTGGGTTAAGTTAACACCGCGAGTCGATTCGAAATTTCGAATGCGGCTAATTTCGATCTCTGAGAGCTCAGTGTTTCTTCAGAAGTGCGAGCCAAAATGCCTCCATCTTAGCCTAGCGAGGGTTGGACAGTCTAAAAGAAAGTGTGGAGATGATTCCACTTCATCTTCCTCTGGACAGTTGATACAAAAGGATCAGTTGAAATTCCTAGTCTCACCGCATGAATACCAATTGCAATAGCCCTAGAGAGGTAACGTGTTTTAAAGTGCTCTATAAAACATTTGCTACAGCACAGAAACGTCTTCTTTTGCTTGTTTATGTCACAAAAGTACCCGGTTTCCCTTAGCCTAATAGCAGTTCGAGCTGCGTGTTCTACATATGTATGTTAAGCGCCAGTGTAGATGTGGTTCATAATGCTCAGCTTATTGCTATTTTACAAGTGTAGACAAGGGCTCCTTGAAACAATATAGGTTTAAATAAAACTTCCTAGAGCTAATGAATTAATTTGGGCGAGAGACCCCACCTTTTACCGATAGCTCCCCTACAGAAGTACAAGGCAACCGACTTGTTTCCTACTCTTTCTTCAATGTTAGGCTCCTACGACAGCTGCCGTTGATCGCCCACCTAGTTACCTGGTTCAGGTAATCTTGAGCCAGATCAAAAAGGGTGTATGGAAATCGTCCCTTAACCAAAAGTTCCACATCATCTACATGGGCAATCATCCGACAGCCCACTTTTGCCAGTTCCTCCAGAAGGTCGTTTACAACCGCAATCTAGAGCAGGGGAGAGAGAACACCAACTTGTGGAATGCTCCTATTGACTCTGCACTGAGTGCAAACGCTCCCCCACTCCGTTCTGTCACGATAAGCCTTATAGGTTGGTTTCAACCTTCAGATTATGAATATATATTGCCTCTAAAGTGACATTGTTGAAGGCCCCCTCGATATCAACGAAGACCCCTACAGCATAATATTCATGCGTGAAGGCTTCCTCTGACGACTTTACCAATGTGTGCAGGGCGGTATTCACCGACCTTTTCTTGCAACAAGCATATTGAGCTCTTGAAAGACAGTCACGAGGAATCGTGTTTCTTATGTACAGGTCTATCTGTCTCTCTAGCATTTTTAGCAAAAGCGTTTTTAGTAAAAATGAAGAGACTGATAGGCCTAAAATCCCTAGTGGAAAACATGAGGGCCTTTTCCGGCCTTCGGGATGAACGCAACACTGACTACCCTCCAAGCCTTGGGGATGTACCCGGTCCTCACGCAGTTCGCATAAATAGGACCCAAGCAATTGCACGACACCTTCAAAGCCCTTTGCAGCTGCGCAGGTATGATGCCACGCTCCAGGCGACTTTATTGGTTTGAACGAATTTATCGCCCAGGCCATGTGGCGATCGTCCAGAAGATCGGAGAAGTACAGGACCTGGGGGGGAGATTCTGTAACCAGTTAGCGACAATTTTCAAATCGCTATCGCACTTTTGACGCAAAACCTTTATACCATGCGTCAAAAAGTGTGATGGAAATCCAAAAATTGTCGCTAACTGGCTACAGAATCTCCCTCCTGAAGTACAAAATATCGCAAAGAAGTACATTTGACTGGACTTCGAAGTACGAAGTACAAGAGCGAAAAAAGAAGTACTGTACTTCCGAAAGAAGTACGGCTGGTCACATTATGTATATATATGTATGTATGTATGTATGTAAAATTTCCAATCCTCTTTAATGCTGAAAATTCTACTCTACGTTGCCGAACTCTTCGGATAAAAATAATTAAAAAATCCAAAAGAAACAAAAAAAAACATACACACATGCAGCGAAGTATTGTCTGTACATATGTACATATGTATGTATGCAAGCATGAATAAAAGTTTTTGATAATACTCGCCACATATCGCATCGGTTATAGAATGTCATAATTCAAATAAAAGACACTTTTTTTAATTAAAGTATGTGGGAAATGGCCGACGGATATTTTTGATAATGTGTAAAAATTCTCTCTTTTTTACAGTATTGCCAGAAAATAAACGCTCTTTAATAAAAGTAAGGGACCATATTAAGGTGTGATGCCAGCTTTGTATTCTGTATTAAATTCTACGATCGCATTTGTTATACATATATTTCTTGGATATTTAGGTCTCCTAGACAAGGTCACTAGACGACGTAACGTAAAATAAAGGTTAAAATATTTTTAGTGGTTTGTTTGTTAGCCGTTAAAATGTTTTAAAACTGATATAAAATACTTAAAATCATTTTGACCAATATTTTACAATGACAAATTGTACGACTTAGCGATATTACTAGGCTTAAGATGTCTTGTGAATTCTCTTATAAATTATTTTTGTTCAAGAAGAACGGAATGGAATTGTGGAATGTCAATATTGTCCAGAGGATAAGAAAAGGCAGGAGGACGTGTGATTCATTACTCCTCTGAAAACATACCACACTATTTTATTATCTTAGTATGTAATTTGTAAATGCACCCTGCCCATTATCATTCGATCCAACACAAAAATCTATCACCTCAGTTTGGTGAAAGCCAGAAAACTGAGGATAAATTGCTCTTCACTATCCTCCGCTTCCAAGAAAGATTCACACCGTGCGCAGTCGACGATACCCATGGTAACCATATATGTCCCTCCCCGAAATCAGTATTATCAGGAATAGCTCCCTCCTTCTTTATCTGATAAGGAATTTCACCAGCGTCTGATCTTTAAGATAAATATAATATATAAATCAGTCACCGAGTTTTATTTTTTAAATCATTCGTATAAAAGTCATTAAATTTTTCACAGTTAAGAAGGTCTTGGGAAATAAAAGTTTAATGCGACTTATACAAATGACTTTCATAAGTATGATTTAAAAAAAAATTTCAGTGACTGATTTTTATTTATGACATTTATAAATAAAAGTCTTCGATAACCGTTATCTAAGACATATAATTCAAAAATCAAAAATAATTGTTATTTTCTATTTATAAAATAAAAGTCGGATATAACGGTAATTTAAAAAGTAATTAAATTAAAGTAAAAAAATAATTGTTAAAGAGCGATGTTTTTTTTTAATTGAAACTGTTGCAGTCCCTGTTCTAAAGAAAAGTATTTTATTATCGGTTTTAAATTGGTTTTCAACCAAGAAACATACATGTGTCAAAAACCGATAGCAGAAATGCTTAACTTTAGACATAGTTTTATTTTTAATCACCCCATGAAGTATAAAGTGAGCTTTAAAGTTAAAGGTTACTTCAGAAACGGGTCTTAGACTATTTTTGAAGAGCGGTTTTGCAACGCAAAATCACTCTTGGCAAGAAGTGCTACTTTGGACTAGGAAATCTATTCAGGAATAAAGTTCTCTCTCGACGTACAAAAACCACACTGTACAAGTCGCTCAAAGAGAAAGATTTTCCAGAAGATTTACGGGCATTTACGCGTTGGAGCGACTCCTCTGGCTTAACCATGCCGCTCGAACGGACACCGACGCTCCAGCTCGGAAAGTATTCAACTCGGAACCCGCTGGTGGTAGCAGAGGAAGAGGGAGGTCCCCACTGCCACGAAAAAACCAAGTGGAGAAGAACTTAGCTGCACTTGGAGTTTCCAATTTGCGTCAGTTGGCACGGAAGACAAACGACTGCTCTTCTTCTTATTATTATTCTTCTTATTTTTTGGCTCTGTAACCGCCAAAGCGATTGGGCCAGGTTCAACAAAGCACGGCTCGGAGAGGTCTTTAGGCGGTTACAGAACCAAATAAGAAGGGTTTTCAAGGCTTCTAGAGTAGCTTGGCTGTCAGTGCACATCCTGATTTTTTATCTTCACGCCAATTGACTAGTCTGCTATTTTGAGTATGTGAAGTTACCCTCCCTAGAGGTCATCCAGTTCCAGCTACATTTTCAATCTTGGAGCCGTCGCACATAGGGGTATTTCGCCGATATAGTCGGTAAAAATTATTTATTTAGTTAATATCTTTCTTACATCTCCTTGATTGAATTTATATAAATAAAATTGTTTTCGAATGAATGATTTTAAATTTTGGGTAAAAAAATGCAACAAAACTATCTACATTTGTGTAATTTATAACTTTTTATTTATTTTCTCTGAAAATACACTGTTTATACTTTTTTGTGCTAAAATGATGATGAGTTCCGTGGTTCTTCATCGCCCAGTTTTTAAACAGCTCCCAAAAAGAGTTTCTGGATCACTCCATTGAAAAGTTTGGCATTGGGAGCCAAAAGCAAAGGTTCTTGCTCTGACAATCTTTCATACAACTCTATGTGCACGGAACTCGGATCGTCGTGCCACAAACCAAGATAATGCAGTCGGCACATCTTCTTCATTGCCTCCTCTTGAATCGCCATTCCTGAAGTTGTACTCATGACGCGCGTAAACACGCATTTGTAGCACGTTTAAATAAGAAACCGTGGCTTTAAATAGTTCTATGCTAAAGCTATCTATACCGAAATCCCAGATCTTACTAAAAGCTCTGCGACACTGTTCGAAAACTTTCAGCACTCGATTTACCATCAGCTCAACGTGAGTTTTCCATGCCAGTTTCATAGAGATGCCTCTTGATATTCACTACATTTCAATCTGCTTTTCCGCGTAACGGTTCATTGAATCATGTTACGCATCTTTTCCTTACTATTCGAATTTCGAAATCGCAAAATTGATTTTTTTTTGGTTCACCCTAATAATCATCCTTCTCCCAGCGGTCAATAAAGACTACCCAAACTTTTTTGCAAATGTCAGATAAGCGCTAAAAATTCAATGGGACTAAACCTGAATAAAAAAATTTTAAAATCGCTTTTCTCGTATTTGTGATTTTTGAGTTATGATGTTCTTTCAGTAAAGATTACCATTGTATAGTATAAGTACTCAAAGGTATAATCATAAATAGATTCGGCATTTTGTAGTACTCCGTTGCGATGACGCTGCGGACTTGTATGGTGCGCTTTAGAAATATATATTTCTATAGTTCGGAATGAAACTGAAAATAAAAAATTCAAAAACAAGTGGAATGCTATTATAATTTTTATTTGATTTCTCTTCACATTTCCCCAGACTGTTGTTTTCTCGTTTTATCCGATAGAACTTAGCGCACCGCGAATTCGAACGAATGTTGGGCGAATAAAAATGGAAAACGTAAATTTTTTATGATATTTTAAAATTTTCTTTCCTATGAGTAGAAAGCATAGAAAGTCAAACGGAAAAGCGAAAAATTTGCATAAATACATATGTATGTATGCACACGCGAATGTACGTACATATGTATGTTAGCTGGAATGTGAGTATTAATTTCCAAAGCGTTAATGAAATTTTGTATTTCATGAGCACACAGTTCGAAAATGTTCATGCGCCCGCTCAAGCGGATTACACACATACCAACGAGTATGTATTGTAGCATATCAGTGTGTGTTATATCTTCAGAAATTGATCATTAGGCGTTCGCCATGTTTCAAATCAGCGAATGCTGTATGCGACCTTCGCAGATTTTTAACGCAACCACCTACAAATCTCTACAAACCATTCTTCATTTCTGTTGATCG
>NW_023458561.1:23890363-23918287 GCF_013731165.1 Rhagoletis pomonella
AAAAACGGTCGAAAATTTTAACAGAGAGTAAGGCGACTTATTACGGAAGGGTGACCTAGTGACTGATGTACAGAACGTACTTAAATTATGGAGGGATCGCCCCCAGTCGCTACCCCGTGTCGTTAATCCAGTATTTGACGCTATATTCTTGGCCGACAGGTGCGACGACAAGAGAAGCAACAAGGTGTTAAGTGCTGTCGTCAATGTAGCTCTAAGTGTTCATTTAAAGCCAATCTTGGATACCTATATACCATGAGCGGTTATAATCTTAAAAAGAATCACAAAATAATGATCCAAAATTAACGATTCTTCTTGATCGAAAAAATAAAGATATAAAAATAACGATTTTGCAATGATCAAAAAATAAAAATCTTGTTATTTAATGGTTACGGCTGTAAACACTTTCTATTCTCTTAAGAATTGTTTTACTCTCTATTGCTAACAACTAAACCAATGCCAGATGGAACTGTATCAGCTTGCGAGAACCCTATCCTAAGTGGCTGTTAGACGTGGCAAGTGCAAGTCTCTTTCAAAAGTTTGTCAAACTCAAAATTTTCCAAAACAGTTACACCTTGCATATGAAGTGGCTTTCGAAAGCAGATTTTATTTCTGAAAATCTAACTTTCCGATACTACTTTTTATTTGTTAACACGACAGACTTGAAAAATTTGTTAAGAATGCTAAATTGCGCACAAAACAGCCGCCAGATATCCCATGCTTTAATATTTAAATAATTCACATCAGGAGAATAAATTAATTACAAGTATTTTTTTTTAATTGGAAGGTAAAATTTTCAAGATTTTATACAAATTCGCCAAAAATTGCGGCACACGGCAACCCGCGATTAGTTTGATAGCACTTGCAGCAAAAATTAAAATTCCCAGCGCAGCACGAGCAAGTTGACATTATTTCTCGAAAGTTATTAGGGTAATTTCAATTGCAGCTACACCGTGCAGTTTTTATTTCCGAAAGTGATTTCTGCAAATCTGCAAAAAGAACTTCCCGGCTGTTTACACGGGAAAGTAGATATTTGCTTTCACATTTTGACGGCAAAATGCGGAGAAAACGCACTTGCATTGCCACGTTTAACAGCACTTAAGACTGGTTTTCACTATGTCATATTTTGACGCCAAAATTTTGCGTCATATTTTGAAACAATTTTATCTCCTTTCTCCTTTATCCACACCTTTACAGATGATATTATGGGCCGAAAACTGACTGATCAAAATCAACCGATGAACCGCTTGTCTCCCATTTGACAATGTGTTTTCAGTTATTTGACGACAAATGCCACTGAATTTGACATAGTGAAAACCAGCCTTTATAGATTTTGCATTGTAGACACAGTAGAGTCTGAAGCTATTTGTGTGCAGACAGCTATTTACAAAAAGAAATAATGAAACCAGTCAATTGTGAATTTCTATCTTTATTATAACTTAACTAATAAGGACTTCCACTGTAAATGTTTCGTCTGGTTTGCAGTTATTTAAAACTTTACCTCACGATTATCACATCACAGGTATCTACTTATACTGCATTGAACATTTATCACATGATACAGTTTGACTGACTTAATCAGTTAATTAACCTCCATCCATCAATTTCCAATTTAATAATTCGAAAATCATGTTTCGTCGAAACTACTACTACTCATAACCAAACCAGCTAAGGGCGGGGGTAGCGAAATTAATGAAATAATCAGACCAACGAATTAAAATTGATTTACTACAGTATATGAAGGTGCATATATGCATCTATCTACGTATGTACAAACATATGTAAATACAACTGTATGCTTTTTTGGCCTACAAAAGTACGAGAGTATATAAAGATAAATGTAATGCTGGTCACTACATATGTATGGACATACTATTAAAAACGGATTGAGCGATGACCACACTGTCTCCTGCATGTATTTCCACTTCCATTTTCAATTTCGTTTTGCTTCCGTTTTTATTTACTAACACAATTTTGCTGGTTGGATTTTCGATTTCACCTTTTTTCTTTGATTGAGAATTTAATTGAGTTGATTGATTTCGGTTTTGCACTACGGAGTGATATTTTGAATCACCTACGTACGTACATATGTCCATAAGTATTATAGCGAAGGAAATTACTGTGCAGTAAATTTGTAAACACAACTACACTTATGCACAATGGTACTATTTGATGACATAATGGTTATCTGTTGAAGATTAACGAAATCGAGCTATAGAAATATATGTATGTAAACTGGTTTCAGCTAATTCCAAGAAAATAAAAAATTTGTTGTGACTGATATTTGCGAAACCACTTTCTTTTATATTTAGGGGAAAAAGTGGACATTGCATCGGCATTGCACTACAAAATCAAATGCGAAAAATGCGGTTTTTAGTACTTTTGATTTCAAATATCTCGAAAACTAGACATAATTTTATAATTTAAAGGGCAGATTCTAAATCCACGATTCTTAGTCTGTGGAAAAAATACTACAGGAATCAGCTCTCAAAAGCTCTGTTGCGAAATTTTGATTGTCAGTGTAATAATTTAAACTTTGGCTGAGCCCAAAAAAAATGTCAAAAAATTTGTATTCAATATTTTTAAATAATTTCAGCGAGATTGGGATAATAGAAGTTAAGTTATGGCTACTCATAGCGCGCTACCTACCGCCGCTAAAAGCGTTCCCGAGTGACTTAGAACTCAATTATTTCGGAATCGTAATCGTGTTTACGACTTCTAGAAGACCAATTTGACAATTTATTTCGTGAGCGAAGGAAATTTTATTTACAAAAAAATCCTATTTTCAAAAAAAAAATTAATATTTTCTTGGTCCGATAATTAAACGTTCAGTACAGTTTAAGCAAAAACACAACCGAATTTCATCGAGTTCTCATACAAAAATTTTGGAGTGACGTTCATTTCTTCATGATCCAATGATCATATCTAAACCAAATTAATATGTGACCACTCTTGAGGTACCACCTTTCTGATAAAAAATTATCGAAATGGGTTCACGTGGTCCAAAGCTATGCGGTAATATGCATAAAAAAAATAATGAAAATATTCCGACGAATTGATAACTTCCTCCTTTTTTTGAAGTCGGTTAAAAATAAGTAGGCATTTTCATAATTTTTTTTTTAAGCAAAATTTTTCTTTCACGAGTGTAATTTTTCGTGTATACATACCATTTAAGCCGTTATTCACATGTACATCTATGATGTGTATGGAAAAACCAGACGTTATCGAGCAAAAGCCAACAATTCACCGAACTTACTAATGAAACATGTTTACAAAAAAAAATTATTGGTTTTCCTGCGACCAAAGGCGCGAATCGCACATTAGCTGCCAGAGTGTCATAATCCAAAAAAAAAAAATGAAAAACTTGAGAAAAACAGCTTTAAAGTTTCGAAATTACATATACCCACATATGTAGTAAAAACTTACATATTTTGTTCTAGTAAGCTACTGGTAATCGGTACAGCTATGAAATTTTTACACAACATAGAAGAATAGGCAGCGGTCATTTCTGCGTACTTTACTAATTTAATTTTTTTTATTTTTATTATGACACTCTTGCAGCAAATGTGCGATACGTACAAATGTATATGTATGACCCCTTTAGATGTTGCGTATACGCCCCACGGCCCTTATCTCAGTATTTCGTTTGTTGGCCAGCGAACGCTTTTATTTTGTGCCAGCCGTAAGCAAATCGAACAGAAAGCTTTTAAAACCAGTCCAACTTAGCACTAGCCTTATGATCATCCGTTGGATTTCAGAGCTGAAATTACTAGCGATGCTTCTAAATAAACTAAGTAGTCTATTCTTGCAATAGTGGAATTCGCGTTTCTATGTATTCGTTGTAACTTGCGTATGCGTAAGTGGACGAGCGTGTTATTGATATTGCGTGTGTATTTATTGTATTGCTAGCAACAACAAATGACACGCTCATTCTCATATAATTATACAAGAAACAATGAATACACAGAAGAGCGAATTCCACTAATATATTGGCACTTGTGTAGTTCTGTTCAGCAGCTTTTTTTATAAGCTCAAATATCCGCTTAACGGTCTCACACTACAGGAAGTCACCCTCTCTGAAACCACGTCATTCTCTGTGAAAGTGTTGTTCTCGCTAGGCGCAGCTTAGCTCATCACAAGGCGGTTTTGCAACCATATTTCAACTCTTTCGAAAGAAAAAAGTTGCCGCTAGACAATTGTCAATTCTGGCAACTATCTTCAAAGCTCTTTACTGTCTTTCGCAAGACTAATTGACAGATCTGCTAACGAAGGGGTATTAGCGTTATGCTGTTCGCCTATTAGCAATCAGCTTTTCAAAAAGTAAATTAAATTAAAAAAAATATGTACATATGTGTATTTTTATATCTAAAACAATAAAAACTAATAAAAAAGAATTAAATTTGAAAAAAGAAAAAAATTAATATATAAGCATATACTTTGCTTTTTAAAACAATAAAATTTAAAACTTAATAAAAGAAAAAGAAATTTAATAAAAAAAGCAAAAAAGAAATAAATAAGTTTCTAAAAACTAAATGATATTATTAAGAAAATATCTTTTTTTTTAACAATAAAATCTAAAACTTTAAAGCAAATTGAACTAAGAAAGGAAAAAAAAGAACAAAATAAAATAAGTTCCTCAAGATTAAATGAAATCAAAAACAAAAAAAAAATATCTAAAATAAAAAATACATAAAATGAGGGTAAAAAATTAAACGAAATTAAAAAATATTTATTTTTCTTTTTGAACCATAAAATATAGAAATTATAAGAAAATTTAGTTAAAAAAGAAATATATTTAAATTTAAAAAACAACAAAAGTTCCGCTACCCACGAGTGGTGATTGAGAGAGCTTTTTTCTAAGACTTCTGTGCTGGAATAAAGAAAGTCCTTCGAGCTAATCTGTCATGTGCGTTTCGTTTGTCTTACGAAAGGCTTTTTACTATCTTAGCTAGAATTGCCCTGATAGTTTGTGCTACATTTAATCCATTTGATATTATGGCAAAAAGCGCTACTTTAAAAGTCATCCTTCCTTATTATGGCCCTTAATAATAATTATAATCCAGTTGGATAGCTTATTATTTACTTAAATTTCAGCAAATCGGACCATAAATACGATTTTTTTCCTATAGATCGATCCCTGGTATATAACAACCTTCTTTGGGTATTTTCCACCAATTCATTCAAATTTCGTTTAAATCGACTCCGCACAAAGATCACGGCAACAGTCTTTTTTTTATTTGTATGAATGTATATAAAAAATATGTGAATTGTATAGGACCAATTCCAGCTGAAATCGTGCAAACCGACTGCGCCTATCTCACCGAATCACTTGAAATTTTAGTACATTATTCTACTAGGAAAATAAGCGCATACGTGTTTTTTTATTGGTCGATATCATCAAAATTAAATACGTGTTTCATGCACTTTTGAAAAATGACTAAAAATTTTCGATCCTACAAATCGAAATTTTTTTCGTTCTAATTCGAATTTTAATTGGTATTTGAAAATAATTAACTATCTATTCCATGCTATGGCTGACGTTCCTTCGATCTGCCACTTTTAAATTTTTTCTTTACAAAAAAATAAAAATGTAATTGCACTTTTCATAAAAAATTAAAAATCAATTCCACATCCGCAAAAAACAATTTTCAATTTTTCTGAATTTTTGTGCGCAACTTTCAACCATCGGTTGGATATACTACAGTCAGAAATTCCGTCCAGATCAACAATTTTCGGGCACATTTAGTAAAAAAAAACTTTAATAGAAATTTTGTAGAGAAAAAAGTGAAAAATCGCGCCTCAAATCTTTCTTTCAGCCCAAAAAATTGATATAAAGATTTGCTGTAGAAACAGTTTTAGGTCTTCCCAAGATAGCTTTCGGCATGCTCTATAGACTCACAATTTTTTATAAAAATTGTACAAAACCTTTATGAGAAATTCGCGCTTTAAGCTTTCTAGACAAGAATACACCGGTCGTACGAACTTTTTGCAAACAAAGTACAATTACGACTACAGTAGTCGTAATCTTTAAATTTTAGGGATAACAATTAAAGTATTCACAATCGAGCATGTTATAATTACAATTACGGTAATCGTAATCCTAAGTAATCAAAATGTAATCGTGATCATAAAGTGCCCAGCTCTGAGCGATACTATCCTCTCTCAATGTATGATTGACTAACATAAATAAATACCTACATAATAATCACGATCCAGGAAATAAAGGTCGCGCCATTCGCGGACCGCTAACCCTCTCTTCGTCGATTTCACAGCATCCACCCAATCGCTGACGTCATAAAATACTTTTGTTTACATTCACTGTTGCCAACTTGATGCTTTTCGCGCCAAATTTAGTGGGTATTCAAAACGCGAAAATTTTTGAGTTTGGTGCTTGGTGCGTTTTTGGTGCTTATGTTTTTAGTTTGAAGACACCAAATTAGATTTATCAATCGTAAGCGTGGTAAGCAACTTTACAAAAAATTTTTACAAAATCATGGCACAGTGACATAAGAGTCAGGCCACGTCAAATGAGCCCATGAAATTTTGGTCATTTTCTGAAAAGTGACAACTATTGCTAAAATTTGTTCATCATAGTATTACAAAAAAACACTTTGAACCGTTTCTCGAAAAACCGCACCGTTTTTTTTATTTTGAATAATAATGATATTTGCAACTTTCGATTGAAAAATTAATAACTTCCGACTCGTTTGCTATAATTGAGTGAAATTTTTTTTGACAGTTAATAAGCGTTTTCTCTTTCTGAATAAAATTTTTCCCAAATTATATTTGCAAATTTATAATTTTTTCGTTAACAATTATTTAAACAAATTTGATTTTTTATAGCTTCTAGGCCTCAGATCACAGTGAAAATTTTACACAATGTAGTATAAATACTTGTTTTCGTTCTCGAAAAAGAAAAATTTGGTACTTCGCACTCTGACAGTATTGAAAAAAAGTTTTTGACACGGGCGCCGCGTAATTATTATCGCCTTGAACGTTGCGGGCGGTGCATGCGGCTGACGCTATAAACGCGGCTGCTTAAACTTACTTGTCCGCACTCAACGCGATCGTCATTTGTTTGTGCACGTCTAAACAAGCCACAATTTCAACGCAGAAAGTCATTAACGCAGCTTGTTGTGCAACAGAGTTTCTTTCTTTACAAGCTTATTTCAAATTTGATGCGTAAGTATTATTAATATGTTCATATTCGTTAGTTAGTTAGTTTGGATTTCGCTGAAAACTATACGTTTCACATTCAAAACGCAATCCAATCGCACCATTGGACAAATAGCCAAGCAGAACATGATTTGCACGATAAAAAATTCGAAAAACGTTATGATATAGTTCCTTTAGTAAAAAATACTCGCCAGTATCATCAACTTGAAGTTGTAAATGGAACAACTGTTCGTTGCAAGCTTTTTTCTTGTGACACTTCTTCGGTCACGCATGTTATTGCATAAAGGCTTGAGTGTATGTACCGCTTGTTTCTCGACTAAGTTCTACTATCAATTGCTTTATTATGTACAATAAAAAGAATTATAGATGTACTTGTGTGATTATTAATAAATATTGCATGTAAACACTTTTAAAGAATTACTTAAGATAAAGAACGAATTATTTCTTAATTATAATGCCCTACTATATTATGCGTGAGAAATTATATTCAAAACTATTTTAAAATAGAAAGAAAATCAGTTCATACATATTCTAGAGATGTATGAGTGCGGACAAGTAAGTTTAAGCAGCCGCGTTTATAGCGTCAGCCGCATGCACCGCCCGCAACGTTCAAGGCGATAATAATTACGCGGCGCCCGTGTCAAAAACTTTTTTTCAATACTGTCAGAGTGCGAAGTACCAAATTTTTCTTTTTCGAGAACGAAAACAAGTATTTATACTACATTGTGTAAAATTTTCACTGTGATCTGAGGCCTAGAAGCTATAAAAAATCAAATTTGTTTAAATAATTGTTAATGAAAAAATTATAAATTTGCAAATATAATTTGGGAAAAATTTTATTCAGAAAGAGAAAACGCTTATTAACTGTCAAAAAAAATTTCACTCAATTATAGCAAACGAGTCGGAAGTTATTAATTTTTCAATCGAAAGTTGCAAATATCATTATTATTCAAAATAAAAAAAACGGTGCGGTTTTTTCGAGAAACGGTTCAAAGTGTTTTTTTGTAATACTATGATGAACAAATTTTAGCAATAGTTGTCACTTTTCAGAAAATGACCAAAATTTCATGGGCTCATTTGACGTGGCCTGACTCATAAGCGACAACAAAATATGTGGCAGCACCTTCAATCATGCCAGAAGAAATAGGACGTCGTGCAAGAAACATTGATTTTTATTAATTTGAATCGGAATCCTTACAATAAAATAATGTATGTATATAAAGTCCATAAAATATACCAATAAAAATTTGGTGCTTTTTCAAATTCAAAACTTGGCAATACTGCCGTTTGCTCGATGCTTCCTCTTTTTCTTGTCGAGTTCGTCTTGTTCTCTCATTCTGGTATTTTTTGACGTCACGGCCAGTTGTTCCCAGCTCGATTGGCGCAATCTTGCAGAATAATCAGCTGATGAATTTGGTACGGCAGCTGAATAGTTTTAGATCTCGACACTTAACAGCCTCCTGCTTTTCGTGACTCGGCGCAAAAATGTAAGCAAAAAAAACTCAGTGCGTGTAGTCCCTACGCGCGGAAGAAGTGAAACTTAATAGAGGAAATTCCAGAAAGAAAGAAATGTGCAATATACATACACATGTAAATTTTTTCTAATATACAAAAAACATATTTATTTAAACTTTTTGTTAACAACCTTTAATTTTTTATTTTTTATAACCAACTACAAAGTTTAATTATTATTTGTGGCTGCAGAGAAAACATGCATATCTACAATATTAACCAGTATCCCAATAAATCGAAAAAAATAAAGGATTTCCATTTTGTGTTTCGAATTGACGCCAAGCTTTTAACGAATAACGATAAATCCCATTTGACTGAATTTCTTGCTCAATAATTAAAAAATCGAACTCAGAAAGCTTTGTTACTAATCAAGAATTTATTTATAGTACACTAATTTAAACTATATACATATACATATAGCAAGTGAGTGGAATGTGTATTCACAATAACTACATACATACACACATAATTATGTATGTAGGTGTCGTCTACATTACTAAACATTACTAAATTACATACTCATTTTATTAAAAACTTTTATATTTACAATAATTGCGAGATTCTTTTCTCTACTAATTTTAATTATACAAACATACGAGTACTTATTATGTACATATGTAGTTGTAAGAGCTAAAATTAATGGAACTGAGAAACACATACTATGTATCAGTAGAATATTTTGATTTAAGCAGTACATTTAGCACAGTTGCAATATAAATACATAGCTTGTTCGTATGAAGGTACATATGTACATACGTACATATGTGCATTTATTTCAAATATCATACGATAATAAGTACTACAGCACAGAGGCGCCCTCATAGGCAGAATTTTATCCTAAAATTTATCTAGAGGCTAGTTCTATAGACTAATGGATATTAAGCATATGTACATAGTATTCTACATACATATACATACATACATACATATATGTATATGTACATACTTGTTTTGTTTAGGTGCATATTGATTTTGCTTACATTTGGTTCCTATTAAAATACGACAATTATTTACTAATTAAAATCACTAATTGCTGCAAACCAACAAATCAATTACAAATGCAATTTTAAACAGAAAAGCATGTTGACGTGTGTGCGTATCTACTCTTTCCGATTACTGCCGCTGGGTGGAGCGAGCTGTGGGTTGCATGTTCACCCACCGTTCAGACCATAGCCAGTCCTTTGTTGATGCTTTCCAAATGCTCTTTCGCTTTGATGCGCAACGTTGCTATAGAATTGGAGCGTATATCCGCTGTCTGCGGTTGACTTGCCGAAATTGGCGACTGCCGACTGATGGCATTGGCGGATACATTGCTGCTCAGCGCATGACCAGGCGGTGGGCTATCCCGTCCCACATCAAGCAATTCCATGCTGGCTGCTGCACTGCACTTGCTACTACCATTTCCATTGCCGCCATTGCTGCCCACGAGCATGGCTTCATTTGCATCGTTATTTGTGGTGAGATTTTGTGGTGACTGCTCCGAATTAGTTGCTGGAGTGGCGCGTGGTGGTGGTGGTGATGACGAATTGAGCGCGGTTGCAGACGAAGCGGCTGCTAGAGGTGGCGGCAGCGCAGATATGCTGGACGACAGCGGCGAAAGCGCTGCTAAGCCCACACCGCTCGAAGGAATGGACGCTGGGGCGACAGCATTCGCAATCGCTGATGTCATAGATGACGATGATACGGACGATGACGATATGGACGATGTTGGAGTTGATGAACTCAGCTGTGGTGGCATTGTGGCCAAACTCTGTGGTGACATGCGTGACAGATGTGGTGATAAATGTGACAATTGTACATGATGACCAGGGTGGCCAGCAGCGCTTAGTACCGATGGCGGTGGTGGTGCACCTGGATGACCGGTGTGAGGTGATGGATGCATAGCCGGGCCATGTGGCCCATGACCCATGGCTGCCAGGCTACTCATAGTCAAATTGGATGGAGCCAAACTAAGTGGGGGCGTCAAATAGCTGGGATAGACGGTCTGCGGGTGCGAAAGGAAACCTGCCGAAGGACGAAGTTGGATGTGAATAGAGAAAAACTTGAATGTGAATTAAAAAATAGTAAAGTGGTACTTAATTGAAGGAGGTAAATTCGATGATAGTTACCTGGCAGAGCCGAAAGTAGTGGCGGCGATAGCCAAGGATCAACCGGCAGTCCGCCGGCGCCGCAACCAAGACGATGTGGCAGTTGAGTGAAGTGAGTGAGGCCCAAGCGGAGGCTTTCCGATTTCTCCTGGCGACGCCATTTGGCGCGTCGGTTTTGGAACCAAACCTGAAAAAGAGGAAAAGTTTGAGTTTATTATTTTATTGTAAATCATTTTAATTTTAGATATTGTCAATAATAACACAGTGCAACAGGATTTTTGCAGGTTAGTTAAACAAGTTCTTGTTACGGCCATTTTATATTTGGAAATTTTTCGTTTTAGTCAAATTGCACGAGGAATAATTCTGTAGGATATTTTAAGCCATTATCTCTCTCAAGAAAGGCGATTTTGACCCTATTTTTGGAAAGTCTGCTTAAAATGGTATTTGGGTGGTCACTATGGTATTTGGGTGGTCCCTATGGCAAGAACAGGAGATTTAAAAATTTTGAAACCATCTTGAAAATATTGTAGTAATTCATTAAAATTAATTGAATTTAATTTTTAAACGCGTGGCAACCCTTCTAAAACACCTTAATAATATTCTAAATCTTCAATCTGAAGGTCTCTTGACAGCCATTCTTTTTTAAAGTTTTTCATACAGCTTGCGTATAACTAATTTAAATTTGACTTTTCAAACAGCTGGAAACCCTTTTTAAAATATTTTGAAATTACAAACTTTTTAGGGATTTTTCGTGTGACAAACATATGTTTAAGCAAATTTCAAATAAATAATTCCCTACATTCAATTTTTGTAATTTCTTAAACAGGTGGCAACCCTCCTCCATGAGTATGGAGTTGATTTTATATATCTCCATATCAAGTTCCAGTACTCTATCACAAATATTGTTTGTGATATGCAGTATGAAAAATAGCGTTTGCATGAGAGGTGCCACGCCCCTTTATCTAATCAAGATTAAATCCACCCTATATTTTAAGTTGGGCTAAATGGCGCCATTGTACAAAATTTCATGATGCTAGGTTGAGGAGTTAACGCGTGAAAGCATAACAAACAAAAAAAACTCAATTTCGGATTCATAATATTAGTAAGGATAATTTTATAATAATTAATAATTATTATCTCCAAGCGAGAACATAAAAATCATAAAATAATCTTGAAGAAAATGAGGAAGCAGACAGGCTCGCCAGGGAAGCGACCTGAGCCCTTCTTTGCAGTACGACCGCACATCATCAAAAAAGCGGATAGGAGAGAAGAAAGAGTAAATAGAGAACTGAACTGGAACCAAGTCACTGGGCAGCGCCAGGCAAAGAAACTATTGGAGGGATATAATACGAAAAGATATGAAAAACATATTAACCTCTGAAATAACAAATTAATAACTTTAACAGGTATCATAACAGGTCATTGCAGATTGAGAAGTCACCTACAAAAACTTGGGATCTGGTCCACTCATCATGCCGTTTCTGTGATAGGACTGCCGAAACTTCTGGGCACATAATCCTCGAATGCGATGCAGTGGCGAGGAGACGAAAGAAATGCCTAGGGTCACTAAGTTGTAAGGGTTGTAAGGAGAAAGAAGGCACAATAGATCTCTTGGTCGCAGTACATTCCTCAACTGAATATCTAATAATTATTTTCGTTGAGCGAAAAATTTAAACTCAACAATAATTATTATTTTTATGCGAAACAAATAAAATTCATAAAATAATGATTAAATGCTAATTTAAACTATTTTACTCATAACGATTACCGTTTCTGATATTTATGAACAGCAAATAAAAGTTGTTGCGTATTTCAAGGGGGCATATATATTCGTCGGCCGCTGTGGTGTCGTGGTAAGCACTGCGCGCTTTCACTCATCAGCACCTGGGTTCAAACCCTGGTCAAAGCAACATCGCAAAAAATATAGAAAAAGGTTTTTTCTTAACAGCGGTCGTCCCTCGGCAGGCAATGGCACTCCTCCGAGTGTATTTCTGCCATGAAAAACGGCTTCTCATAAAAATACAAACGCTGTTCGGAGTCGGCGTAAAACTGTAGGTCCCTCCGCTTTGTGTGACAACATAAAGGCGCACACCACAAATCGGAGGAGAAGCTCGGCTAAACACTAACATATGTGTAAGCGCCAATTTAAAAAAATATATATATATATATATTTATATATAATTACCTAGAATATGTTAACCCTTTAGCGACCACTCAAACGCCAAAAGACCCATTCGTAAGAGAGCGGGTAGGTTAAAATGTTCTACAAAATTATTCCTTGTGGAATTTTACTCAACCAAAATAACATATTTTGCTCTACGTATTGTGAATTTAACCCCTTTTCACTTATTGTAAAAACACTCAGGCAAATTAGGCCTCTCATTCTTGCGTTGGAATCATACCGCCCCTAGACAATGACTCTGAAACTTTTGCAAAGTGTAATACATAAATACGTGGATAAAGCATAACTTTTATAACTAAGAATGCTTGAGGTATATTTATTGCAATTTTTTATAATTTTTTCCTTTATTTAAATACAAATTGCGAAAGATGCAAAATGTAGCAACAATAGGAGAAAATCTGACCGACACCCGCCCTCATCCACACAACGCCCGCACTTAATTGCATTTCAACGAGCTTAATTGCTACAACAACACTGAAATACTTTTATAACACCAGCGTAAGATAAAACAAAATGGCGCCGCTGCTCATTAGTAAAGAAAAAAAGCTGTACACATAAATAATTAAAATGAAAGCACACAGAAAGTATGGCAGCACTGACACATACATAAACCTACGAGAGCGAAACGACACGGAATCAAGAACAAGAAGCAAAGAGCAAAAGACAAAATTCAATTAGTGCTTCAGCACTAATTAGAATTATCGCAACAATGAGAGTATGAAAGATATAGTAGTACGAGTATAAGGCGACTTAAGCGACCAACAAGCAGGACGAGCCGAAGGATGTTTGCAAAAAATGGAAGGCAATCGAGATAAGTGGGTGGTGGTAGTACCTACCTATGTACATACGCATTGTGGCAACTCTGCGACTATGAACAGACACACCGAAAGTAACGACTGACTAATTGGTGCGCTCTGACATAATGAGAGAGCGAATTGGCGGTTTGTGTAAATGGCTGCTGTGGCGTTAACAAAAAAAAAGAGAATATGTGGGTGTGCGCGTGAGCTTGGCGAAGTGTGAGAGCAGAGAAACTGGGTTTCTTTAATTCAATGCGAATGGTCGTTTAACCTCACAAACCACTCCCCACTCCCCCTCCCATGCTGCAGTTACAACTCATTGCGCTGCGCATCCAGCAGCAGGCTGTCTAGAGTTTGACGGTTGTAGACTCGCGCACAAAGTAATTATATACAATTTACGCGAATTAATAGGAATTATAATGATGGAAATTTAATTTCTGACGCTGTTGAAGCTGACAACTTATGATGATGAATGCTGGAGAGGTGAAAGAGCGGCAAAAATGTATGTTTTTGCGTTAAACGGACATATCTTGCGAGTAAAATAAGTGAAATAATCGACGAATTTTGTGTGGGCTGGGAAAATTAATTAGAAAAAAATTGTATTTCTTAAGTCTCTAATAAACAGAGAAAGGATTTTATGGAGGTTGAATTTTTTTACTGCTAAGAGATGGAATATTTTCGATTGCAAATGACCTCGATTTAGCTTTTTCTGATTCCACAAAATTAATATATTAAAAATTGTGTAAGTTTTGTTCAGAAGCGGCTTATAGAAGCGCAGCGCCTACTGCCAAAATTATGTTGGAAGAAGTCAATGCCGTTTTTTTCAGCCATCGAAGGCTGGGATACAAATAAGGAGCGGGGATCAAAAAGTGACGCGTAACAACAAAAAATATTGATTTGATAGGAAGCATTGAACTGACCATAATAACGGCATTCATTATTTTTGACTGAAACAACAACTACAAAAGTTATCAAAGGACAAACATAGAACTTTTCCAATATCACAAAAAATTTTTACATCTTGTAAAGTTTTCCCAAAAATCGTGCACAATTTTCATATAATGACAATATTTATAGTACCTATTTAGTTTATAAAATTTTTCGTTTTCCTTGTGAAATACAAATGTACATCGTTTTAAATAAATGTGTCTTTTTTAAGTTCGTGGTTTGGTTTGGAATTTTCTCTGTTTTTTGGTCTGTCTTACTCTTTTATCTAATAACTTTTTAAAGAGACAAACCTTTAGTCTTAACAAGTCATATGTATTTTTACTTGGTATAATAACTGATCTGCTCTTGTAAATTAGTAATACTTCCTTTTTTAAATTGAATCTTATAAAAAAAATTGACGTAATTTAGTCATTGATAGGTGGCTTAGGCTGTACGTGTACTTTCCTTAGCGTTTTCGAAAATAAACATAAATAAACGTAAACGCAGAGAAAAAGTTGCCACCTAGAAAGGCACGCTGCGATCGATTGCAACGCGAACTATGTGGGACCCATATAGGGATCTGAAGAGGAAAGCGAAACGTATTTGCCGCAAAAAGAAGAAATATGCCAAAGTACATACGAGACTGAGAAGAGTTTAAAATGCTGGCCGACAGGAAAAACGACAGAAAATTTTGCTCGAAATTAAAGCGGCTTATCGAGCACTTCAAGACCAGGGTGAACTCTTGTAAGAACAAAAATGGCGACCTAGTAACCAATGGCCAGTACATACTTAAACATTGGAAGGAACACTTCTCTACCCTGCTGAAATTCGTTGCAATAAGTAGAGAAAATAAACCCGAGAGACGCCAGTCGAGGCCGACGGGGTCCAGAATATGACCAGGCACTAAGTTAAACAAGCTGTTGTTTGGGCGTTATTAGTTCAGCGAGAGGAGGATAGACACATCTCTTTTTCGATTTCAAAGCCGCTTACGATAGCATGCAAGAAGTTGCCTATACGTCACAATGTTATCCTTGCGTAACTTTCACCGCCAGCTCGTCCTCCTCTCCGCGCCGCTTTATATCAAACCGGGTTTTAGACAGGGTGACTTTCTATCTTTAATCTTCTGCTAGAGAACAAAATAAGAGCTACCCAATTAAATAGTTCAGGTAAAATTTTCTAGCCCTGAAAGTTTTCGGTGCGCTATCTAAGGAAAGCACTTTCTGCGTAGGAAAGATCAGGTGGAGAGGAACTTTAGCTACCGAGAAGGAGGGATGACTGGCGAGCTATATTCAATTCGGCCAAACTTACTTAAGCGCATATTTCGCCTAAGAAAGGTTGCAGAAGCGCGTACGAATAATTCATACTTCCTTTCGGAGGCAGACTTGCCCGTTGTGAATGCCTTCTATGAGTGTCAGTAGGAGGCGCATCCTTCCAAGCGAAGTTATTCCATAATATCAGTATGGTGTCTGTGTAAATCATTTGCTAATGATCTAATATTTTCACCTGCGCTATCTCCCCAAATTATTGAAAAAGCGTCAATGATTCTTTAGAATGACCTTTATTGAGTGTCGGCCACAGGGATCTCACAAGCGTGACGATTGATGTATACCTCATTAGTTATGGTAGTGATATATTTTACTCCTTAGTAGAACAGAAATCGGTGGTAGTAGGAAGCAAGGCGTACAAGGTGGGAGCGGCAGCACAAAAACAAAAAACTACAATAGCAAATTATACTCACATTCCCAATCAGAAAAAAACAACAAACACATCGTTTTGAAAACCAGTACAATTCCTTATGAAATCAGCTGCTTCGGTAACTCCACCTTGTATGAATTTGCCTTGGTTGGAAGTTATACGCTTCGCTAATTTGCATTTCCGAGCCTTGTCTAGCCATCTAATCTTGGTTATTACCTTCCAGGAACTCAGCATAGCTAGGTTTTGACGTGACTAAGTGAAGTCAGGAGGCACGACATTTCCGAACAAATTTCGACTTTACTACCTTGCAACCTAACATTTTCATTGCCGCCTTGCTATTTACGATTATAGTGGTTTTCTCTTACAGAGACTTATTGTCCCGTATGAGACAAGCCATACACTGCAGTAATTAGGCAGCCAATAAGAAAGTCCTTGGAGTACAGACCCGAGCCTACTACTTTTCCACATCCTTGAGCCATCGGCGTATATGAAAATACCATCACTATATTGCTTCCGGTTCGACGTTGTTGAAAGCGCCTACCACATCTAACAAGCTCGCTAATATATATATATATATATATATGCTATATTCTCTATATTCGAGTGACCTTTCGAAAGAACCGACCACTTCGTGGAGAGCGCTTTCGACCGATCTGCCGATAGGAATGCTATGCCAATGAAAAAGAATAAGATAAAAGACTGACTTCCAGCCAAAAGGCAACACCAACATGAATAATGAAATTTAGTTTAGAAAATAGACGACTGCTCCTTACCAGTTTCTGTTCCTTGTTTCTGATTTGTTCGATTTTTCGAAACCTTTATAAAAAAAAACTTAATCAAATAATCGCATACTTATTTTATCAGCGAAAATATTTCACCTTCAATTTCGCACATTACCCTCTAATGCTTTGCTATTACTAAGCAAATGAATATTGACACGTATCGTTAGATGCTGCGACACAGACTGCAGTACATACATACATACACTTATATTTAAATATGTATTTATGGTACGAGTATGTATGTATGTATGTGAGTTCACCACAGCACGTCAACTCTGCTTGCCTGTTATAATTTGCGTTTGTGCTTCTTCATTTTAATTAAATCATCAAAATCAATTTTGTAATTTCCATTCATGGCGCGCCATAATGAAAATAAACACAAACATGTATATGTACATAGATACATACATAAAAACAGAGTGCGCGCGCGCTTTGTACATAAGTACATATATGCCGTGGAAAAACATCTAACAAGTCCCAGTGTATGGCTGTACCGCCCACCTTTTAAAAATCCCCACTCAAAGCACTGCAGCACCATTTAACCACCCACAATCGAACTCAACAGCCACACCGAGCGCAGTGAGAAAAGCAGCGATGCTGTGGTTCAGACACGAAAGCTGCGCTCAAAAGATAGTACGCTTTCTCGCGCAGTTGCTTTCTGCAACGCGCTCATCCAATTTTGGGGGTTGTTCTCTCAGCGCTCCAGGAGCTCTGCAGCTCCCTAATTATTTACTCAAATGTCGAGGTCCTGAATTAAGTACTACACTCTCCATAAGTGCGCGGGGTGGCGTAATTTTGTGGCCGAGTGTGTTTGTTCTGTGCAGCTCAGTTGGCGACGTCAACCACTTTTCAACTTTAATCTTTTTCATAAACTTCCCTCCTCGACGGCAGCCAGTAATTTGGGTCGTTTTTATTTGGATGCTTATTTTATGTTCTGTGTTATCTCAACAAAGTATCTCTGCCAACTGAGCCTCCTCCCTCCAAAATGATGTACTAGCTTGTGGTGCTCTCGACACATTTCAAAGTTTACAATTTTATTGGAAAACTTCTTTGCTATTTAGGGGCGACGACTGGCAATCGGGCACACTTAGTCTGTCTCAATATAGCCAGCCTCAGCACAGTCAGCCAGCCAGGGTAGCATTGCGAAGCAGGCTTTTGGACCAACCTCCAACGCGCCAGGTGTTCCTGGTGGTATTCAGTGTTGCCAACATTTTTTGTTTCAACTACATACATGTTTTTTTTTAAGAAATCGCAAGTAGAAAAACTACTCAAATCATAAATTTTTTTTTGGTTAATGAAGGTTATACGTAGCTAAGCTTTACACCACTCGTTAAATATATCACAAAAGCAGAGACCGGTAAATTCATTACAAATAGTTTTTGTTTAACAAAAGAAACTGTATAACGGTCATGTTTGTATTACTTAAATATAAAAAAAGCGATCAATTACAAACATATGGCGTTTTCATTTTTATTGAAACATTTTGCCTTACATTGTACCATTTTCACTAGGCTACTTTTCGTCCTGAATATTTTGAGAAAAGAACACGTGAAGCTATGAAAGGGCTGAAGAAAAGTGGCAAACATTATTTCGAGAAAAGAAAACGCCGGTCGCTTTTTATGTTTTTAACAAATTCAACTATTTAATTGTATTTTGATGTCCATATATTCGAGACTCCTGTTTTTAATTTCCTACTCTTTCTCTCACATACCTGTCAGAGCAATAAATAAGCAACAATTAAGTATGTTGGCACCATGATACTGTTATTCACAGGTATTGTCTCCCCATAGGGTTTTGCTTCACATCGATATTAGTGCCCTTTTATTATCATTCGTTGTTTTCTAAATGTTGCCAATAAAACTTCGCACTTAAATTTAGGCCATTCATAACAAAAATTTTATAAAGAAAGTCCCCGCTACGTCCTTCTTTGGAAAAAATACAGTATCCCAAATAAAAAATAGGACGCGAGATTTTAGCAAGTTTTGGCTATTTTTATTTAGTTTATTTAATGTTTATTATTTTTTTTATGAAAATATGGCTGATTACCCAACAAACAGTGTGTAAAAATTATGAAAATTCTGCAAATTTTTTTAACTTTGTAATCAACATTTTAAAAAATGGTATGTATGCAGTTTTGTAGTTCATTAAAATTTAATTTAATATGGTGAAAATTTGAATTTCGTAACTTTTTTATAACGGTGTTACGAATTCTTTCCATACTAAGTATGTTCTAAAGTTTGTTTATATAAAAAAAAAAAAATGCGGAACACTGTCAACAAAAAATTGCCAAAAATCAACGGTAAGTACCAGCTACTTTAAATTCGCTTTTTACTATACTAAAATTTTAAATAAAAAATAGGCAGAATTTTCATAATTTTTGCATAAAATATGAAATTTAGATTTGAATGGTGTTTGTAAGTAATCAGCTATACTTTCATAAAACAATAATAAGCTAAAATGTCGCATCCCATTTTATATTTGGGTCACTGTATATTCACATAAAATAAAAATCATTGAAATCGGCCCAGTATTTTAAAACTCTTCGGTTTAAAAAAAGCTCTTTCAATTTTACTACATACTTAACATAGTCCGACATGAAAATTTTCTCCAAGATAAGGCTACCAGTTTCTAATAGATTTTGGGTCGCCAAATTTGTAAAAATTGAAACTTATATATATGTAGATATATTTAAATTTTAATAAAATACGGCAAATAGCGACACCGGCTAAAAACGGCAATTTTTGTTTTTCTCGAAACGGCTAATAAATCGGCTGCCGGCTAAATCGAATTTTCTCCGGCTGTTTGCTATCGCAACCGGCTAAACTGGCAACACTGGTGGTATTACGCAGGCATGTTGTGTTTTCATATTGCATTTCGTTTTCTGCTTTTATTTTTTTTTCATTTTCTTTGATTTTTCTTCCTTTTTTGCGTTTTTACTTGTAGTTAGTTCCAGAGGGGTGGTGCTGTGTGCTTTTATGCATTCCATGCGTTATTGTTGTTGTAATTGAATCGTACACCTTTCGAGTTACATATTGGATGCTGGCGCTCCTGAGTTGGGATGAACAAGGCCTGGCTGCCAAAACGAATTTCAAGTAATCAAAAAAAAAAAAAAAAAACTCAGATAACAACCCGAGCAGGTGATTACTGGGTGGCATGACTGAGGGTGGCGTGGAAATTGCCGAAGCGTTTATACAAAGCACGCTAAATGGTTGTGGAGCAAAAGGGCCAGGTCAGAGAGCCAGGGGGGTCAGGGAAGAGAGCCAGAGCAGACCAGCCACCGGGCGAACGTACGAAAGAACACAAATTGCTTTTCGAATGTTTCTGACAGTTTGCAAATTGGAAAATTGACTTTTAACACACAAGAGTTCGAGTTTAATAAAAACGTTGCGAGTGAAGACCAACACCAGTACATAGACCAAAAGTAACAACCATAATAACAGCAACAACATATATGCCAGTACGTAAATATGTATATATGTATGTATGTATGTATATATACATAAAAACATGGCTGCAAACTCATTCTTTAGCGAAACAAGGTTTTGGTGGGCAGCTCACTTGTCGACCATTGTTGCCTCTTTCTGTTTTTTTTTTACGAAAATAAAGTTGGCAAAAGTTTGTAAGAAATATAAAATCGAAACAGGCAATAATGAAAACATTTCTGGCTAGTTCGAGACGGTTTATCTATTTTACTTTATTTTGCATTCTCTCTTTTCGTAAGTGTGCATTTTATTATTGCTGTTGTTAATGCGAATCCCAAGTGGTGCGCAAATTAGGTAAATCAGTTTGAAGTTGGTCCTCGCCATCTTTGTTGTCGCCATAATGACTCACCATTTAAGGCTTCTGCTGCCACACTGTGTGAAAAGGATATTATCATATTCTTCTTCTTCTTCTTCTTCTTCTTCTTCTTCTTTCGTACTTGTGTATGTTAAGTTGTGTGCATGGTTTGTTTAGCACTCAAGAAAAATAAAAGAAGATTGCAGCGTTTTGGGACGGCAAAGTTTTGCGAGTTAATAATTGTCATTTGAAAATTAAGTTAATTTGTTGATGCCAACACTAAGGCGAGCCAGATAAATAAAATATAGAAAAAATGGGTGTATTTTAAATAAGAATGTTTGTATTCAAAAGCTCTGATATTTCGGAGAAATTTGTTCTGGCCGAACAGAGAAAAAAACGTTCTTCACAAAGGGCTTTTCACAGCCCTCAAGAAAAAAGGAAAAATTACATAAAGTGAGGCACAAGAACTGGGAAAGAAATTTCCTTCTATTAAAATTTCTTACAACAGTTTGCAGCTCTGAAAAAACCAAATTAGCATGGGACCACCTGTGAGGTAACAGGAAAGGTGTTAAGAAATAATTATAGAAATCGGTTAACGTGATCCAAAGTTGTGCGGTAACATACATAAAAAAAGATATATATATATATTCCAACTAATTGATAACCTTCTCCATTTTGTGAAGTCGGTTAAAAACACTTTCCGAATCTAATTGGTTCTACGTTTCCTCCCAAAATATGTTGGCTTGATTAAGGTTAATTTGTGGGAAATCCTCTTTTGAAATACTGCTAACTATAAAAATCGGTTAAAATATGGCGGAGTTGTCATAGTTTTTCGGAGTATTATTAAATAAAGCACTCTCAACTCCAATCCACTGTGAACGTTTTTAAGGCATAATTTGCCGCTTTAAATGTCCTTCGAAATTCCTCAAAGCAAGCAGTGAGGAAAATTACGTGACCAAACATAGGGGGTTGCTTGTTGGAGTAATGAGGAAGTTTTGATTTTTATAAATGAAGCCCATACAAAGCACTATTTATGGCGCACGGATCCGGCTGGTACCATTCTCAATGACTCTACCACATTTATGCGTCTGTGTTTGAGCGTTGATCTGAGATTGTTACTTATTGTAATAGATCTGCTACTTCAGAAAACTCCACCAAAAAAAGGCATACAAGATGGATCTTGGCATTACCTCTGCCAGAGATAACCATACGCTGAAATAGTTCATACAGACCTTCCATCATGGCGAACGTTTTGTGGCACGTAGCGTCGCTCTTTGGCCATGGCTCCTTGTTGGCCGGTCCAACGCTGTTTTCGATAAATTATGGACCACTGAAGCCGTTGCTTTTTTCGTAGATGCATTAATACCTGGTGAACAGTGTGCCAAGCACCGAAACTCGACTCAGGAGCAAGGAACTCGAAAAGTCGAAGTAACTAAAGTTCCGTAGTTGATTTGAATTTTTATTTTCGCCTCAATGCGAATCAAAAACTTGAAAATTTTGACAGAAGAAGTAACTAGAAAATTTCACTAGTGATCCCTTTAACTGGTAGAATCCCCTATTGGCACTTCATCTTAGTGGTATGAAGAAGGAAATTAATTAAATATTTTAAAAGCAAAATTAAAACTTCGAATAAATATAAGAATAACATATAAGTAGAATATAAGTATCCGTTCTTCGCTTCCGTTAATGATTTTGCTGCAACTGGTGTCGTTTTTCAAAGGCATGCGGAACCTAGCCTTTCTGCGATACATTTTAAGGATCCCAATACTAGGAAAACTTTCTTTAACTCTCTTGTTCGTTCAAAGCTAGAATAAGCCTCGGATATCAGGAGCCCTATTTTTAGTTGTCATGTACTTCGTGTTGAACGAGTCCAGAGGAAATTTACTCGGTTTGCCCTTCAGCCGATTTATTTCTCTGACCCTCTTCCACTCTATACAGCTCGTTGAAAGCTTATAAATTTTAATTATCTTTTGAGTATTTAGAGGACATGTGGCATGTTTAATAATATAGAGATGATATTCAAAATTTACGTATCTGGACAGTTAAACATAGAATTGAAGGGTCTTTGAAATATCAGAATTTAATTAGGTCACAGAAATGATAGGATCCCCTATTTTAATCTGTATACATATTTATGTAACGATATGTATATTCAATATTTTTAATATTTTAGCCATGACACATTTTAATTTTTTTTGTACTTCTTCGAGATCAAGCTATTATATAAAAATATAATTACAGCTTTCGAGGAAACTACAGTCAATATAATAGCGTGGCTAATGAATTTAATTATTGCATAAAATTATATGTCTACTGCGATAATTACTGTATTACAATTAATAATAGCCTATCAATGTAAAATTTATGCTCGAAAGCGCATTTCAATCAATTTGATATTTTTTTTTTGTTTCTTGGACAAACAAAATGTGAACTAAAAAGGATGTATTTATGTATCAAAGTATTCCTAACAAAATAATTTGAAAGAAAATGTGCTAGCACATCGATAGTTTCGGTGATTAGCCACAGGTGGCAGAATTATCAACAAATCTAATCTAGGAGAAAATTGTTGCAATATGCACACACAGACGCACTAGCAAAGAATTTTGAATTACCCAAAAGCAACGCTAATAACTGGGTTATGTTAATAATTTGTATGCATGCATATGTATGCTGATATGTTTTGCACGCATGCAATGTTTGTCATGTTAAATATAATTTTTTCTCAACATAAATGACATCCTGCGGCGTTTCAGGACATTGATAGCGGCGCCTAACTGTGTGAATTTTTTTTGAAAGGGAAAGCAAATTTATGAAGAGTAGGGTTCGCGGAGTAGACGAAAGGCTTAATTCAATTAAATTCATGTGCGTTCGCTTTTCATAATTTAAAATTGCAAATATTCATGTGTTGGTATGTCTGCAACATACTTGCATACATATGTATGCATTTATGTATGTACATATGTCCGTACAAGTGTGTGCGTAATTGCGCTCCTCAGTGCATATGGCATTGTTGCTTAAAAGTGCAGTGTCCCGCAGTTATAATTACAGGACGCGAGTACCTATATACATATGCAGACACAACAGGACTTGTGTGACAGCTTCATTCTAGCAAAAGCCGAATTTGACGCGACCGAAGAGGTTAGCATAGAGAACGGAAAGGGTAGCAGAGCAACTCTTGTCATAATTATCAATAAAACTCGTTCATTCACAAAAAATTATGACATGTTTTGTTGGCGAGTAGCGCTTATTGAGTACCTTCGCCGGTAAGCAGATACATATGCATATCGCTAGCTTAGAGAGAAAAGTTGCTAAGTCCACTTTTTATGAAAACTCATATTTTTATATAGGAGGCTAGAGAAATTGAATACGCATCGTTTCGAAAATTATAAAGGTACATGTTTTATTTTTTCCTCTTCATAAGCAATAAAAGGAAAATTTGCTAAGTCCAAAAGAAGCACCGCAAATCCGATAAGGCCAAAATAATGCGCCATCTTTTAATAAATATCGAAACCTTCTGATTCTTATGGAGTTTTGCTTTGCTTTAAACGCGCAAAATGTTTGATTCAAAGTCTTGCGAAATAGTTAAAGAAAATGGCTATAGGAAGATTTTTTCCTCTCCTGTAAAATTTTTAAAATGGGACTTAGCAACTTTTCTTTCTAAGATAGCGATATGTATGTATGTTTGTATGCCAGCAAATGTGAGCGTTTTTGTATTCGTTGTTTAGCAGCATTAGCTTAGTTTATTTGTTTTTCAACGGGTTAATTTTTAGTTCCGCCTGACGTCGGACTCATTTTTTTTTTCATCAAAAAAACACACATCCTGTAAGCTTTGCTTTTCATATCCCTTTGATTTGCCTTCTTATTGTTTGTGTCAGCAAAGCGCAGCAATTAAACGAAGACAAAGGTTGCTAAAGAAATAGTTTAATTAGTTTGAATGCCGACAAGGATATTAGTTTTCATGCAGCACGAACGTTAAAATGGAATGTCTTTAAGGAAAGGACGTAAAAAAAACTTGCTGGTACGAGATTTACAAAGAGGATATGCTGATTGAAAGTCACGAAATAACATTTTTCATAACTTGATTAACCGAATTCCCATCTGTCTGAATTATAAGAGAAATATGTAATTTTCAAAATACTCTCTTTGAAAGAAATGTTAGTTTTTTCTGACAGCAATTACCGAAACGTTTTCTTCTATATAGAACTCTCTTTTAAACTTCACGAATTCTCTTATAGAGTCAAGAGAAGTCCTAATTCGGACCAAAATCTAACTTTGTGTACCCGGCGCACAAAGTTTTAAACAACTTTGGACCACGTCAACGATTTCGATAATTTTTTTGTCGAAAAGGACGTCCTCCAAGGGTGGTTTAATACTAATTTGGTTTAGTTCTGATCACTTGGTCATGAAGAAACTAACGGCAATCCTAAATTTTTCTTATTTAAACATTAAAAAAAAAAAAAAAAAAAAAATGCAGCTTTACTAAGTTTGAACTTGGTTTCGTGAGGATAAATATTAAGAGATCGCTTGCGCTCGATTTTTGAGTTAGTTCTATATTATTCAGCGTAGCTCTTTTCAGTATATGCATGCAGATATTTCCTTATGAACTGGGGTCTATATTAGGATAGTTTCTAATTGATCAATTGATGTTAAACTGAAACCAGCTCTCTTCTGTAAACCTCAACTAATTGCTAACTAATCTAGGAGGAAGAGGGTGGCTATATTATTATCTCGGAATATAAAGAAGTGCCTAACATTGTTCCTGCACTTGACTCTCTGCTTAATTACGAGCACAAACGTTTTCGCCCAGAAAATGATAACATGGTATGGCGAAAGAACAGCCTCAAGTTGAGTTTTTTTTTTTTATAAATATCGGTGCATTTGTGGGGATCTATCTTTGAGTCATATGTAAATACAGCTTTGGCCTCCAATCACTAGGTACCATTCCGAGTGTAGTCCCTGTTGCCTGGAAATATTTCGCAGGGATTGTATTTGCTCAAGATGGAACTTTACCTCGCTTCTCGCGAGCAGAACTTTCAGAGTTTTCGCTTATTTCGATCTTATTGCTTCCGCTAAGGTTTTAGTGATATAACCTTTAGTAAGTTATGGCCAACTAAAGGAGTTTCAGGTGCTTTTACGATCGATTTTACCGTAGCAGTTCTGATATATGGAAATCCAAACGTTAAACCATTAATGGTCCATGTAATTACGATGTAATTTAACACCAAACTCACGCGTCTCGTCAAAAACAGCAATAACATTATACCAAAGTCCGAATAGTTCACGTTTGTTTTGGTGGATGTATACTGCCACAGTGAAATCCTGTCAGTTAGATTGTCGATTTCATTGATTTACCAAAGAATCATGAATCATGATTGAATAACCCGTGGGCAGTGCAGAGATTGCAGCTAATTTGTTCACGTTAAAGTATGTATTTACTCGTATTCTGACACCACCGCTCCCACTTCCCAAGATATTTTTTTTTCGTTTGTCGCAATTCAATGCTGCTGGTTGACATTTAACTTTTCGCCGTTGACATTTCATTGAAAATTGCTACTTTTGCAAACAGAAGAAAACCATAAGAATTTCTGGCTGAGCGCGTGGGGAGGGTGATGTGTGTGCCTTGGCTGTTTGCTGAACGGCACGTGTCATCATGTATTTAATTAGCTCCTTCAAAGGCGCATTGCTGACGGTGGCAATGACGATGTCAACAACGGCCGGAAGGTGGCAATACCGTTTGACGCACTACTGTATTGTTCGCATATAAATGCATACATATGTATGTATGAATCGGCGTATGTATATAGTATGTGTGCCATTGGTAACTGGTAGTTTGGTGCTGGTGTTGTTTATGACATGGGGCGTATTATTTGTGCTCGCTTAATAAGCAGTTAAATCGGCAAGAACAACAGCACAATGGCACAAAAATGCGAGTTTACAAAGGAAACGGGAGGAGAATTGTGAATAAGAAACAAATAAGCTGGAATGTAAACAAAATACAAGGAATACATATACTACATACATATTGCCGCACAATGCGAAACAAAATGATTAAAAGAGAGTTGGAGAGCGTGTTAAAATATTTAATAAAATAGATAGGCGGAATTTTCAAATACATATCATGATTGAAAATTAATTTCGAAGGTTATATGTACGTATGTATCTTATTTGTATCAAATATACAATTTAGGTAATGAACATGAAAACCAGAAACTGATGAATTAATTAATAAAATCATGAAGTAAAATAAAATCATGGCATAACTAAATGACAACGTCGTAAAGAAGTAGGTCCCAAACGCGATAGTAAATTAAAAATAGAAAAAATTTGTGCCCAGCATTTTTCCTAAACGCTTAAGGTTAAATTAGTGGTGACATACCATAACGCCACAGCCATAACTATTGCCATAACTGTAACCACATTAACTATCATCGATTATAGGTATCATAACCATAAACAGCTGATTTTTCATTGTCAACAATGTCGGTGTGGCCAGACGCGAAACAAGACGCGGAAAATGTATAATATCGTAGGATATTTGCGCAGAACTGATTTCACTATCACTAAATTACCACTAAATTCTTAAAACTCAACAGCAGATCATAATAAAATGTGTACACCAAATTAAAGGTAATAACTTGTACCTTCTTAATAACATACATTTCTTTTGCATTAATTATGAAATTTTGTTAAAAAATGTTGTTATATGAAAAAATACGAATTTTTTTTCGATTTTGAGTATTGTTGGATTAAAAATATCAAAAATTATATAAATTATTTATGTCAATCAACTGAAATACAAATTAATTGTCCTTATTTTGACCTCGTTAGTTTTTGAATCGGTTATGTAGTTCACAAGATATTAATATTAAAAAAAAAAATAATAAATAAATAATAATTTAACCTTTATATCCTCTTTATATTTTTGCGCAAAATAATTTTGATACAGTTGAAATCAGCGTGAGAAGTTCTATCGTGCCACATTTTTGGGTTTT